>NW_024870678.1:32107500-32412500 GCF_019054845.1 Dipodomys spectabilis | reverse complement strand
TCCTCAGATCTCAGCTTCCTGGGTAGCTAGAATTACAGACATGAGCCACTAGACCCCAGCTGAATTTCTATATTTTAAACAGCACACTCTATGGTCCCCTGAGACTCTAGTAAACTAATAAACTGTCCCAACATTATTACAGATTTAAAAAAAAAAAACCCTATGAGTTCATCCATTATATTTACTGATGGAAAATAGTAAGTTTTTACTTTAGATAAACTGGATAAAAGAAGTTGGTAAAATAAACATTCTGAGATGGTCTCAATTTAATGATAACAGGCTCTGTTATCATTAGTGTGGTGGAGAGGTAAGGGGTTCAATCAGTAACAGCTACAGGGGAATCAACAAAGCCTGTTTCACTTTCCTAACCATAGGCTTACATCCCAGCATAGCGACCACCAGGGAGGCCCATCTCCATATAAACTTTCTGCACTATTGATCGCAATAGTCCAGAGACCACGAGCAGTTTACTTTATGGACTGCCCTCCTGTCCCAGGGTCCTGCAGTTCTGTCCCTCTCATCTAGAGCCAATGGATGTTCAGTGCAATGACTTATGCTTTCCTGCAGAGAACAGTCTTTTCCAACTGCTATCTAGCACTGTTGACAGAAGTTGCAGGAACTTGTTCTAAGACTTGGTCCTTTTTCTAACTAGCACCTGTGATCTCTCAATAATCCCTTTTACTTCCAAGATCACTTACACAGGGCAATGCTGTCTACAAAGCTCAGGTGCCAAAAGAAGTGGGCTGGAGTCTGGGCACAGGACAGTGACTCATCAAGCCACCCATGGCTAGAATACATCCTGGTGTCTCTAGTCATTATAATTGGCAAATTCTAAAAACAAGTCTACCACCAAGAATCTTCCTCTCGGTGATTTAATTATTGTTTACTATTTTATTATTCTTACCTTTGGACCAAAAGACCAGTCATTCCAGCATCTAGCATAGAGTCTTTTACATGATACAATGTAGCTTACTTAACATTTCTGCTCTTAGCAACATTCATTCCTTTAACAAAAGACGCAATTCTGAGGAGATGATTTCTTACTGGCTCTTTGCTTCCTTCCACTGGGCATAATGTGAAGCCTGGATTGGCTCAACCATGAAGACTCTAGTCCTCAACACTACTCTCAAAAAAGAGGGTCATGTTAGGAGCAGTTAAGAAAGCAAAGACTCAAATGTGAGTTGAATTCAAATGTGCATCTCTTATTCACAGCGCAAGGTCAACCACATTCACACATGACAAGACACCAAGCAGTGAAGTGTAAGGTGTTTGAGTGACAAGATACCACCTGGACAGAAACAGTATCCCAGCAAAGATAGGTTAAACAACTGGTGGATATCTGGAGCCAGTTCATAGTTAGCTTCTTCTGATAACTCTTTTCTGTATGTGTGCCAATCCTGGGGTATTGTCTCTGAGTTTTTTTCCTCAAGATTAGCACTCTACCACTTGAGCCACAGCACCACTTCTGGCTTTTTGGTAATTAATTGGAGATAAGAGCCTCACAGACTTTCTTACCTTGAACCACAACCCTTAGATCTTCCTGAGTAGCTAGGATTACAGGCATGATCTACTGGCCCACACCCAAATAACTCATTTCTAGTACCTAGTATTGCTAAATGCCATCATCTATATTCATCTAATACTTCCTGGTTTTCATATCACATGCTCCCATTGTTCAGATTGATAGACACCTAAAACCAAACCAAACCAAATAGACATCTCAGAGGCAACACAGACTAACGCAATCCCATTTTTCAACAAGGGAAGTACAGTTTTGAGGCCATGTGAAAGCAGCACTAACTTTGAGGACTTACTTCTTGCTCCCAACTGGCCTATGCATATTGCAAGTGTTAATTCAATTAGTCTGCAGCAACTCTGAGGCTTTGTTATGCCTGGTTGAGTTTCCTTCATCGGAAATGCTGGGTCCAGAAGTGTTTCAGATTTTGAATATTTTGTTTTGGATTTTGGAATGCTTGCACAGATCTTATTGGTTGAGCATCCCTACTGGGAACATGTGAAGTCCAAAATCCAAAATGTTCTAAAATTGGAAACTCAAAATGACTTGGAATTTCATTTTGGATTTTAGAATTATTTAAGTCACTTTAAAGTTAGAAAACTCAGACACTGCGAGATTACAGAATCCAGATAATACAATGCACCAGGCCAGAGGTTTTCCTGTCGTTGCAAAAGCAGGGTACATTGCATAGTTTTCTTTACATCTTCTGTGGGCCTCTTTTAACATCAACCAATGAGTTTTATTCAGGCATTGCAAAAGAACATCGACCAATGAGTTTTATTCGGGCATTGACAAAGAACCTCCCTCCCCCCACTTTAATCCATTCTCTGTCCATTCTTCATTGTGAGGCCAGCCCTAATAACAGCTGATCTCTTCATATCTGTAGCTGCCTCCTGACGTGAATGCAAACTCCATTAAAGCAGAGCCCAGTTTTGTTTGGCCTTACAGCCCAAGTGCCTAGCACGATGAATGAATGACGCTTGGCACGAGAGGGTACACCGACATTGACTGACTCAACACATGGACACATCTAATCCTTGTTAAAGCAGAAGGCTTAAGAATTTCTTTAAATAGTCAACAACAACAACAACAAAGTCAAGGCAATTTTAAAAAATGATCAAAAGCCAGGAATAGTGGGGCATGTCTGTAGTCCTAAGTACTTGAGAGACTGAGGCAAGAAGATAGGAAGTTCAAGGCCAGCTTGGGATACACAGTAAGATTATTGTCTCAAAGAAAAGAGGGAAGGGGGACAAGAAAGGGTTAATGAGGAAGTAATACCCTGCCATTAACATGTATAAAAGTGTCATACGCATATATGAAAATGCCATAATGAAGCCTATCATGTTGTACAATTAACATATGCTACTAAAAATTGAGAAAGGACAGTTAACATAGTAGAACAACAACAAACAAACAAAAGGTGAGGAAACGAGCCCACACAACTCTATGTGGGTGAAGGGGAATGTGGCATGCCCACAAGTCACCCGGGGTGTGGCAGTGTTGATACTGAGCCCGTCCCTCTTGCACAAATACTGGAGGAGCTTGGGGGGGCTGGGGGAACAAAGGACAAGCCAGGTTACTGCAGTAATTCCTGGGTCAGGGCCTGCCAGAGCTGGCCTGGTGTGGCCTGGAGTCACACAGCTGAGCACTCTAATGTGCAGCGCATCTCCCAAGCTGTGAATGCCACCAGGGCCCAGTGTCTGGGACTTGCTGCTGCCTATGGACAGCTAAGGATGGCATGATCATAGATTTAGAACTATGTCTATTGACCAAACCTGACTTGTGTGTGTGTGTGTGTGTGTGTGTGTGTGTGTGTGTGTTCACACATATACAAATCCCTTCCTGAACACAAAAAATGTGATTAAAAAATATATCAATAAGCACATTGAAAACGAGCACAAAGACAAAAATTAAGGCGATACAAATATACAAGGTATAATGCGTGATTGTGATCCAAGCAAGCATGACACACATACAGAAAAGATAACCGCATAAGGGCTGATGTTGATAAGAACAAAAATCTAAAGAACTGTCTCCCCACCTTAGGCACAGACCTTCTTGGGGAAAAATCAATTGAGATTCCCAAATCAAACAACCCAAGCAGCAAAGGCGCCGTGTTCTGTAAGCTCTGGATACCAGTGGGAAGGCCAAGGTTTTGACAGTAGGGCCCTTTAAGTCCTAGTCCCTGGAACCATGAGCATGACAAAGCATTGTCTTCTTGTGGGATTGTCAAGAAGCAGATGTTTCCCTTCTTTGCCCTTCTCACTTCTGTTCCATCAAAGCCACCAGTGAAATTGGGCATCGGGGGCACACGCCTGCAATCCTAGCTACTCAGGAGGCTAAATTCAGAGAATTAGTAGTTCAAAGGTAGCCAGGGAAGAAAAGGCCATACGATTCTTGTCTCCAATAAAGCAGCAAAAAGCTGAAAGGAAAGCTGTGGTTCAAGTAGTAGAGCACCAAAATTGAGCAAAAATGTTGAGAGAGCACAAGGATCAATCTGAGTTCAAGTCTCAGAGCTGCACATGCAGCACACACACACACACACACACACACACACACACACACACACACTTTGGGGTCTTTTCTCTCTTCCATCATCAGTTCACAGTGTGAAGCTCTGAGTATTAGGCTCTTAACACTGGCCAAGCCAAACAAAGGCCTGAAAAACACACATCCTAGCAGAACTATGTGCTGTCCTCTTAAGAGCATATAGAAATTCTAAGTGCTGCTCTTTTGCTGAGCTGGGTGATGGGTGAGAGAGAGGCACCAGGAAGGAGAGAGCTAAGTCAAGTAAGGAAGGCAGAAGGGAGAGGAAAAGAACATGGAGGTATTTATGGCAGAAGTAGAAGGCTGGGGAGAACCAGGGAGGGAGGCTGCAAGAAGCAACTTTAAGAATTCTAATGACCTTTGAACTCCCTTCCCCACATGAGATCTCCTTTACTCAGGGACCTTAACAATGGTGGCATTCTGAGACAGGCCATCACTTGAATCAAACTATCTGGGATCTGCCCTTAAAGTAAAACAAGTCTAAGCTGTTCTTTTTCCCTCTGTCTTTCTACAGTTCCCTCCCGTTTATTTCTCTACACTCAGTGTAGCAGTTCACCCTTTCTCTATCCTGACTCACCACCCCTAAGTATAGAGAATGTATCCAGGGAAACCTGTAGAGCATCACTGCCTTTAGTTCCTGAAAACCCATCTTCAGTCTGTTAGCACAATGCAAGGTTGCCCACTTAGAGGAACGGTCACACTTCTTATTCCCTTCTGACACCCTCAGTAATGGGCCCAGGGCTCTCCACACTGCCCGACATCCCCTTCCTTCATCCCAGACTCACTCGACAACTTGCAAGAGGCAATTACTGATCACAGGGACTTTAATAGCCAACTGTTAAACAAAGCCATCCTTAAAAAGTAAATAATCTAAATGTAAAGTTAAGTAAAAGCAAAATTACTAAGAGCAAATGTATAAATACTCAAAACTTACCACTTCTTTATTTTACTGTCTTCTATGCTCTTGGGGTTATTTTTACCTATCTTCTCTATTGGCAGAAATAGGCTATCAATGGCATGGCCTCTCTTTCCTGCCTTGGATTTGGTATCATCATATTGGCAGCTTGGCATCAACCACAGTGGAGATATTTACAGCATAGTCATTGGCACATGCTACAATCCAGAGCTTCATTTGTTTTCTTCATGTCTCAGGCAGTGATAAAGCAAATGCTAATGATACAGATTAAACATAAAGTGTGTTTTGTCTGTAGCTATTACATCATGAAAATGGAAAAAAAAAAAAAAAAAGGGCAAAAATACTCATCCAGTATTCAGAACTAATGATCTAATTCAGTGAAATGGTCACTCATGTCCCTGATGAGCTCATGAAGCTATAACATACATCTTCACTGATTCATTTTTATCTTGCTTGCTAATGTAAAGGAAAATATCAAATAATACTCAGGTTGAAATTGCCTTCACTTATATGGGTTGGCTACAAATAGAAAATTAGCAAACATCAACAAAAGAGAATCTGTGTATATACTATTTGCAAATTGTGACACATACCAGTCCAATCTATAGTATATTTTATGTATGTATATCTCTTGTATACACACACACACACACTCAACCCTACTCCCATTCCTACAGTTTACTAAATATTAACCAGCCTATGCCATAAACACTTCCTATGCTTGGATATATTCTCTCTCCCCTTCAGACCTGTTCCCACACCCCAGGCCTTCCACAAAACAATGCTGGCTGATATGCCCATCAGTAAGCTGCAATAGGTTTGTCTGTCAAATGTGCTCAGAGAATGGAAGGAAATCCTCTGTATTCATGAACCCTGGGGAAGGCTCTCTTGCCTGGCTTCACAAGCTGACTTAGATCAGCATGCAGCATCATTGTTATGAACTTTCTCGGGCAGCCCAAAACGAGTCAAACACCTTTAAATTAAGCCCAAACCTTAACTAGGTTCGAGGGGAAATATTGACAAAGAGATAAAACATTCCAAAGGGTTTTATGACATGAACACACAGCCTTCTCCTTCCAGGTAGTTCAATAGATCTAAAAGTACAAAGTGACTTTGCCCCACCAGTCATTAACTGGTTAACTGCTCCTCATCAAGTTACTTTTAAATTGCACTGGGACATCAAGTTTGGATTTGGAAATTTCAGTAGAAACAACAAACCCATTGACTCAACTGAAGGATAAAAGTGCCGTCTTAGCAAAAACTTTGAAAAAGGAAGTCTCCTAATTCTTCCCTGGGCCACCATGAAAACAAGTGTGATTAAAATGATTGTTATTCTTCAAGATCACTGAGGCATAATGGATTCTATAATCTTCACCAGAAGCCTACCACCAAATGAGTGTTTTCTTAACTTAACAACTCTCCCCACCAAACTCAGGATACCCTGTTACAAAGGATTTCCTGTCATTCTCTGGGAATATGCAGTAGAAGAAAATAGACAGAACTGAAATTTCTGAAAAGACACAATAGAACTCAATTATACTTCTTCAAATTCTTCAGCTTGGCAAAAAAAAAAAAAAAAACCCACACATTCTTTTCTAAGCTCTTGATTTTCTTTCTACATCTTTCCAACAGGATTTAAAATCATACCTCCCTTCATTCAAGCCTTAATTCTAGAGCTTAGGTGTTTGGCAAGGCTTTTCTTATTTAATCATAGTAGATGGAGACTACAGAAACTGCGATCATTTCTGTGATTTAACCAGGTCACTCCAAATGTGGAATTCTGCAACCTAATGTCTGATTACCATACCGCTTTGTCAGATGAGCAAGTCCTTACAAGACATTAAGATTATTAAGGTACATAGCATATCTGTTTTCAAGTGGTTCTTAATGTCCCTATGAATGACTGACAGTTCAAGATGACTGGTGTTTTTAGTCATTTCCTCTCCAGAAAAGAATACTTCTGAATTTGTCAGTAAACAACTCTTCCTCATAGGAGATGTTTGCTGGAAATGCCTAGTTGTTAACTAAACATGAGCATGTAATATTTATTTGTCCTCAAGTGGGGT
Organism: Dipodomys spectabilis; assembly: GCF_019054845.1. Taxonomy (NCBI): domain Eukaryota; kingdom Metazoa; phylum Chordata; class Mammalia; order Rodentia; family Heteromyidae; genus Dipodomys; species Dipodomys spectabilis. The sequence goes on along the minus strand of NW_024870678.1, from coordinate 32,405,455 downwards.
GCCTTAGCAGATGATAAACATTTTAGATATTGATGTCCTCCTCTGCAAAAAGCAAACACCCCAGTACTCTAGTGAGATCTTTGAGAAACTGCCTCTAAGTTCCAGCTTTGCCAGACCCTGGAGAGGTCAGCCCAGAGACTGTGCTGCTCTATCTTTCAATGGCAGATTCCTTTTAACCCATGAGCTGTGTCCTCCACTAGCGGTTCTTTCCTTCTACTGTAACATCATCCTTAGTTTTAACTAAGAATGTGGGTACCCAAGAATAAGATAGCATCTCTCAAGATAAATAGTCTAGCAGGAGTTTGGGTCCTTAGTTGATCAGAGTCACCTACTAGTCCTGGGTCTATTCAGATAAGTGAGAAAATGATGGTTTTGTTTTTATTTTAAGGCCACAGTTGTGTTTTCCTAACCTGGTCCTATATTCTTATCACCACATGTACTCAGAGCTTGGGATCTGAGCCAGTCTTATCATACTGAGTAGCTGGGTGTCTTGGGACAAGTCACTGTGCCTCAGTTTCCTCCTCTATGAAATGGTAATGGCTATGTATGTTCAAAGTGCTCCTGAGCATCAAATTAATGGCCACTCTAAGTCAAGGTGGTGATTCTCATTACCTTAGTACCTTCTACCTACCCATCAGTCCCTGGTCAGCTATTCCTTGGTACAATGCGGGGCGGGGGGGGGGGGGGGGGGGGGGGGAGGTTCCAAGTTAGAAGGCAAATGGGACCAGGCAAAGCTTCCTAGCTACCCCTTGTCTCTCTACTGTCCACACCCCTGGTCCTTCTAGACCCTTCCTCTTCCAGTCTCCTAGACCTCATTTAGAATTCCATTCTATTTTTTCCCATAGACTCCACCTACTGGAATCCCACTCCAGATTCTTCTCACAAGAAATCCTGGGCTATGTGAATTTACATCTGTATGTGTTATAACAATTTCAGTACATGCACCACTTCTGTTGGGAAGTTTAGGAAGATGAGGGGCTGAGGGTAGACTGAAGTAGATGTCCACTCTTGAAGAGATGAAAGAAGCCAAAGGTGAACAATTGCTGAGCTGGCTTGTCCTGTGGGGTCTGCTTGAGGGGCTGGGTGTAGATACACAGGTGCTATGGGAAGGAGTCAAGTGGTACAGTTGGGTGCAATCTTCAGGGCTGGGTCTCATGCTCTGAAACCCTCTGTGAGCACTGACATCTCAGAGGCAAAACAAACCTTGCATCTACACTTGTAAGAAATGATTTGCCCACAGACTCTAGTCAGAAGCTCCAGATCTATGAAGGACTCCAACACACTTGGCAACAGTCCTACTTCCATCAGAATCTAAAGTGTAGTCTACTCATTCACTCAGGAGTTTTGGCACAGAGTTTTGTTTCTAAGGAGGTGATGATAAAAGTTCTCCAAATTTACAGGACAGAGTGTAAACATCTGATAACCATGTGAAAGCTGTTTTCCCCTCCTATTTACTCAAGAGAGAAAGCAGAACTGTATGTCTTTATATCTCCTTCACAGCAGTAAAAACTACTGCTAACTAACCCTGCGAAGGACGTACAGATCAGACATAAAATCCCAACAATGCTTTTCATTCCACAGCAGTCCACAGCTACAGGCCACCCTAGGAAGAAAGAGAGTCTGGATACAGAGGAAGGGAGGGTTGGGAGGCAGCTTCCACTTTGTGTCCACCTGCCTCTAGCCAATCAGGAGCCTCCCTTCTGTCCTGAGAATCTTTGCATTTAAGGCTGCCAACAGTAGTGGCTTGCAAACACAAGAAGATCCACAATGGTCTACTAAGCAGCACTGTGTACCCAGTTACTATTAGTACATATTCATAACAATCCTGAACAGTAGTTACAATCATCCTGTTGATTCGGTCAAGAACTATCTAGAGAGCTAGGAAGGTGGCTCAGTGGTAGAGCGCTTGCCTAGCATGAATGAAGCCCTGGATTCAATTGCTCAGTACCACAGAAACAGAAAAAGCCAGAAGTGGTGCAGGGTATTAGCTTTAAACAAAAGAAGCTCAGGGATAGTGCCCAGGCCTTAAGTTCAAACCCAGGAGTGGCAAAAAAAAAAAAAAGAACTATCTAGAAAGAGATATAGTTTATACAACTCTACAAGTAAGAACCAGGTGACCTCCACTCCCTGTTCAAGAGGAAAGGAGAGATGACTGAGTTGAAGTCAGGCTCAAGGATCATTTATCCCAAGTTGGAACCCTGAACGGTTCTTTGTTCTACAGTTCTCACAAAAAACAAAAACAAAACACAAGACAGCTATGCCTAAGTTGCTTAGAAGTTCCATGGGCTTGCTTTGATTAGTACAATAACACAATCATGACCTATGAGAGAGAGGAGAAAGAGGGGAAAGGAGGGGGGAAGGAGAGGGAGTGTGTGCATGCTTGTCTGTTGGTCCTAGGACTTGAACTTGGCAAGGACACTGGCTCTGAGCTGTTTTGCTCAAGGCTAATGCTCTACCATTTGAGCCACAGCTCTACTTGCTGCTTTTTGGTGATTAATTAGAGAGTAGTGTCCCAGGAACTTTTCTGCCCAATCTGGTTTCAAACTGAGATCCTTAGATCTCAGCCTCCTGAGTAATTAGGAATACAGATGTAAGTGCCTGGTGTCTGGCAAAACAATAATTTTTATACAGCTGTGACCCAAACTACATATATAACCCATTCAGTCATTCTTTTACTCATTCAAATATTGCCTCTTGTGTACTTATAAATGTGTCAGTAGACAAAATACGCCATTCCTCAAAAGATATTGGGCTCTAACAGGATTTAACTATGAGTAGGCTAAGCATAGATATTAAAGAGCAAATATTTTCATTATATGTGCTGGATGTATTTCTTCAGCTAGAAATCCATAATGTATCTGTAGGCAAAATAACATATTATTTGGGATTTGCCTGGGGGAACAGAAGGATGAGGATTGAACTCAAGAACCTATACATATAAGGCATACACTCTACTACTGAGCTATACTCACTCCTGCAGTTTACTTTCAATACTCCAAAGTGGGGAATTAGATGAAATGAGATGCCTTTGATCGCTGAATATCGAAGATGAGGATGTGGAGGTTCATCATACTATTGGCTCACGTCTGTTTGGAAATTTCCTTAATTAGAAGATGAATTCCTCCCTCTGAGGAACTTAGAAAGATAATTACAAAAACAGTAGTTTATGTTGTGTCAATCGGACCACAGTAGGGAAGTGACAGGTGGGTAGAATTGATGTACTTGTTCTATGTGTATGTGATGTTGATTTTAATTATCTATACAAGTTAACATAAAACACAGGGGATATTGAAAACCTACATTAGGATAAGGAATTAACCTCATGTAACTGAATAAAATGACACCTTTTGTGGTTGTTGTTTGACAATTGATGACTTTGTCAGGTTTTTTAACATCGTTTTGGCATATGTTCGACTACATTTCAATAAAATGTCACAATGTATAAAGAAATTTTTTTGGGGGGGTCCGGTTGTGGGGCCTGAACTCTGGGCCTGGGCGCTATCCCTCAGCTCTTCAGCTCAAGGCTAATGCTCTACCACTTGAGCCACAGCACCACTTCTGGCTTTTTACTTTTTGCTTATGTGGTACTGAGGAATCGAACCCAGGGCCTCAGGCATGCAAGGCAAACGCTCTACCACTGAGTCACCTTTCCATCCCGTATAAAGAAATTTTATATAAAACTATTCTCAATTCCAGCCAGGCACCCATGGGTCACGCCTGTAATCCTTGCTACTCAGGAGACTGAAATCTAAGGATCATGGTTCGAAGCCAATCCAAGCAGACAAATCTCAGTCTTATTTCCAAGAAACCAGTAAAAAGAATGGAGGTGGGGCTTAAGTGATTGAGTGCTGGCTTTGAGCAAAAAAGCCAAGCAGGAGCAAGATGGTAACTGTTTAAGAGGTTATTGCTAACTGATTGGACCAGGCAGGAAAGGGAAGGAAAATGGCCTGCTGCGACCATTGAATTATGGTGCTCTGAATTATGAATTGGAAAAGTAGGGGACAAAAACAACCCCAGGAAGTTAGAGGTAGGTCTGGAAATAGAGATTATGAGTCTTATTCTGGGTGGGTAACTTTGAGTCAACCATGTAAAGGCCAAATGGATAAATCCCAGAAGAGATCTGAATAGCAGTGGGAGGCTCAGACCCACCCTACTACATCAGGTTTTCTCCTGACTTATTTTGAAACACAATAGTGTCTCACTAATACAGCCAGAAAATCTAAGAATATTCTAGAAGAAATGGCATTTGATAATTTTCTAACCAGCACTGTAACTAAAACTAAGCTACTAGACTCCAGACTCTTTAATATGAATGGATTCTTCCCAGATCAGTCTTAGAAAACTAAATTTACAAGTCACAGCAATTTCTGATTACTGTACCCTGGACGCTCTATAATGTGGCTCAGTAATACTCATTTTTTCCCAATAAGATTGCTAACTCCTGATATAGGAATAAACATTGACTTTTCAAACTTTTTTTTTCTGGGCTAGTAACACATCACTAAAATTTTCTCCCATAATTTACACCCTTCATTGAATGTAAAGCCTCTGACTTCCACCTGAAAGTGGACTGAGAACTGGGCCAAAATTCAAATCAAAGGTCAAATTCAAGGTCCACAGTGAGACTGCCCCTTTGGTGTGAATAGAAGGAGGAATGGGGGATGATCTCTACACTCCCGCAGATTCACATCCTGCTGAAAGGTCTAAGAAGCCTGGGCACACAGACCAAAAAAAAAAAGTCATTTCTATAGGCTTCCAAAAGAAGTTATACTCTCCTTTTGAAATACTTAAGAACCACACAAATGGTTGGGAATATTCAAATGACTTCTCACCACTACAATACCTCTGATAGTGGTTTCTATTCCAGAATAAACACAATCCCAGTTGAGTTTATAAGTTTATAATAAATCAGTGAAAGGCAGGCAATGAACACACATACTTACAGAGTACCACATTTACTACAGACCCATAAAACATTTAAATTCAGAGAGTTAGCTACTGGGCTTCCACAACAGAAAATCATTTGGCCAAAAATACTTTCCAAAGAACTCTTCATAGCATGTTGACTAGAAGGATTTCTCTAGTGGGTTTTTCCTATTTTTTGTCTCTTTTCTTTCCTTCTTTCCCTCCTCCTTTCACTTATCAATACATCATAAAATTTTCAGATATGTATACAAAAACTGCCCACTTAAATACACAGTTACCTACTCAGAAGTTTTCACCTAATTCAGCTAATTTGTGAACATAGAGATTTTTTTTGTTAGGTTTTTAAATTTTGGTTAGATTTCTTAAAGCTAATTTCAGTAGTGGAAGGGAAAATTAGTTTGTTCTTATTCATTCTCAAGGAACTCACAGTCTATTAAGGGAAAGCAGAAAACTAAATGTTCGTAGAAAGGCATCCTATTATGAGTGTTGGGTTAGAGGCTGAGAGGACCTAAGGAGTTGAAGACAATGGTACCTGGCTCTGTGGGTATGTGGAAGGTAATCTTACCCAGCATGCACTCTGTTTAGGAAGCCCAAGGACAGAAGACAGAGGAAGCAAAAAACAGAGACACAAAATCAGTTGGGGCAAAGCGAATCACAGAGGCTGCCTGCTCAAGATGTTAGGCATTCCTTCTCTTTGAGCTGCCCTGCTTTGGTGAACTTTTACTTTTGAATCCACCCACTTCCTGCCATTCCCTCTGCAACCACCCTCCCATTTGGTATCACTGCTAGGCTGCCTAGTTCTAGAACTTTCCAATGTAGCTCTTCACACTACAGCCAGTGTAATAACTGGGCATTAATTAGATATTACTCTTGTACTCTCAACCACTGATGGTTTAGCATGACACCTGGAGCCATGACCAAGATCTCTCAATCCACTGTTCCTCTTCAACTTCTCCCATTTACTGTTTTCTTTCCTCTTCAAACACACTGATTAACCTTTTTACAAAATTGACGGAGTATATTTTTTCTCTAATGTCCTCCAAACATTTCCCTCTGCTTCCAACGTTCATGCCTCAGATCTCTTCAGACTCACCCATTAGGACTTGATTCTTGGTTAAGAAGTTACTTTCTGTGTCCCTGCTATAGTATGAGCAGGTGACACTCAAAGGCTCAGGTGTGAAGGACTTAGTCCCAAGCCTGTAGTACTACTGGAAAGTGGTGGAAGCTTTAACATCAAGGCCTGGTTGGAGGAAGTGAGGTCACTGAAGGCATGCTCTTGAAAGGAATATTGGGACCCCACCCTGCTCTTCTCTTCCCTTCCCAGACGGCATGCAGGTAAGCAAATTCCACTTCCACCATAAAACACTGCTTCATTACAAGCCAAGCACCAGCCCCAAAGCAACAGGCGGACCAATCATGGCCTGACACCCCTGAAACTGAGAGCCGAAATAACCCTTTCTTCTTTACAAGTTGTTTTCTCTAGGGTGTTTTGTCACAACAAAGGAAAGCTGACTAACACCGAATCCCAAAGACTGGCTCTACTGGGAAGTGGTGGAAACTTCATGAGGCAGAACCTAGTGGGAGGTCTTTGGGTCAAAGGGGAAGGGGTGGGGGTGCTCTCAAAGGGAATTGTAGGACTCTGATTTTTCCTTGCTCTTTGCTTCCTGGCTCATGATGGGAGGAGTGGTTTTGCTCCACTATGTGCTGCTGACGTGATATGCTACTTTGCCATATGGTCCAAAGCAACAGGACCAATTACAGACTGGCACCTCTATGGCTGGGGTGGAGGGGGAATTAATCTTTCCTTTCTTTTTATTTGTTTGTTTGTTTTGTTGGTCATGGGGCTTGAACTATGGGCCTGGGTGCTGTCCCTCAGCGCTACAGCTCAAGGCTAGCGCTCTACCACTTGAGCTACAGCACCACTTCCAGCTTTTTTGTTTTATGCGGTGCTGAGGAATCGAACCCAGGGCCTCATGCATGCAAGGCAAGCACTCTACCACTGAGCTACCTTCCCAGCCCTCTTTTATTTTTATAAGGTGATTGCCTCGGTTATTTGTACCAATGACAGAAAGCTGACTAATGCACAACTGTCCAAGCCACTGCCATGCTTCCCAACCACATCTACTTCCCCCCTTAATTTTCCCTAGAGTACTAATTATATGGTTTCTCCTTTCTCTCCAGATTTGATGGGTTTTATTCAAGGCTGTATTCAGAAAAGTGTATTTATTGAGCAAAGTAATTCTGAGCTGATACCCCAAGTAGAATGAATGTCATGTGCCTATTACAGTAAAATAAGCAAACAAATTGGTTCTCTTTGCCCTCTCTGACCATCGATTGTATCAGGAAGCATAAGGCCTTTCTTGTAACAACTTGAAGTCTTTTCCCAGCTACTTTCATGTTGGTTTCTTGTTCCAGCATCTAGTCACAGAGGATAAATGTAACACTGAGTAAAGATAACACACTAGTCTGTACTCAGCAAGAGCTCATTATGTCTTAGGTTCTATCCAAACACTATGCAGTTAAAACTCAAAAATCATTGTTGTACAGTTTTATTACCATTTTAGAAGTCATTTTCAGGTAATTGTCTAGTAACTATGTGTGTGTATGCATAAAATGCCTAATTCCATACTATTCTTGTGTAAAATTGTGGGTATTCAGACCTTAGGAAAGCAAACTTATCTTTTCCATTCATACCATTTTTTCCTATAATGCAAGTCTCAGAAATGGCATTTGAATTAGGACCACAACAAATAAGCAAAGCAAGAAAATACTAGATTTGATTAACATATAGCATACTGAAGTATCAAATAAGAATATTCTCATTATAGGAATTTTTGAACATTTTCCAATTATATGTTCTGCATGTACTAGCAACCTAGAATGAGATTGATTCTTAGAATAGTTCTTGCTAACCATTATGTCTTTAACCAGTACAAAATCGTGATCTCTTTATTTCTTTAAAACATTAGAAACAAGTGTCTAATAACTTTCCATTTAGCCATTTTTTTTAACTTTATCACTAGATGGGACAGCATATTGTTCTGCAAGACTGATCATAAAGCAGAACCAGTATCCCATTGTAGAACTCACCACAAATCAAGTTTTTAAAATGTTATTTTATTTTTCCCAACCCCACCCATCACACAATTCAGTAACGATAACTTTATTGTATTTGAAACTGTACAAGGAAAAATAACCACAAGAAATACAAGTGTCTCCTAATGACAGTCTGGAGATGCCATCTGGCTTGTGGGCAGCCTGCTTGTGCTGGGACGCACCTGGGGACCATGGTGGATCTCACGTCACAAAGCCAGTATGTCCACACTATTTTCTTTGCTCTATGAGCTTCAAGGTCAGATAGCACAAAGGGCTGTGATTAAATGGCATTCCTGAGACTTGAGTACAAACACTTGCTGAAGGAGAAGGGGGTAGGGGGAGAGCATTTGTCTTATACGGTCAGTGAAGAAACATGGATACAAGCCAAGACCACCAAGATTCTCCTCTATAACTCCGTTCCAAATGCTTCCCAACGCACTTTGCTCCATAGGGCTGATACTAATCATCCTCGCTGCCTGTCCATTCTCCATCTGTTCCCAGACCCTCTCATTACCCTAACAGCCCATGCTTCCTTATCAAGAAAGTCCCTAAAATCTCTTTTAGGATGGGAAGTCCCTCAAGTCATGTGAATGAAAACTTTGTTTTTTACATAAACTTCTGAAGCTTATATCTCTTCTACAATCAACCCCTACCTCAGCAATCCTAAGTTCTTGATTCAGACTCCCTCTCGTGCTTTATCATTTATATGCCCCGTAGCTTCAAATTTTAAAAAGTAGGAGACACCTGACTATTTACACTGTAGGTTATTTCAGAATCTTCCTTTGAGGCAGCTATGCGATGTGAGCACCACATAGATACTTAAGCTAATAACAGGGTTCCAGGCTTGGAGGGATCACACACAGGATCATATATTTATGCTTCAGATTACAGTTTTCCCCTGGCGCAGCACATCAGAGGGGCTCCGATGTTGGGGTCGAAGGCCTGTCTGTGTGGTTACACAGCCATGGGGAGCCGGCCCTTCTTCCTGGTGGAAGACCTCCTCCAGTGCCACCGGCTTCCTCATCCCAGGTGGGAGACAGCTCTAAATCATCACAATTAAGGCCGGACTGTAGTTAATGCCTAGGAATGACTTCAACCTTGTATCCACTCATTTCCAAGGCTTCTGTTTCCAGTGGGCTAGGTGTCTCATCTGGGGAGCTCCTGAAGCATGGGGCCCTTTAATCATACAGAAGACACAAGGAGGAGGTGGTGGCATGAAGGGAGAAGAAGATCAACGCTTTGCTTTTTCCTTGTCCAGGGGCTGACCCAACCTCCCTGTCTGACTGGGTCCAGAAAGGGGAATTTGCTCCGGTGTCATTAGCCAGGTTAGGAGAGGCTGATAACAGCTGATAAGGGCCAGAAAGGGATACATTTCAAAAGGGTAGAAGGCAGAATGGACTCACCATGTGTGGACAGCCAGCCATGCTTCGGAGGGGCTGGAGACTTGGGTAATGTGTAGAAATGAACATCAAAATAGCATGGGAGCACACTTTATGGCAGCTGGAAGAAGCCCCAAACTGAGGAGTTAAAGGAATTGTGGGGAGGGGAAGGGGTAAGCAAGAAAAAAAAAAGATAGGCAGACCCCAAGGAATTGTAGAAAAAGGTACTTGACTAGGACACAGTGTCAAGAGTGGTTAGAGCAAATGCTCCAGCCATATACAATTCGCCTCACCAGGAAGAGGGTGGGGCCATATTGGAAGGGAAGTGGGCTTGGAGTGTGAAAACCCCAAGGCCAGCCAGATTGGGAAGGAGGCTGGCTTGAAATGGAGCAGCCTCCTCCCTCCCCCCCCCCCCCCATCAGCAGGGACCTCCTCTGGCAGAGCCGCGTTGAGCCCCCTGGGACAGGGAGGAGTGGAGGAGGATTTCTGTTAAATTAAATCTGGAAAATAGAAGGAAGTGAGCCTGAAGCGAATGCCTTCTTTTCTCTAGGAAAGCATTTATGTGCACTAACGCTTCACACATCCATGTAGACAGCTGCCAAAAGGAATTATCCGCTGTGGGAACTGCTCCACTTCACCCGATGCACATTAGGGGTAGGTCAAGTTCACTTGAAAAGAATTCACTGATATCCCTTTAGCCCATTCAAAGTGAATGTTTTCTATACTGTTGTGGGTTTTTGTTGTTGTTTGTTTTTTGTTTTTACAAAATGCATCAAATCATAAATGCCTTGCAGTCATTTTATTGACTATATGAATATTTGGATACTTCCCAGGTCCAACTCAACATCACAGAGTTAAGAAGCAGGGGAAATAAATTTGGTTACGAGGCACTGGGGCAGATCTGGAGTACAGGTACTTTATTCCACGTATTAAGCACAAAAGAAAATGCCCTTTATTGATACGGAGATGTGTACTCCACCATTTATAGATCCATTTTCCAAGAGGTTGTGCTGAGACTATCAGCAGCATTGGTTTTATTTTCTTAGCAGCACATTAAAGATGACATTTCTTGAGCTAGGGATGTATGTAGCTCAGTGGTAGAGCACTTAGTGAGGTGCACAGAAGGCTCTGGCTTCAATCCCAACACAAATTTTGAAAATAAAAAAAAATATATATCAAAGGTGTTTTAGAACTGATGAAACAAGAATCCATCTGTATCATCCGCATGTCTTAGTTCTTCAAGTCTCAGTTCTAGGAGATTCCTTATACCATGAGTCAAAGGTAGCCTAGGCATCGCTCTCAATTCCCCCATTACACTGATCGCCTCTCTATGGAGATGACCTCTTCTCTGTGGGTCAGGAGGAGTTAGTCTAGGAATGGTAGGTTCCCAATAATGGGCTCTGAGTGAGTACAAGTTAGTATTTACTGAGCAATCACTTCGTGTCAGACTCTGAACTTAATGCTTTACAGGGGAAAATCTCACTTCTTCTTTGGAATAAATTAGGAGGTCATTCTTTTAGCTGCTTCAAAGATGGGAGGACCACTCCCCACTCTTAGAAGGGAGTATCTGTCAAAGGGGATTGTCACCTTGCCTGTGGTTCAGAGCACTTCACTGATAGGCTCCCACCTCAGGACAGCAATGGAGAGGCCCACATTTTTAGACAGCGAGATGAGCAGGGGCTCTGGGAAGGAAATAAGTGTTTCCACTGTGTGTGGGAGAATTTGCCATGTGAGAGACAAACAGCATGGCCTACCCATGGCTCTGAGTTATGTTGGCTGGTGGAGACACAGGAATCCATGTGAGGAGGTGCTAGGAAGAGGGGAAGCAGGACTTCGGGTGTCATGCTCAGGGCTGTCCTCATTTCCTATGCTGTCAACAATGATAAGTTTCAGTGTGGCTTTTATGCCAACCCAAACAAGTTTCTCCCCATTCAGCATCTAACCCTAGGCAGAAGGTGGAAATCTGGCACAGCCAGAACTGATTGCTATGCGTCACACAGACCTCTGACCCCAGCGTGAAGAGAAAATGCACAAGACTGACTGCGAAAAGACAAAGGCCAACCGGCTTCCGCGTCAGTCCATATCAAGATCAAGTCAACTCAGCCCGCGCCTATGAGGGCTCTCCCTCTGGGTCCCTGCAGCAGCTCCGAAGACTATCACAGACATCAAATATTTCATCCAGAACAGTTAACAAGCAATAACTACAGGCCAAATCCAACCAACCTGTGTACAGTTGATGACAAAAGTTGGATTTCACATCTTTAAAGGATGACAAACTAACAACATTTCCTAAATCAAATATTGGAGGTTTGTCATCCTCAGGTCTGGGACATCTTTCTGTGGACCTCTTTCCATGTTTGTCCACTCTCTGGCCACTTAAGTGTCATCTGATGTGGCCACACACAAAGAACCTACTTTCTACTTCATATAATACGGAGAAAATATGACGCCTTATGGATTTCACAACTGCTCTGATGAGGATTTTAAAGTTTTGGCCATCATGGGGTGCACACTCATTTAAACTTGGGTCTTTTCCTTTGGTATCTTTTTGTTAACTGTATTTTGTCTTTTCTTTTTTTTTTTTTTGTTTTTTTTTTTTTTTGTGGGGGGGAGAGGATGAGGGGAATTGAACCCAGGACATTGCACTTGCCAGGCAAGTGTTTTGCAAATGAGCTACATTTCAGCCCATCCTTTAACAACTGAAGAAGATATCTTTCTTACACATCAAAGGGATCACTAACTTTTGGTCCAATGCAGTAATGGACAATCCCAGGACTGGAGATAAGAGACTTCTGTAGACTACACAGGACCCTAGTTATTAAAACTTACCAAAACAACATTCTTAATTAAAGGCTCAGAAAAACCCCGACTCTCCTTCCACGGGGTTATTACAAGTGGGCATGGCTCAAATTTTTTTTTTAGAAAAAGTTTTAGCTTGATATTAACACTCTCCAAGTTGTCTTTCCACTAGATTATATAGAGAAAGAGAAGAGAAGGCTTGTGGTTTGGAGGGATACAGCAAGCATTATCCTTCCAACAAATGGGAATTGAACACAGTCGTCCCTTTATAAGGGATGGGGGTGGAAATGACCAGTTTCAGGATCCCTGAGGATACCAAAATCTGTAAAGACCAAAGGGTACAGTATTTGCACATCTGTGCGCATCCCTTTGATTCAGCTCTACATTGCTTCTAATACCTAACGCAACGCAAATGCTATGTAAATAGTCTGATGGTACTAAATTAGTTAGGGAATTGAGACAAGAAAACAAACTCTTCATCTTCAGAGAGACACAATCTCTCTCTTTCTCCCTGCCTCCTCCCTCTCCCCAGATATTTTAACCCACAGTTGGTTTAATGCAAAACCCACAGATATGGAAGACCGCCAGTATTTACCCAAAGAAGATGTTCGGGTTTGGAAAATTTTCACTTGGCTGATTTTTCATCAGGAAAAAAACAAAAAGAAAAAAAAAACTTTTGGTAACCTTATGTATACAGACTGAAAAGATACTGAGACTCCACCATGAAAACCATTCAAGATTTCCAGTGAACTCCTGATCACTGGGAGGGGCAGTCACCCCTGACTATGTAAAGTTGTGGCATCAAAGCACCTCCCAGCCCATTCATTTTACAGCAAGTCTGGATCACTGTGGGATGATCAGCCACTATGACTCTCGGCATCGCCGCAGCAACTGTCCTTTGCGCCAGCATGGTCATATGAAGCTGAATATAATCAGCTCCAACTGCTGGCTCTCCAGTCAGTTTGGTGAGTTCTACTTGGCACAGATGCCAAGGGCTCTGAATGGCCGGATGGATTGGGGTCAGCATTTCATTTCATCAAGTAAGATTGATGCGAGCCTGGGATGAAACATTAATCACTGCGAAGCTTGTTACATACAAATACAAGGTTACTTAGAGAGTCTTTGTCTAGAAAGTGTTTCTATTCCCAGTCCTGCCTGAATGCATAGACTTCTTGTGTTAGAAACTGTATATTCCCTGAATCAAAAGAGACAAGTGCTTCTGTTCAAGAGTGAAATATTATGTTTCCATTACAAAAGAATGTCTCCGTGCACCAGCACTTTGAGGAGCGCAGTTTGGGGAAAGACACGTGAGCCAGAGTTCAAGCACAGCTCTGCCACTGGTGACCACAGGGACCGTCAGGTGTTCTCTGGAGCCCCCTGAGTCTTGCTGATCAACAATCTACATCTTCAAAACACATCAGATGCGCAAAACACGTAACGTGGATTATTGCATGTCACGTTCAGCACGACGCTGCAAGTAAGGACCAGTCTTCCTGGCATTATAGAGGAAGAAATGAGGCAAGCTCAGAGAATCCAAAGAATGAGCTTTTATTATTGTTCCTTTGTTACCAATATTCCACATCCCAACGCTTCACATAGCAGAGTTAAGGTCAATGTAGAAGCAAGAGTCAAGCCGCATAGAAGCAATCCCAGTGCTCTTGTTATTAGTGAGGTGTGCTTTCTGGGTCTGTAAGTTGTAAGGGCTGGGCTAGCACATCCAAGACACCCCCCACCCCAACCAGGTAAGGCTAGTCCAGAGATCTAAACATCCCAGCAGGAGGATAAGAATGACAATCTTTTGAGAAACCTGCTACCAATAGTGAAAAGGAGAGAAATCTGCAAAGAATGGATTGCAGGATTAAAAATCTGAGTACAGATCAAGAATCATTTTTAGTTTAATAAAGGCTCAAAAGATTTGGGGCTTGTAAGTAGTTCCTTACAGCAGAAATGGTACTGGTTATTCTTGGTTTTGAAAAATTATGTTGCTACTTTCTTTTGGTTAAAAAAGGATGACTGAAAGGGGTATTAGTCAACATACTTGAGATGCCACTCACGTCTTCTTTGAGGATGTTTGAGCATAGATTTGGTACCAAGCATGTAACACATTAAGAATGATATGAAAAACAGTGGTGGCCATGAGGAAGGTAGGATAATCAGGGAATCTGTCAAAGAAAAGCACAAGCAGAGTTCTGATCTGACCTTGGCCTGGAGCAGAGGGCTCTGGGTAGAGGCCATGAAAGGAAGTGTTGGGAAGTTCATGCAGAGATTGCTGCTGACACCCTTCAAGAGGAAGCAGCCAGGGAGGTGCAAGATGTCTGGGAAGAAAGTTTCCTTGGGTGGTTTAGTGTCTTGGATATGGGACTTCAAATTAAGACAAAAAGCCAAGTCAGGAATTGAGAAAACACACTGCAAGGTGTTCAAAGGTCAGACATCAGCCAATTATTACTATCATCATCATCATCATCATCATTAAGTAGTTGTAAAATTCTGTAAGTCAGGTTGTGAGTGCAATGCGTATTGGTCAACTAGTTACTTTTGTATGGAGATATGAAACACTGCAGAACAAATACCAGTAGGGTGGTGTGTGTGTGTGTGTGTGTGTGTGTGTGTGTGTGTGTGTGTGTGTGTCTCACAGGAAATTTTACAAACTACCTGTTCATGTGTACCTCTTTGTAAGAGAGGAAGCCCAGGCTATCAGAGTAGCAGTGTTCACATCCCTTGTAGCAAACCAAAAGTTAGAATGGAGTTTTGTAATCTCTTGTCATGATGATCTTAAAAATGTACTCTTGGCACTTTAATAAAACACCCACAACCTATATACATTCTTTGTGTGTGTCAACTACAAGCTGAGCACTGGTGGCTCATGCCTGTGATCCTAGCTAGTGAGGAATTGAGACTGGAGGATCACAGTTCTAAGCCATCCAGGGCAGATAACTCTGAGACATACTTATTTTGCATTTGCCTGCAAAAGGCCAGATTTAGAGCCGTGGTTCAAGAGGTAGAACACCAGCCTTACAGCAAGAAAGCTAAACAACAATGCCAGACCCCCCCTTAGTTCAAGCCCCAGTACCAGAACAAATGAGTGAGCCAGAGTGAGAGAAAGAGAGAGGAAAGAAGGAAGGGAGAAAAAGAGAAAGGAAAGAGGGAAGGAGGGAGGGAAGGAAGGAAGGGAGGGAGGGAGGGAGGGAGGAAGGAAGGAAGGAAGGAAGGAAGGAAGGAAGGAAGGAAGGAAGGAAGGAAGGAAGGAAGGAAGGAAGGAAGGAAGGAAGGAAGGAGTCAGTTACAAAAACCAGAACCAAACAGTGCTGACTTTCACCTTCAGGCCCATTTTTACAGAATTCTGAGGTCTGCATAGGCCTAGAGCTCTGTTACAGGACAAATCCAACCCGAGGCTGACCCTGGGCTCCGGCTTTGGAACCCAAAGCACAAAAGCCCTCTGGGGCCAATCTGTCCACAATCCCCAGCCAGGCTCAAGCCACTGGCGCGCGCTCTTAACCCAACAGCTCCCCGTGGCCGCTGGGAAGAGCCGAGTCCGCGGGCGGCCGCGGCCACGCGAGGGCAGCACCGAGGCCCCGCCGAGGACCAGAACCTCACCGGCCCCGCAGGCTCACACCGGGGACGCCCTGCACCCCGTTGTTTCGCCCGGCGCAGGGAGCGCACCGGCTGGGGCGCTTTCCCTCGCTGCGTGCCCAGCATGGGGAGAGGGGACTCCGAATGAAGAGAGGGTCCCCCCCCTCCAGGACACAAAGAGGGTCGCGCGGCGCGGACACCCCCCTCCCCCCCCCCGCCAGGTGTCCCCGATCGACTCCAGCCACGGCTCTCCATCCCCCCCCACCAACTCCCACCCCGAAAAGCGCTGCTTTGGAAGTTGGGGTGCAGAGGCGCATCCCCGCCCGCGCCGCTGCGTTCTGCATCGCGTTGGGGGGACGCGCCTGGCCGTGGGGTCCCCTTTGAGCTGGGTAGGGGGCGACGCCCTCCAGGGATCCCAGAAACCCCGCCGAGCAGCGAACGCTGCAGCCGCGGCGGCGAGGGGTGGAGGTGCGGGGAGGCTGGGGGGGGGGGTGTGTCCGGGGGACCCGGATTCGGGGTTCCTCGACAGGGAGGACCCGCAGCACCCCAGCCCGATTCCGCGCTCTGCCCACGCCCCGGAGGGACGCGCGGGGGTCGCCGGGGCGTCGGGCGCCGCGCTCGCAAGATCGGGGTGCCGACCAGGGTCCCCAAGCCCCCGCTCCCATCCCCAGAGGAGCCCCCGCCGGTGCTTACCGGGAAGGGGCGGCTGCCGGGGGCCCGGCGGCGGCGGCGGCTCCCCGCTCTCGCTCGGCGGAGCTGCGCAGAGCAGCGCAGCGCGGGGCTGAGCTTCGCGGGGCGGCTCCGGCTCTGGCTCCAGCTGCAACCCACCGGCCGACTTCCTCTTCCTCACCCCGATCTCCGCCCGGCGCTCCGGGCCCAGCCCGCCCCGCCCCGCGCGCTCCTTCCCGGGGGCTGCGGCAGGCAGGCAGCCGCGGGTCCTCGTCCCGCCTTCCTCCTCCCTGGGCCCACAAGGTGGAGGAGGAGGGAGGGGGAGGGAGGAGGGGGCGGGGGGGGGGCGGGAAGGAGATTAAGCGCTTGGCCTCCTCTCTGGAGCCCAGCCAAAGACAGCAGTCAAATTACAGCCTCTGGGGAGGGAAAAAGGGTGGTTTTTTTTTTCTTTACATTTTTTTCCTCTGCTACTGTTCACCCCCCCCCCCACCGCAGATCCATCAATCCTCTGTATTTTCTATGATCATCAGGTTTTGCCTACCCTTGGATATAATAAGCCTGTCCTGCCCAGAAGTTCTTTAAATATTATATATATATATATATATATATATACATACATACATATATATGAATCTCTTTTAAGTCAACATTCTGGTTTTACAGACAAGGTCTGGAATAGTAAAAGGGGGAGGAGAAGCTCTTAAGTTTTTCAGACCTCATGACCCTAATCACCTCCGTGAATGTACTATGACCTTTGCTTGGAGAAAGTAAAAGTGGAAAAAAAAAAATAAGAGGCAAAGAGCAACCTCTGTGATACCAGATGGGTGTTTAAAGGCACTGGCTCCACAGTAAAAGAAGGGTGCCTGCCGGGTGAAGTCATTTCTTAACAGGGCCTGCCAGACACACACACACCTGCTTTGCCCTGGGTTCTATTTGGCTTCATCACCATGGAGTCTCCGTGTGTGTGTGTGTGTGTGTGTGTGTGTGTACGCGCGCGCGCGCGCGCGCGCGCGTACGCGCGCCTGCACTGGGGCTTGAACTCGTGGTTTCATGCTCTTGGCTTTTTTGTTTTTCCTCTCTAAGCCTTAGAGAGGCTACTACTATTTGAGCTACACTTCCACTTAGGGTTTTTTGCTGGTTCATGGAAGATAAGAGTCTCTCAGGGCTGGTTTCAAACTGGGATCCTCAACTCTCAGCCTCTTGAGTTGCTAGGACGACAGACAGGAGCCAACTGTACCTGCCAGCAACGCACTCCTGATTTACCCATGAGTAAACCTTCAGCTTCTTAGTTGCTGGATATGTGGCTTTGAGGGAATTATTTGACCTCATTCGGCCTCAATGTCCTCAGCTGTACAATAGGAGTGATGGAGGGAATGGCCATGCATAGAGTTTCTGTATGTGGCTTAATTAATTACAATAATGTAATAAATAATAATAATGTAATAAAGCCAGGATACATGTTCACTATTATTGCTGAATTTTCCCTTTGATTTCCCTTTGTGCATGTCCATGGCTATGGAAATTATAGCAAAGACTTAAAACAAAAGAGGGGCTTGTCCAGCAAGGCCACACAACATCACAGCTCCCTCCTCTACAATGTGGATTTTATGTTCTGTTGTATTATTTCTTTGAGTCTTTGAAACTGACTTGTATTGCGTAAATCCAGGGTGATACTTAACCACAGTAAGTTTGCGATGGGACTAAAACAGCTATTTGCCATCTTCTCAGCATCATTGTGGTTGGTCTTGCAACAGAGTACGAGATGGACAGGGCAAGTGCTAGTTCCCTTTCATGGACAGAAAACCAAGGCTTAGAAGATACAATTAAGAAAAAAAATAGTTCTGGTACCTGGAGTTCATCATGTAAAACCGCATGCCCTAACTCCATAACTGTACTGTTCTTTGTATTCAAAGTTGGACAGCAATAGCTCACTGGAGAATGTCACATTTGGGCTGGGAAGGTGGCTCAGTGGTAGAGCGCTTGCCTTGCATGCATGAGGCCCTGGGTTCGATTCCTCAGCACCACATAAGCAAAAAGAAAAAAGAAAAAAGCCGGAAGTGGCGCTGTGGCTCAAGTGATAGAGCACTAGCCTTGAGCTGAAGAGCTGAGGGACAGGACCCAGGCCTAAAGGTCAGGCTCCACGACTGGACCCAAAAAAAAAAAAAAAAAAAAGAGAACGTCACATTTTATAAAATAGCAGAGTAGTTCCCCTTTTCTGCAGTTTGCCTGAGATTTCTATTACTAGAGGTTGACAATAGTCCAAAAATACAAAGTAGAATATTCTAGAAATATCAACTCACAGGTTTTAAAGTGAGCATCTTTGTGAGTAGCATGATGAGATACCTTATTACCCTGCACTGCTCTTCTTTGGATGTGAATCATCCCTTTATCTGGCATATCCACGCCATATACATCTCCCACATAATGGTCCCTGTAGCAGTCTTATATATCAGATTGACTGTTAACAGTACCTGGCACTTGTGTTTGAGAAACACTTATTTTGCTCAATAATGGCTCCAAAGTGCAAGGGTAATGAGGCTGCAATTGTAATATAGTATATTATTACAATTGCTCTATTTTATTAGTAGTTATTCTCTTTCTGAGTTTAATTTTATATACTATATTTTAATCACAGGTAAATATAGATAGGAAAAAATCACAGTTCATATGTCACTGGTACTACCCAGTTCCAGAGTATATCCCTGGAGGATGAGGGGAGGAATAGATCACAGTTATGTGATCTGTCACCATGCTGTGGTGAGAGGCTGATCCTTATTTGACAAGCAGACATAGATTATTGAATGCCACCCATCACATCTTACATAGTCCTCAGACAGAGCTGGTAGGCTAGCTCAAGTCACAGGGATTCAGGAAGTTAACTTGTCCACAGCCACAGACTACACTGGGCAGAGCAGAATGCAAACACAGAGCTCTGCATACCAGTTCTCCAACCCCCGACCAGCTCAGCTGTTGCTAAGAAAAAGGTACACCGCAGTTTGGTTTTATATAGTATCTCACTTCAGGATCACCTATCCATGCACATATGGGAGTTATGTTTGCAAAGCTTACAGTGTTTAATGGCTCTATCACGCCCGGCTTCAACTTTATGACTTAAGGTGATAACTTTTATGGTGTTGATGGTGGCTGTACTGATTTTTTTTATGATTACACAAGACCAGGAAAAATATCATGTCTGCTGGATTAGTGGAGCCCATCAGAGAAGATCTAGATCACATTTACCCACTTTTTAATTTTTTATAAAGTTATTTTATTTTCAAATTAAGGTTTGTGAGTAGAAGGGCACTGAGAAGTGCAAAAGAAGACACAGAATTGTGTTAAGTCACAGATATGTGTGAGAATTTGAATTGCCTATCTTGATGCTGACCCAGCAAATAAGACAAGTGTAATTCACTTTGCAAATATTAATATGTGGTACAGAAAAATCTAGAGCTTAAAACTTAAATTTTGTGACATAAACTGGGAGATGTGAATAATCTGAACATCTTTGTAATAAAAGAAATCCTTAAAAATATCCTATTCAAGAGAAGTGAGTTAATACTTGGCTTCAAAATCCGCCCCCCCCCCCCCCCCACCCCGCAAGTTGATTTCCAGTTCTGACATTGGGAGGCTATTTTCTCTATCATATGTGTTGAGAGGAATTCCCTCCAATTTTATTTCTCAAAAAATAATCATGTTTAGAAGCTCTCCACAGAAAGCACCACACAGGATAGAGATGCTAAACATTTTACACACTACTGGGATAATCTTGCACGACAAAGAAATATTCCGTCCCAAACATCAGTTACATTTCCTTGAAAGCACATGATAATAGCTAATAGTCCCTTTAATTGAGCCAATAAAAAAAAAATTAAAGAAAAAAAAGCTGTGTTCAGCAGTTCAGATGCCAGGGTGTGGTGTGTTCCCGAGGACATGAAAATTCAAATATGCTTCATTGTGCCTAGACACTTTTATGGGCAAATAAAAACATCTCCTTACGCCAAGTTAAATCCAAGGAGCGCTCTAGTTTATTATTTATTTATTTTTATGCTGGTCCTGAGGCTTAAACGCAGGGCCTGGACAGTGTCCCTGAGCTTTTGTACATAAAGCTAGCTAGCACTCTACCACTTTGAGACACAATGTCATTTCAGGCTTCCTAGGTTTTAATTGGAGATCAGAGTTTCATAGATTTTCCTGCCCAGGCTGGCTTTGAACCATGATTGTCAGAGCTCAGCCTTCTGAGTATCTAGGATTCCAGGCACAAACTACTGTGCCTGGCTGAAGAAATTTAAACAGAAATGAAGGAGGCAGTTATCAGCAGACTTATATAGCTACGTCTTGAAAGAATAGTGTGACCTTCTGGTGTGACTGCATGTCAGGAGAGGCCAGCTGACAGTGCGTGGACAAAGAAGAAACGTGGTATTTGAAGGTCTTTGATTGAGACTGGAAGTGGCCTCATTCCCAGCCTAGCATATTCTCTTTTCATTATGATCACACTTTCTAATTTGCTAAAAAAAAAAAAAAAAAGACTAGTGAGCTGCATTTATTTATCACACTTAGCATTGAGATTCTGTTAATACAGTGTGTCCTGGATAAACTTAGGAATTATAAAGAATAAGTGGCTTTTGTTGTTGTTGTATTTTGGGGGTTTTATTTGGGAGGGGGACAGTGTTTATCTATGTAGTCTAAACTGGCCTTAAATTTAAGATCTTCCTGCCTTCATTACAGGTGTGTGTCACTATGCCTGGTGAAATAGTTTAGAAAGATAGATAGATAGACAGACAGAGACATTAATTCCCGTTTGTGCTCAGTGAATAAATCTTTTAAATTGAGAACCACTTTTTATATCAGTTAAACACTGGTGAGATCACCCGAGTTGGGTACATCATACTTTGTAGAACAGGAGTAAAATCCACTTCACAACCAAATTTACATATGTTGCATGTGTATTTCTGCCTCAAGACAGGTGTATTTTTCCAGGTTTCCTTTTTAAAAATTTTTTAAAATTTCTTCCTATCCTCAACAAAACTTAGCTTCACTCTCATTAACAAAATCCTACTGCAAAATTGCTTTTAGATTTTCCTTTCAGCTTAATTTAGCAAAACTAGTTTTATAGCATTGACATGTTTTCAGAAGTTTTACTTTTCTTTGGGATCTTATAAGGGCATAAATGAAAGGAGCAAAGACATGTAATGTTTGTATTTCCAAACTTGTGACATTGAAAATATAATTCTTTTAAAAACATGGATTTCATCATTTTTGCAATTCCCCTTAACTTGTTCAGATAGTTGGACACGTGACTTGCATATAGAAAAAGAACTGTCAGCCCAGGATCTAGAAAGAAACCAGAAAGAACCCAGAAACCCCACAAATTGCAAGGCCTCAACTCCCTGTGTTGATTGGAATTTTTTGTGGTGTGGTTGACTTAAGTCACTCAGTACACTGGTTTCAGAGTGACGTTTTCTGTAATTACAGAAGGACTTGAGTTAAAAAGAGGCCAGCAATCCAATCCTTCTCTGAATTTCCCTCCCACATTCCTAGCAAGAGGTTTCAAGCTCCTATTTCCTCTAGGACACACATCCTATCCATTCTCAAGAACAGAGGGGTCTTTCAAAAAATTTCAGCAAATTAAAAAGGCAGGGGAGAAGGAAGACAATCTTGATATGGGCTAATGAAATTAGCAAACACCTTCTATAATTGTGCAATTAAAAAGATGACATATAAAGATCAAATACTGTGTGTGTCCCGGTGCATTAACGTACTGTTTCCTGAACCCTTCCCACTCCAGCTTCAGAGTTCAAGTTCTCAGCACATCCTTTCTTACCTGCCATATGCCAAGTTGCAGACCACCTTGCTTCCTACCTAGCGCTGCCTCTGGTCTGAGCTCAGTTGCATACTGTTTGCCTAAAGGGGCGGGGGGGGGGGGGGGGCCCAAGGGGCTAAAAGCAAAACCAAGCTGTATGGCCAGAGAGGAATTTGAGATGGTGACCCAGAGAGGAAGCAAAGAAGCAAGGACTTCTGTCTGAGTTATGGGCAGATGGGCCTCATGGCCTGTAACCTTGCATTCTCTCTATGCAGGCCCCTGGCCACTGCCCTTTAAAGTCATGAGGCAGACAACCCTTTCTGCTAGTGCAGTCCTGTCCAGAGAGGAAGCCATTCCTGAGGCAGTCACATGGAGCTGGGCAGGTGGTTCTGAAGTCAGTGTGTGCATTGGAAAAGAACACACCTAATTAAAAGCCAGCGTTGTCCTGACTTGCTCAGGGGTGAGGTGGAAAAAAAAATGTAGCTAGGGTACAGAATTATAGCTGAGAAGACTCTATTGACTCAACTTCGGGAAATTGCAATCTTGTTTGGTAAATAATTCTCTGAATTAAATCCTCTTTTATGTCTATTTCCAGGGAATAATCAATCAGATTAGCATGGAATGTGAGCCAGTCTGATACCTATTAGCATCAGCAAATGATCCTAACTTAAGAAGAGTAAAGAAGAGTTTGACAGGGCTAGAACAAAGACATTTCTCTTAAAAGGTAGTGATGGATATGAATCCTGACCATATAATGTAGTCTTATTTGCTTTACACATTTCTTAGTGTCTGTGTGTGCCAGTTGACAGTACTGGGGTCAGACTTGGGGCCTCATGCTCTCACTCGGCTTTTTCATTCAAGAATGGTGATACTCTACTAGTTTAGCCACCCCACCACACCTAGCCAGAGATTCTGGCTTCAAATCGCTATCTTCAGTCTCCTGAGTAGCTAAGATGATAGGGATGAGGCACCAGTACTTGACTGCTTTACACATTGCTTAGTAAGAAAGCCTCAAACCCTTGCTGACAGAACTGTGTATTATTTGTAATGTGTTGTTTACATACATCTGTTGCTTTAAAACCTGTAGATCAGGCTGGGCTGTGGTGGCTCATGTCTATAAATTAGCTGCTCAGGAGACTGAGATCTGAGGATCATTGTGCAAAACCAGCCCAGGAAGAAAATCCATGAGACTCTTATCTCTAACCACCAGAAAACCAGAAGTGGAGCTGTAGCTCAAAGTGGTAGAGCACTAGTCTTGAGCAAAAAAGCTCAGGGCCAGAGCCCAGGTGCTGAGTTCAAGCCCCATGACTGACAAAAACAAGCAAACAACAATGACAAAACAAAAAACAAAAAAAGCCCTGCAGATAGGTTATCCCATAATGTAGATGAATCAGTTTTCAGTTAATTTCTTATTTAAAGCCTTTGTAACATTATATGTTCAAAGAATCCCTGAGGATTGTGGAAGAAAGATATTTGAGGGGAACCTCACACTCCACTTAATACTTGAAGAGACATTTTTTTTGGGGGGGGGAGGGGGTCCGGTCGTGGGGCCTGAACTCTGGGCCTGAGCGCTGTCCCTCAGCTCATCAGCTCAAGGCTAGCGCTCTACCACTTGAGCCACAGCGCCACTTCCGGCTTTTTTCTTTTTGCTTATGTGGTGCTGAGGAATCAAACCCAGGGCCTCAGGCATGCAAGGCAAGCGCTCTACCACTGAGCCACCTTCCCAGCCCCCTCCACTTAATACTTGGAAGGCTCAGAAAAGGGAAGAGCATCTGCTCTTGTGTAGATACACATCGATCAGTACTTCCACACACATTAGCAATTCTCTAGTGTCATGACAAGTTCAAACTCCTAAATCTGACATCCAAGGTCTATTATTTTAACCCTATCTTGACCACCCTACCTTTTTATCATCATCATCATCATCATCATCACCATCATCACCATCATTTTTATTACTCAAACACTTCCCTCAATCAAACCTACCGATGAGGACTATTCTCTGTGTGTTTGTGGCTGAGATGTACTTTCCTGAGTTCTCTGAGCAGAAAAGCCTTTTCTCTGAGGGGTTTTGGTGGCAATAACTAGAGAAAGGTTTCTGGAACCCTCACTTGGAATGTCAGAAGCACACGTGGTCCATCTACCCTCTTCTCCCCTCGTGGCAGCAAAGACCCAATACTTACCAAAGGCAATGCAGTTTGTTACTGGCAATGTGAACAGTAAGACAGGTGAGACATTTAATTTCACAATGGTCAGACTTGCAAGTACATGATTTTGTTTGCTCTTGAAGAGGCAACGCAAACAATATTGATATAACTAAGGGTAGTAATTCATATAACCAAATGATTCATTGGTGGGTTTGTTAAAGACACAGCCTTTCTTTTGAAGTATTTTCTGCCATGCTGCTAACTACTTGGCAGAAGTTTAGGGGATCAATAATCTTAAAGTAAATTAAAGGGACCTTCAGTGCCTCTCTTCCAGAGGAAAGAATGCTCTCTATATGGCCGTCTTTCTAGAGTCTGACTTGCGTGACTTGGTGAATGAATGAGACGATTCTATATGTAGTCACTACGTCGCAAGTGCAAAGCCAGTAACTCTCACATGGACAGAATTCATCTGAGCTCACATGGAACTTACAGACTGTCTAGTGCAACTTTTTAAGCCATTTTCCAAGAAACACTTACTGAAGGGGAAAAAAGGAAGAAAGAAAAGAAAACAGGCAATTGCTAATGAATGACTAATAGAAAGAGCAGCTTTTCTGACAGCAGAGTCTGCACGGCTGCTGGCGGGGGGAGCAGGTCTGTCAGCAGAGCTGTCACTGTGAGGAGGTGAGACGCGACATCCACCCCAGCCCATGAACCGAGAAAGTGCTGGTGGCACCCGGGGCAGTGTGGGCAGGATTGTGGAGGCTTTTCCGGGAATGGAGGTGTCATATTTTTACAGGAAAGGCCCCCAGTTTGCTTCTCAGACTTAGGGTGGGGATGGTAGAAGAATCAGGATGTAGTCAGTCTAGTATTGCTAAAATTACTCCAACAGACTGGTGTCTCGGAGAAACAGTCCTTGATGCACAGTGACATTATTTCATTCATGTGTCCGTATATGAGTCATCCCGTGCTTGCTGTGTCTATGGATGTACCAGGACCAGAGGTGACATGGTCTGAATGAAAGACATGCTGTTCCAGAATGACAGAATCTCCACACGGCAGGGCAAGCAAACCTCCATGACATAATGCCTGAGTCAGTATAAATTACCAGTTGTGGAAGATAAGGGATACTATGTGAATGTATATAAGAGAATTAACCTGGACTGTGAGTCTGGAGAAGTTGTCCTTAAAACTGTCCTTCTATGGGCTGGGAAGGTGGCTTAGTGGTAGAGTGCTTGCCTACCATAAATGAAGTCCTGGGTTCGATTCCTCGGTACCACATACACAGAAAAATCCAGAGGTGGCACTGTGGCTCAAGGGGTAGAGTGCTAGCTAGCCTTGAGCAAAAGAAGCTCAGGGACAGCACCTAGGCTCTGAGTTCAAGCCAAAACAAAACAAAAAACCTGTCCTTCCAAATGGAACCTCAGGGAGGAGCAGGAATGAACACAGCAGTCGGCACTTGGAGAGAGAAGACAGAGGCCCTGAGACAGAAAGGGGTCCGTGTGTGAGGAGGGGCGTGGCCAGGGGCTTTGAGAGGAGGCAGTGCGTGCTTGGTTAGAATCAGTCACCACAGCAGACAGAACAGCTGGGGTCAGCTGGTTCTGGTGGAAGGAATTCTAGGTCAGTGGGTTGTGTGCACGAGCAGCCTTAGGCCAACAGATCTGTGTCCCACACTGCCTGTTGCTCTGTTTCTTTGAGCCTTAATTTCTGAATTAAGTGCACAGATGGCACTTGGAGGAAAGCCAGGAGTGTTGCCTGGCCATTTGCTACCTGGGTGACTAGTAGAAAACTTAGTTAAGTACTTGATTCTTGTGCTTTTTTTAATCTAGAGAGTTGAGGATAATGACTTCAGTTGAGCAGAGTAGTAGTGAAAAGAAAACAAGGGGAGAATTTGGAAAATCAGAGGGAATGTGTGTGTGTGAGAGGATATAAAGAAGACACATCGCCATGACAACAGTAAGTGCAGGTAAGTGGTAAATACAGGACTTCAGCAGAAAACCAAGTCAGTCCCCAGGGATGAAGTCAGGATGGCCTGGTGCTAAGTTCTATGCCAAGAGCTAGTTTCTTTACTTTGGTTTGGGAACTAGTTGGTTCCTTATTCTATACTAGCCTATTTTAAATCCGTTTTGTGATTGAGCTGGAAATTTTCTTGTGCACTTAGTTGAAGCCCATTGGAGCTCATCTATACTAGTTAAATTGCTATGACTGCATAACAAGTCCCCACAAATGGCATCTTTAAAACCACATAAAGAGTGAGTGCCTGCATTTTAGTCATGGGATGCCTCAGACACTTTGTGACAGAGTTAAAAGGCTTGTGTTAGCTGGGCATGGGTGGCTCAGGCCTGTAACCCCACTCAGGAGGCTGAGATCTGAGAATTGTGGTTCAAAGCCAGTCCATACAGGTAAGTCCATGAGACTCATCTCAATAAACTACCAAAAAAAAGCTGCTAGTAGAGCAGTGGTAGAGCACTAGCCTTGTGCAAAAGATGGTCAGGGGCAGTGCCCAGGCCCTGAGTTCAAGTCCCAGGACCAACACACACACACACACACACACACACACACATACACACACACACACACACAGAGGCTCATGCTAGATGCCTGCTCCCTGCCTTTGGACTTCCCAGTCCATAACATAAATCTCTGTTCTCTATTTATAAATTAAATGAAAAAGCAAGCAAATAAGCAAACAAAGCTTGAGCCATTTCCTACCTCCCACAATGACAAGTGCAGAATGGCTCAGCTGGGTTTTCTGACCAGGGTTAGGGCCCTAGCCAGCTGTGGAGCTGTGGCCCTCTTCTGAGGCTCTGGAAAAGAAGCATTTCTCTCCATGAGATTTGCAAGCCCATCCACATGATTGGCAGGGTCAAGTTTCTTGCAGTCACAGGCTCCCTGCTTCCTTGCGAGGTCCACTCTCCGTTCCCAGGGGCCTGTCCTCTCTCCCCACCTGCACCTCCATTTTCAAGTCAACAATGGCACATCAAACTCTTTTTGAATCTTTCTGACTTCTAGTAGCAGGCAGAGAAAACTCCCTGCCTTTGATTTCTGTACTTAAAGTAGGTTCAAGGATAATCTCTTCAGTTTAAGGTCAACTTGAGTCATATTTTTTTTAATTTTTAGTTATTTTTTTAATCAGGATTTTGCTTTTGTTTGTAGGAGCTCCTCCCACATCTCACACACAGCTGAGATGAAAGTACATGCCATCTCACCTGGCTGACTGGTTGAGATGGTTTCTTCCTAGCTTTTCTTCTTGCTTAAGCTGGCTGTCTATAGACTGTGATTCTCCATTCTCTAGCTCTAAGTAGCTGGGATATAGACAGGAGGCACTATACCTGACCCATATAATGAATATTATATTCATTCTATTCAGAAGTTTTGGAAACCAGCTCTGGAATCTTCAGAGCCATTGGCAGATTCTCATCTACCACAAGTGCTCAAGACAGCCCTGATGACTCTCTTAAGACATGTCTGACTTAGTTGCATCATCAGGCATATCCTGGAGCACTATTATGTGATAAATGAGTAAAATAAAATAAAGTAGACTTGATATCTAAAACAACAAGTACATGGGGCTGGGAAGGCGGCTCAGTGGTACAGCACTTGCCTTGCATGCCTGATGCCCTGGGTTCGATTCCTCAGCACCACATAAGCAAAAAGAAAAAAGCTGGAAGTGGTGCTGTGGCTCAAGTGGTAGAGCGCTAGCCTTGAAGCTGAAGAGCTGAGGGACAGCGCCCAGGCCCAGAGTTCAGGCCCCACGACCGGACCCCCCCAAAAATAATAATAAATAAAACAGCAAGTACACTACAAATGTGAATGCTCCCTTCCTGACTTCTCACATTGAACTTTGTATATTGAGAGCCAGCTAGCTCCTCAGGCTAAAGGAAATCTTCTATGAAAAAAGAAGATGGAATCTGTTCCTTACAAGTTCCATACTATTTCAGAATAGCTAGGATTATAGACGTGAGCCATCAATGCCCACCTTTGGGCTACTATTTGATGTTCCACAATGGCTGGTGGGTTCTGCATGGAGATATAAAAAGATTTAGGCCAGAAGAGACTTTGGCCAGAATTTATATCTTAACTTGCACACACACACACACACACACACACACATACATCTTGGCAGTAAAAGCAGCCTCGTGGTGGTACTAGTGGGTACATGGTGGGGAAAGAAGGCTTAAATATAATTGCTAGAGTTTAATTTGTCCCGCAGATTATGAGTAAATTCCATCAAAGCCTACTTGCTTTTAGGACTGCACAAGCTAATGAAAGGAAGCATAGTTTACCTACTTCTTTAGCTGTGAGGACATCATAATCCTTGCTTTGTGATACTTCACGGATTCTCTTTATGCAACAGTAAGTTTTTATAGAGCCCCCTTCTTTATTAATATGAATTTCAACAAAAGAGCCAACAGCCCCTAAATCTGTCAACTGGCCATAAATCTAAGCAGCTGCCTTATGAGTCACACAGGCAGAGCCCAGTGAATGGGCTACTGTGCTTCCGCCCAGGAGACACAGCCCACCCTCCCCAACATGGTCATTCTGCTCTAAGTCAGTCATACTCCAGCTGAAGTCAGAACTGGGGCTTTTTGCAAATCTTCAAAGGCAGTACAGTAAGGGAGAGGGAATGGGGCATCCGCAGACCTAGACGCTGGTATTAGGGAGAGAACAGTAGTAGCTTCCACTGTGAATAGCAGTGGTCTCTAGCAATAAAAAGGCAGATATTTCCATATAATAACACTCACAAGAGCATTTTCAGGGTTAATGCACGAAATATGTTTTGAGTAGAGCATGTTATCTGATGATTATATATTTTGTGTGCTCTACTCCAAGGCCTAAACCATGGCTAATGGCTAATAACATGGTCTTGCAGGAGGCCATAGAAAATAGAATATGATGTACACTAGTTCAACCACACACAGCCATCAACCTTCCAATCCATAAATATTCCTCACTCACTCAATTTAGTCAAGTCTGGATGCAATAAAAGCTTGTGAAATGGATATTATGGCTTAAAGAATTTGGGGAGTTTCAGGCATTTCTTTTCCTTCATAACACATTATGTAGGAAAAGTCATTAAACACATTTATGCCTTAAAATAGTGCCTTAAACTAAGAGGGTCTTTCCCTCACCATTATGGATCTTGTAGTAGCTCAGACTCATCTTTTGGGATATTAAGACTTACTTCATCTCTGAGGACAGTCATGCCGAGGGTATGGTGAACTGAGGTTCAGTCCTCAACATAGAAGCTACTTTTATGGTGCAGGCAATAGAACCCAGAGCCTTGCACATGCAAGGCAATACCACAAGCAATATCCCTAGCTCTTCTCCTATCTCTTTTTCTTTAAAAAAATTTTTTCCTTTGTCTTATTTTTGAGACTAGGTCTTTATATATAGCCCAAACTGGCCTTAAATCCAAGATCCTCCTTTCCCAGGCTCCTGAATACTGGAATTACAGGAGTATACCACCATACTCAGCTGAAAAGCCACATATAAAAATACCTATTTGTGGCTGTAGTTATTATTATTGCTATTATTATGATCTTAATGTGCTCAATTTATGGAATGCTTATGATTGGTCTGTTTAACTGAGCTCTAGTTAGTATCTGAATGACTGACAACACTCTCTAACATGCTGTTGTCTAGCATATATTTATAAATACACAAAACAAAAATGCACAAAAATATATACAACGTACTACATGATGTGGGGGGAAAACACAGGAGGTGGAAACCAAACCTTAATACCAGTTACTGTTGTTGAATGGTTTCTGTAGTGTTTGATATTGCTCAGTGGTTTTCTTATATTATTCTATTCAGTACAACCAAACCCCTAAAAATGACATTATCCTCATCATTATAATCATCATCATTATCACCATTTTTCTTATAAAGACAGGGAGGCTGGGTAATTGGCTCAAGGCCACCCAGCTAGAGGGCTCTGGGACAAAATTTAAGTGGCAACATGACAGTCTCCCCATGGAAGGGAATCTGTGCCTTAAAAGCAAGCCGAATTAACTGAAAGGCCTTTTCTTTGGAAGAGAGAAAAATCCCACCAGATGACCGTGGGATACATAAAGATCTTTTACTTGGGCTTAGTTGGGGCCCAGTTGCCTGGTATGATTCCATATCCTTGTTACCCTTGCAAACGGGCTGTCAGAAGCCAACAACTTTGGGAACGGGGCCTCATTCCCTTCACCTAGGCATGAGGTGGGATGGAGGAGACTTGGCATAGGGCAAGAGTTCAGCTACTCTGCCTAGAAGTAATTGCCAAATTCATGTTCCACAAGGTGCTGCCACCCGGCCTTTTCTTACATTCTTAGGATTCCGTGAGGTTGAGCAGAGTTCCACCACTGTGCCATCAGAAACATTCACGGCCCCATTAGCTGCACTTGACGCTCTTAAAAAAATCCATTTCCTTCATTCTTTGTGCTTTCTGTCCCCTGGAAATAACTTTTTCATATGCATTTTTAACATGATAATATACATCTTGAAATGTTAAACGAGAATGGACAGTTGAGTGAAATGGGTCCATGGTCATTCGTGAGACTGAAGTAACAGAAAATATTATTTTAGCCTAGCACTGTGTTCTCTCTTTTAAAATAGAGTTCTTGGATGCAGTTTCTGGAGCAGAGCCTAGGGTCCCAACTCTGAAAGCCACCTTATCCTTACCCCGTGCTGTGGGTGGTCCTAGGAGATCAAAGACTGACCCAGAGCCTGCGATGCATCTGCAGGCTCACACTATGGTCACCAGGCATGACCTATGAGGAACCACACTCAGGGACAGACAGAGATACATGTTTTCATTATACTAGCAAGGCAAGGGAGAACATGGATCTCAACAATTGTAAAGTTACATCAGAAGTAAAAAAGATGGTAAGGTAAAAATAAATATCATCTGTCTTAGCATTTCTGACTTCCAGGTGTCAATAGAAATCCTTCAAAAGAGATACTAGAAGAAAAACACCAGTGCACCTGTTCTGTCAATATGCCTGAGCAATGGTAATATCCATGCAGTGACCTGACTCCAGCCTTATGACTACTGGGAAAGAAGCACCCAAGGCCCAGTAGAGCATTTTTATCACCCATACAAAACTTGACCCCAAAGCAATTTGTCTTTACTCTTTTCAACAAAGGCAGAAGGAGTCTCTGTAGTATTTGACAAAAGTCAACATGGACCCTGAGTGCTACACGGAAAGGAAAAAGAACAAATTGTCAGGGGGGGAAATGACACACCCTTAGCTTACCCTCCGATGAAACACATCACAGGTTTGATCAGCCCAGTCACTTTAAAAAGCATGATAAGAACCAGTAGTTAATTCATCAAATGAAGACTGATCCTTGGTGACAGATGACAGAAACATATAGTCTAACATACTATGATTTACAGTAGGGGAGATTACACTCTCAGAGGTCACATGAACTGCAGTCAAGGAAAGAGCAGTTTAAAAGGTGTGTCTTATCATCTAAATGAGGAACCCAAATTAATCAATAACACATCTTAGTGGTTCAAGTCTACAGTCTGATGTCCTTCTCCGGTCCTACAGGACTTTTGCTTCAAGGCCTTGTGTTTCCAAAAGCAAGAGAAATTTGAGCTAAAAACAAACACAGGAACTTGCACACAGTACCATTATCAAATTAGAGACCTAAACAAGCCACAAGGGTTTCCACCTATTAGCTTTTCTTTTTGTTAAGTGGCTAATGTTAGGAGCCACCAGGAAGCCAAAGCCCTTCCAGCTGCCCATCCAGTGGAATAAAGTTGCTCCCTGTTTATTTGCAAGATTGGAGTAATAGAAAATGCCTAGCATTCACCCTAGCACTGTGTGTTTTTTTCTTACCTTTTTTTTTTCTGGTCAGTTGTGAGGCTTGAACTCAGAGCCTGGGCAGTGTCCCTGAACTTTTGTGCTCAAGGCTAATGCTCTATGACTTTGAGCCACAATGTCACTTCCTGCATGTTCTTTTAAAATAGGGGGATCCTCTACCTCTGGCTGTGAGAAGAACTGGCAATAGCCTTGGGTTTCTGCACTTGCAGACACTCACGAGACATGCTAATGATTGTATAGGGACATGGAATTTAGGCTAAGGAATCTAAGCAGGAAAATATAGAAACAACTTTGCTCTTCTGTAACCCCTGAATGTGAAAGCGAAATCATATTTTGCTCATAGAATATGAAGAGTGTTATATTTTCATGTCAGCATGGTCCCAGCATGCCCTCTTCTTCCCACTCTCAGGTTTTCAGGCAATACATTTATGTAGATGACCAGAAAACAGAGGTTCGCAGTTCCCAAATAACATAAAGAATTCTGGACATGTATACACTAGACTGATACTAAGGATTAATCAGTAGAAAGTGTGGAGGACACATTTCACCTGGGTTTGTCAAAGGAGAATTCATCCTTACCTGTACACCATGCTCACATTTTATGAGGAGAATCGTTTTCACTCACTTTACCTTGTTTCTAGATGCTTCTTCAGTCTTGCTGATTATTCTCACACTCTGGCATTCTGCAGGAAGGAGTCTGCTTGAATGATCCACATCTTGGAGGAAGACAGTAGTGGGCCAGTCCCAGACAAGGGCTGTTTGAGCTGGATATAATTAGCAGAGCCTCTCCATAGAGGCCGTCCACAAATAGATAACAATGAGCCCTCTTCCTCCCCTATGGAGAATGCTTTCCCAAACTCTGAGGCCTGGCTCTAAACCCAAAGCCATTGTTGCAGGCTCCACTCAGTCTAGCGAGCAGTCCAACTAGGAGGCTAGGAAAGTCCCTCCATCCACTTCACCCACCTGCCCAGAGGAGTGGATTCTCAGACCCACAAGAGGAATAGAGGAGGGGGAGGGAGAAGGAACGGAAGGCAGCTGGCCCTTTGCACCCTGGCTTTCCTGCTTACCTAATCAGCCCTGCACGGCTGGAGGCAATCAAAGCAGCCCTGCGCTGGGTCCTATTGCTTGTTTATGTGAGTCTCAACCCAAACCATCCTTGTTTGCTGACTATAACATAGCTCCCAGCACACGCCCTTGGCCCTGCCTGCTACAGTCTTATCTGTCCTTCAAGGCCCATCTCTAGCACCAGAGCCCTCATCTGCCCAGAGCTGATGCCACTGCTTCCTTCTGCATCCCCCGCCCCACCAGCTGATGATGCCCCCATATCCAGAAAGAAGTTGGGCAGAGCCTCCTCGCTGAGGGAGCATAAGCGCCCTGCAGGTAGGTGTGTCACACAGCCCTGCCTCCTCCCCTTGCGCATGCCAGCCTGTATTCCAGAACAAGGGAGTTCTCCTGTTCCTCTGGGATAGGTTATAGAGATTTGAATCATCAGCAAAGTCTGTCGAGTGGACCCACTGCGACCCTTTCCACCACTTGAGCCTCTCTGGAAATGTGTAGGGAGGGGGGGCTGCCCACCTTTCCAGTAACAGAGGAAAGAGGGTCCCTTAGAAAACATGAGCAGGTGCTCACGCCCGTCATCCTAGCTATTCAGGAGGCTGAGATCTGAGGATCATGGTTCAAAGCCAGCCAGGGCAGGAAAGTCCATAAGACTTTTATCTCCAATTAATCACCAGAAAACCGGAAGTGGCACTGTGGCTTTAGGCGTAGAGCACTCACCTTGAGCTGAAGAGCTCAGGGACATTACCCAGGCCCAGTTCAGGACCCATGACTGACAAAAAATAAAAAGAAAGAAAGAAAACAGATGAGCAGTTAGCACGGGAAGCAAGACTAGATAATTTGTCCATGTGATCATTCAAGAATGCTCTACTCTCTGGGGAATGTGTGTGTGTGTGTGTGTGTGTGCACACCCGCATGTGTACACAACAAAGGTGATCTGAAATACAATTAGTGTGCCTGTTTAAACCATTTTGAAGTAACTACTTTTTTTTTTCTTTTTGCCAGTCATGGGTCCTGAACTGGGCCTGAGCACTGTCCCTCAGCTCTTCAGCTCAAGGTTAGTGCTCTACCCCTTGAGCCACAGTGCCACTACTGGTTTTTTCTGCTTATGTGGTGCTGAGGAATCAAACTCAGGGCCTCATGCATACAAGGCAAGCACTGTACCACTGAGCCACTTTTCCAGCCGCATTACTACTATTTTTATATACTAAAGCACGGGATCTGTAGTATCCTGGAATTACAAATAAAAATATAAAAGCTTATACCCAGAAGCACATATTGATCTTTCTATTGTTTGGTACCTTTAAATCAACTGATTCAATTTTATTTTGCAAACGTGATTTGCTCCTATTAACACGTGTGTGCACATGTGTGTCTCTGAAGAGAATCAGCTGTTGGGAATGGAGGATGCTCTAAGTCCTTGCTCCATGTAACGGTGGTAGGCATGGCCAGCTCTGACCACAGGACTGCTGTGTCTTGTTGGTCCTTCCCCACAATGGCCCTAAGGACCGGCCCTCTCTCCGGATGGAGTGGAGGTGGAGAGTCAGCTTGCCTTGACTAGCACCTTACTGTGGACATTCCTGCAAAGCTTTCTAGTCGAAGAACATGGAAGAGAAGTGAGTGTCTGCTGTGTCCCCAGGAGCTGACCAGCAAGGCTGCATGATCAAGGATACAGCTCTAGCTCTGTCAGCGTCTTAAGGAAAGGAAAGCCTTCCAGTGAGCCCAAGCAACCTATCTTGCACAGGGGAATCTGCATCTGGCTAAGGGAGTGGAGCCTGGAGCCTGGGGGCCTGCCTTCAAATGTTGGTGCTATCATCCACCAGATGAGAGCTCCATGGCAGTTAATTGAATGGTTCTAAGCTTCAGTTCCTTCAGCTGTGAAATGGGGAGAGCAGCAATGGCCCGTGTAGAGAGCCACGGTAAGGCTTAAACAAGAACTGCTTCAAAACGCGAGCATTGCTATTCAAGAGGCAGTAGCCGCTTTTACAAGGGTAGGGTGAAACAAATGCAGGATTGCACCTCCTTGTCCATCTAGTGGTTGGTACAGATTAGAGTCAGCCAGAAACAATGCAGGCATTAAACAATACCCCTCTTTACTTGGTAGAGCTTTCCCCTCCCATTTGGCTGATTCTGATTCCTCTTCGTTCCCCTCAGATCTCCAGGACCTTCTGCTGTCTTCCTAGATGGTCAGGTGAGATGCTCTTGTTCAGCCCCTCTCCAGGGATGTCCACACCAGACAGACTCTGACTCTGTGCCCCTTAACGCCTAGGAATGCTCCAAGTCTAATTGCCTCTGTCATTACTCCCTCTCTACTTCCTCCAGCCCTCCCTGTCTCTCTGCTTTTCTGCCTCTCCCCTCCCCATCCTGCCTACCTCACCTCTCTTTTTTCTCACTTTTTCTTCCTTCAAAAATTTGGAACAACTCCCTCTCAGATAGCAGGTGCACACCTATACACAGTTGCTATAGTGTACTGTTATATAGTTACTACGATTCCTTTGGAAGTTGACCATAGTTGAAAATGACCTAGAGTTAAATCTAGAACCCTTGTTAGAATGGTGGGGACACTTGGGGTATCCCAAGTTAGCTAGACAATTTGGGGGTTAGGAAATGTAAAGCTGGTCAAACAGTATCACCCCCACAAACCACTCAAGACTCTACGTTCGTAAAAGCTAAGATTGGCTTCATTTTCTGTACGTTACAGCAATGTAGAGTTAGTGTGTCTATTTCTATGAACTATATGCAACTACAGTTTTGTGTGCTAAAGCATGCTATCTGTGATCTCCTGGAAGTTTGAACAACAGCAAAACGTTGGTTTTAGTTAATATACCTGCAGTAGTTTGGCGCCGTTATATTTAGTTTAATTTCAGAGCAATGCTCATAGTAGAGTAGGGATGTTGAGGGGGCAGAGAAGGAAAGAAAAGGAGGGATGACAGAGGGTAAAGAAAGCACCAGCAGCAGCAGCAGCAGGGAAGTGTGCCAGTGGTTTTCAGGAGGACTTGGTTCAAGACTATGAACACATTCTCCTGTGCCCTTTAAAGCTGGGGAGGGTGGAGTGCCAGAGGATTCCTGATCTCCTTGAGAACTTCTTTTTCTACGTGTCATACCTACTGACTCTTCATGCCACCTCTCATTGGAGGTAGTGGGAAGGAGATTGGGAAGGGGTACAGGGAAGTCTGAGGAGATGCAGAAGCAGCTGGCACTGGGTTCACCGGGTCAGTGCCAGGGTAGCTGTGGCCAGCTGCCGCTACAGCTGTTGCATCTAGCAGGCCCCCTCCTCCAGGCTGCGCTGGCTGCCCCCAGCTGCTCTCTGAGCCCTGGTCCATTCGGTATGAGTTAGCTGCTGGGATGGTCAGGAAAACCTGTGCTGTGGTCTTAAAGGCTACCCGTGGCTAAGAGGCCCCCTTGCTTCTACTCCTTTCTCCGCCTTCCCATTGTTCATTCCAGAGGCCTCCACTCAGGCCTTTGGTTTGTCCTAGGATTGTTGTCTGGGATCCCTCCTCTGCTCCTGGTGACCACTGGCCCCTGATCACTGGACTGAATCAGCACACAGCTCCAAAGGGTCCCCGGTGACTCTGGGAAATGGCCCCATGACCTTCGTTTGTTAAGGGTCAGTGGACCCACTGGTAAGCCCAGGTTGTCAGAACAAGGTCAGCAGGACCCGAAGGGAGGTGCTGACAGTTGTAGGTCCTGGCAGAGCAGCCCCCTCACATGGGAAGACCCACGGCCATCTGTCATTATCTTGGCCTTCCCAGCTCCCATGCAGACACCCACGACTCTGAATGAGCAAATGGAAGTCCAGGTCACCTGAAATCAGCCAGTATTGTCTAAGTCATTTTCTCAAGGAAAAGGCTTAGCCTAAAGAGGGGAGGATAAGAAATCTCTCTGCCTCTTGGTTTCCCTTCCATTTTTCTCTTCTTTTTATTACCTGTCCTCCCATGCCTATCCTATCCTCTTTTTATTTACATTCGCATTTCTATTTCTTTATTTAACCAGATAAACAGTCATACCCTCATGATCTATTTATAAATCCAGGTTGAACAGCCCTTATCTGAAATGCTTGAGACGACACACATTCCTATTTTGTATTTTTCCAGAGTTTTAAATATTTGCATGTCTTAAGGATGAGACCCAAGTCTAAACATGTGTTTCATTTGTTTCATGTACACCTTGTTTCCATAGCCAGAAGCTAATTTCATATGGTATTTTAAGATACTTTTTGGCATGAAACAAAGTTTTATGCTGTGGCATCCTATGTTGATGCTCAAATAGTTCTGGACTTGGGGAGTATTTCATATGTTCAGATCAGTGCTATTCACTCAGACTTTGAAAAGACCACAGATTATCCAACAATCTGAAGCTAGGAGCTTAATGTTGCCTTGTCTGCCTTTCCTAGATTATGGTGAATAGACATTGAATACTAGGGCATTCGTTGACTTTTCCAGGAAATATACTGGGAGATGTAGCTTGGAACCAGACCTGCGAGACAGGCTCATGAATTTGGACTGGTCCATAGACAGTGAGAACCACCCGAAGAGATCAGCAAGTCTTTGTGATATGATTGTTGTTTAGCTTATGAGAGTATCAAGGGAACACAGGGCTCAAACCCTGGGACTGGAGGGTGTGGGTCCTGCATCCACCAATCACCATCCCTGAAATCATAGGCAACAATCCTTGGGTCATCCTAGACTCTAGTTTTGTCACCTGTAGTTTGTTCACTTGTTCCTGTTTTCTGTATTACGTAGGCTTATGAAGAGTTGATATAATAGAATATGTATGAGAAGGGACAGCCTTCAGAGAACTGTCAGATTAGGACTCAGACCATTAGGACTTAGACCATTAGGACTCAGATGCCAACTAGTTGGAAACTCCACAGTACCACAATCTAGACATGGAGACTTGAGAGACATGTTATTGATGCTGTGGGCCATCAAAATCTTGGTGATAAGGGTGGCACTGTGGCTCATGCCTGTAATCCTAGCTACTCAGGAGGCTGAGATCTGAGGATCTTGGTCTGGAGCCAACCTTGGTGGAAAAGTCTATGAGAGTTCATCTCCTATTTACCATAAAAAAGTGGGGCTGAAGGTATGGTTCAATGATAGAGTTCCAGATTTGAGCAAGGAAGCTGAATGAGAAACAAAGCCCAAGTACAAGCCCTACTACTGTCAATAATAATAATAATAATAATAATACAGTTATGGAGGATGAAAAACTGTTCCACCACAAGAAGAAGGAGAGGGGAAGAAAATATGTCAGAAGAGAGTACAGAGAAATCCCCATCACCGAGAAACGAAACTGAATGAAAATGTAGCTGAGGAAGAGAGGGAAAGGGCTAAAACGGGGAACCCTAATGAAGTAAGATACTAGAACTGAGGACTAGGAAAGAATCAAATGACAGAAGTTTTAGCCTTGAAGATAGAAAGTAGACTGAGTAGTTGCAGGAAGGAAGCAGTGGGAAGGGGAGGTGGTTTCAGATGATGATAAGTTGGACATATTGAGCCTACAGCATCATTAGGACAAGCACTAGGCAGCCAGAAACATGGAGGAGAGGACACCCAATTTGTTGGGCTTGGTTGAAATGACTGCAGTCTTATGAGGGACTTATTTTGACAATAACATCGTAACAAGGTATATTGAGTAAATGAAGTTCTTGGGGAGGGAGATGGACAGAGGAGAGAGGACTAAAGATGCTGCATACTTAAAGGTACCACAGGTAAGGAGTGGGAGTAGAAGGAAAATTCAAAGGCAATGCAGAGACACACAGAGAGCAAGGTGAAGAATACAGAGACAAAGACACGATTTGAAAAAGGTGGACTGATGAAAAAGGTGTCCAACACCAAAGGAAGGCTCAAAAGAATGAGATTCCAACAACTCACTGAATCTGAATTGGGACTAGGGACAGGGAGAGGGGAGGGGAGAGAGTGACAGGCAGAGAGAGGGGAAGAGGGGAAGAAACAGAAGGAGATGGTGAGAGACCATGGAAGGTTTTGACAACTCAGGTCCCATCTGGAAATAGAGATGGAGCTACAGGGGTTGATGAAGGATCAAATGGGTAAGGAAAAAGAGTCAGTGACTTTTGATAACAAGCTTGAAGACTAAAGTCAGCAACAGAGACTGGACAGCAGATAGGTACTTAGGGATGACGTTTAAGCACGGGGCAGTTTTGGGATCTTAGACATATCTGTACAGGAAAGAAAGGAGCAACTGTAAATTACTGGCGGACACATGGCTCAAGCCACAGGAGCGTTATGCTTGAGTTAATTCCATACAGGATCTTGTGTCTGTGGCTGCCTTCTGATGTTTTTGTCCTGTTCTGATAAATTTTGTTGAAATAGTTCCTGTGACCAAATGATCCTTTAAGGTAAAGTGACATAAACAAATGATGGTCCCTGACCAGAAAATGAAACCTCCATGAAATAATCTTCCTCTTGTTTTGGAGGACCACGTCAGTTACTGACAGTTTGTAAGATTTCATAGCAGACCTTGGGTCTGGCCTACAAATCAACCCATTCCAGCCAGGTACCATACTGTACTCTTCTCAGCTTTAATGAATCAGGCCTTCTTGGTTATATGCCTCCTTGAGTTCCTCCCCAGAACCATTGAGCAAGGCCTCTTGTTTTTATTATTAGCTGCCTGAGAAAGGAACTTTCTTCTTTTGCTTCCCCTATGGTTCTGGGGAGCCAGCCCAGGGTCTTGTGCAAACTGGGCAAGCACTGTATCTCTAAGCCTCAGTCTCAGCCCTAGGACTTAACTTCTGAGCATGAACTACACAGGTTCTCCCTCTGCATTCATTGAGAATCAACAGCTCTTTTGCTCAGCACCCAGGGAAAGAAGAGTTCAGAGTTTCTGGTAGTCTGAATTTGGGGATCACAATCACTCGACATAAACACTGCACAGTTTCTTTTTCATTCCATTGCATGAGGTCTTTTACGGATACCAGCATATACGTCATAATTATTATTAGAGAATTGGACTTTATCAACGAACATTTGAAGGATGTGCTTTAGTGTATCTTAAATGTCTGTTTGGCTCGGTGGTAGTCAGGGGAGGGCAGGTATGGTAAAGTCCTCAGTGCATTTGGTTTTAGAAGAAGGCAACACATTCTTTTCATAGCTGAGTGAAAAGGGATGATGGGAAGGTGGGGGCGTGGCTCACCGGCAGGCCACAGGAAGTTCTGCTTCCCTTAAAGCGATGAACTCACCTTAAGATGAATGTGTTCTCTGGACTTTCGGGTTGCCAGTCCATCACAGAGTGTGTGCTCTCCAATTCTGATGTCCCTCCAAGGACTCCCCAGAGGTCCGTGGAACATTGTGTCCCTGACTTGGAAGGTTCATGCCCATCCAGCAGCTGGCAGTAGCCTCTTAGCCCTGCTTTGTGAGGCAGGAGGCCCCGCCCCCCAGTCCCCACATCTGTCGTCAAGACTCATGATAACCAGCAAGGCACAGGTGAATTGCCTTCCTGCCTGCTGGGTGACAGCTTCTGTCAGAGCCCCGGGTGGCTGGGCCTGGGCCAAACTCCTTCCTCCTCAGGGTTGGGGATGGAGAGATAAGAGGTCCCCACCTGGGCAATACTGTGATCTCACAGGCAAACTACATTTGCCTGAAATGCAATGGAAAAAGAAAAATGCAAATGATAGATTTGCACTGTACGTATGGAGAAGGAGACATCTTAAATGGCTATATACAAGATTGTTTTTTTAATGAAGCAATTATCCAAGAGGTAAGGGAGATCCTTTTTTTTTTTTTTTTGGAAATGCTCCGATAATTGAAGCCAAAATATGTATGTGGAAAGGAAAGAGCACTCTTAGATTACGGAGATAATTGTCCCAAGTCCCTGCTCCACTTTTTGTATGTGGAGACACAAAAGTGTACAGTAGTTAAAGTATCTAATATCCTCTAAAATGCAACCCCAGCCTTCAGGAGTTCACTTTCTGTGAAGAGACAGTGTCCACAAACCCTGGACTTAGGCCAGCTCCATTGTTCATAGTGCATTTTCGTGTCACCAGAGTCAGACAGAAATTCATTTTAAGGATAATGCACTTAGGTTTTATGGAAGCGTGGGAAGGTTGAGATTTCATGCTCTTCACAACAAGCCTTTAAGGTCTGTCTTGAGGGAGGAAAGACGTATACTGATGCCTGCAATACCTGCTGTCATATATGTTTTGTTTTACAGCAATAGCTGGAAAAACGTCAAAAACCTGCAGTCTTTAGCTGACAGACTGCTAGCATCAATGCTGGACTCCATATGCATGATGACAAATGGTAACTATTATTTAAACTGGTAAGAACTTTATGCACAGTTGCATCTGAGAAGTGGTCTTGGATGCTATAGAAAATGCTGCCACCTCTAACTTACCAAATAAAATCCTGAGCAGGGGCAGGCAGGGAGGGGGAGCATTTTAGGGCTGGGCATGACAGTTCATGCCTATAATCCCAGCTACACAGAAGTCCTAGGCCAAGCATAGACTGTTGCACGTGATCCTTCCTGCAGCCCCCTGATCTCTCCATGCGATTTTCCAATGCTCCTGTACACCCAGTCTTTCCTGGCAGTGTGCTGTGGGCTGCTGGTGAGTAGGTGACTTGTCTGCTGGCCCTTGGGTCCTTGGGCTTCCTGTCAGTGTCTGACCCCCAACCCCCGCCCCCAGTGATACTGCATCTTTGGCTTCAGGAAGATTTTACAGCTCCCATGGCATTCACCCCCGAGTGTGTCTTGGCCTCATTCCCCACTGAACAGCTTTGACCTGGCTGAACATTTCACAAGACTGTCCAGAAGGCTTGAAAACAATGGGAGGAAAACAAAACGCAGAAAATGACTCAAAACCACCACTAATGAGGTAGTCAGGGCTCTAAGTATCACACTTATCATCTTGTGTAAAACATCAAATCACACTGGGGCATCTTGACACCAACCCTGCTGAGGTGTGGAGCTGGCTCTTCCACATTCCTTTCTGCCCAACTCTACTGCTTTCACAAAGAGCCTACCAATCCTAGGTAGAGCATGGCAGGAAGCAACAGGGACAGGCGTGGGCTAATCCTAGGCTCAGAGGGGCTCTACACAGTTCTTCATTTTCTTGAACTAGCCAGGTCTAGTTCTCCTCTAGTTCTCCAGCCTGCTTTACATGTGGGTTTCCTAACTTGGGGACTCCCTCCCCACACCTGCCCCATGCTAGGCTGACGTTTGCTTTTTGTTTTTGTGCCAGTCTTGGGTTTGAACTCAGGCTCTGGGTGTTGTCCCTGAGATCTTTGGCTCAGAGTTACCAGTCCACCATTTGAGCTATAGCTCCACTTCTGGCTTTTTGTAGTTAATTGGAGATAAAAATCGTACCAGCTTTCCTGCCCAGGATGGCTTCGACCCACAATCCTCAGATACCAGCTTCCTGTATCGCTTGGTCTAAGGATATTTCTTAATACTTAGTCCATATGTAATAATTGTTTAATAATTGCATTAATGAATCAAAATGCTCCAATCAACAGCGTTTCCTAAAACAGGGTCGTTCTGTCCTGATACAAAATGAAGCCTTTCTATTAAAATGGAGCCTACTTGAAAATACCAAGGGAACAGTTTTTGTCACGTTTCAGAAAAATCTTAAGGACAATTCTCATAGGACAAAGAAGACCAGTTTCCTGTCTTGAAGCTATTGGATAAGAATTACCTTGCTTTTCCGTCACTGGATGGCCCATTGGCGGATTGTTCTTTCTGACCAATCGGAAACAAGTATAATTATTAGTTATGCTCCAGGGAGGTGTGCTGGTCCTCCCTGGATTCCATACAGAGTACATGGGACATCCTGGTCAAAGGTTTTCCTTGCCCAAATGGTTGCCCCAAAAGGTTTCCCTTGGTTCATATCATCTTATCTTAGATTCAGTCTGTACTATTTGAATTACTTTTCTGGTTAAATAAGCAAATATGGCTGTTGCAGTTATAATTGCCATTTGATACAGGAGATCTTGTGCACATACAAATGATATTCTTAAATACCTTACTTTTGATTTAGAGGATATTAGGGCTAGAAGGAATTTGGAGATGGTCAAACACTCTGTGAACACACTTGAGGTCGAAGGCCAGTATCCAGCAAAGGGAAAGAGCTGGAGTAAGTGACTCACGGAAGACACAGGACTAGACAACAAGTCGTGGGCTTGGGAGATGCCTATCTACAGCAGGAAGGCCATGGCTGGGGGTCTGCCTTAGCCTTTCCTTTCCTTCTGCTCCTTCTTCCTACCCTAGTCTTCAAGGGAGAGCAACAGATACACAGTGACTCTAAAATCCTTTCCCAAGGCAATGAAGGGTGAAGAATGGAGCTCTTCATTAAAGAGAAAGCCTAGCTGGCCTTTCTGGCCACTGGAACGTGGAGAACTTTATTAGAGAGCTCCACAGAAAACCCACATAAACAGACTCCCACAACATGAGGTCACTTGTCCAAGCAACAAGAGCACTGTAACAGCTTAGGGGAGCTCCCTAACTCCCTCACTCCCCAGAACAATCTGTTCTTTGCCTGTTTCTCAGTCCCCACCCTTCCAAAACCTCTCACAGGCATGGGGAAGGGAGAAGCGGAGGAAGGGAGAAGCTGAAGTAGAGGAGGTAGCAAGGAACAAGCAAAGAAGGAGAAGTAAGAGGGGCAGGAGGAGGTGAAGGGCACGAGACAGATGGAAAGAGAAAAAGAGCACTCAGAATGGTTTTATATAATTGGTCCTATGACATATCTTTCAGACCAGAAAGCATGGCCCTAGGTTTATCCCCTCCCTTGT
This sequence comes from Dipodomys spectabilis, assembly GCF_019054845.1. Lineage (NCBI taxonomy): Eukaryota > Metazoa > Chordata > Mammalia > Rodentia > Heteromyidae > Dipodomys > Dipodomys spectabilis. Next base: position 32,361,451 of record NW_024870678.1, on the reverse strand, counting down.
GTGTAGTCTTGTGTGTGTGTGTGTGTGTGTGTGTGTGTGTGTGTGTGTGTGTGTGTGTGCATGTGTATGTGCATGCATATGTCAGGTGCACACCTGTACTAGAGCTCGAAGTCAAGGCTTAAGCACTGTTCCTTAGCTTTGATCACTCAAGGTTGACATGAGATAGCCAATGAGAGGTCTTGAGTGACCTTTTTCACCTTTGATTTCTAGCATTTGCTAGAGCAAGCTGGAGAGAGAAACAGGCTGGTAGGGAAGGCCCCAGTGTGCATGAGTTCTCCAGGACTGATGCATGGAAGTTATTCTCTGCTTGGCTGACAGTTCACCCCAGGGCCCCAGGCTATTGAAAGGTATATTGGACTCCGACACACACAGCAGCTCCCCAACCCTTCAGTGGTAAGAGTTGGTTCCTGTTCAGAGCCAGTTGCAGCCATGTTGGAGACAAATTATCTATGTTTGGGTCACAGACACACTCTCTTGGTTCTCCTCTGCCTCCTCTCTGGAGATTTCATGCTTCTCAGCCCACCAACCCTTTTTCCCCTCCTCCCTTTGCTCTCTCTTCCACTCTCCCTTCCTCTTTGGTGACTGCTGGGCTGCAGGTGTGAGGACCTGTAGAAATGAGCCAGGCAGGTGTTTTGGCGTGCAGCTGAGGTCCATAAGGAAGAAAAGCGTCCTAAGGGTCTTGTGTGGTCCCTTCACAGGGCAACGCTTGTGAAAACAGACCGATGCACCTGCTTGCATGTCTTCCAGCTCATGCAGAAGAAGGCCAGACCTTAGAAGATCAGAAGGAGTTCCTGATAGTAAAATAACATGCGAGGGAAACTTGAAAACTCCAGGTACAGGAGAGAAAGAATCATCAGCAAGCACAGCCAACCAATGTGACTCTTCTTACCAACAGAGGCTTTGTCCTCAGGATGAAGTTCCCTTGGGTCTGATCACAGGCATGCCCTACATCTCCCCTCCCCCCCCCCCCCCCCCCCCGCCACCACACACAGCCCCCCCCCCCCCGCCTGCACCCCCTCCCAGCACTGGGTGAGTCAGCCTGTTCATTCCCCCCCTCACCCACCAGCAAGGCTAAACAGACCAAAAGTAAACAACTAACAGTAGAGTTTTTACTTCGAAGCCCAGATGGAGGAAAAGAAAAAAAACAAAAAACAATTAGCTGCTTAATTATGGCTTGTAAACTCCTGATGAGAAAAGCTGTCTAGGGAGGGCTGATGCTTGAAACCCAGCTGTTCAGTGGACCCTGATCTGGCCAATAGCTGGCTGAGATCCTTAGAAAGATCTCAGTAAACTCAGGAGGCTCACAGGTGAAGTCCCACATCCCTTCTTTTCTTTCTTTCTTTCTCTCTTTCTTTCTTTCTTTCTTTTTTTGGAGGAGGGGCAGTAGGGAAGAGTTGTTCTCTTAAGGGTATAAGTTATCTTCTGGTGCCTCATGTCAAGAGGATCAAGGTCAGGAAAAAACAGAGTTTGTTTCCTTTGTATTTTAAGACTTCCTATGCTTGGCATCCTTCCTCAAGGAGGGCTTTATCTCCGAGCAGGGAGCAGGAAGTCAGTTGTGTTGGTGAAGCCTTCTCCCAGCTGCAGACAGCTCAATCGGGCCTAGGGCTCTGGGTGGACTCTTTGCTCTGCTTGAACTCCAAGCGTTCCCCAAGGTTCACATTCCCAAGTCCCGGACAGGGCATAGGTTTCTACCTTGCTTGTGAAGTGGTGCTTCTCTACTTCCAATGGGAACATTAGCTTCATCTTACTTTCTATCCCTTTAAAGCTGTCTTCATTTCAGTATCTCTCTTAGGTGGAAGGGAGGAGTGAGCTCCAACATCTGTGTCCCTGTGAGCAAACAAGATTTTTTCCCCCTCAGTTTTGTTACTAAGAATAGAACAAATAGCACTGGGTGTCCAGGGAATCTGTGTGGCATCTCACACAGTGGGCCGGTGGGGGAGGGCACAGTCAACAGGACGGGCTTCTGCTGCTCTCCAGATTCAGTTGCACCATTTGAAAGAGACGTGACTCTTATTAAAATGACTCAGAAAAGTGACTTCCTGTCTTTGTGGCTCATTACTGAGATGTGAGTGCTTCCCCTTTCTCTCTCTCTCTCTCTCTCTCTCTTCCTTCCTTCCTTCCTTTCTTTCTTTCTTTTCCTCCTTTCCCTCCCTTCCCTTCCTCCCTCCCTCCCTCCCTTCTTTCTTTCTTTCTTTCTTTTTCTCTTTCTTTCTTTTCCTCCTTTCCCTCCCTTCCCTTCCTCCCTCCCTCCCTCCCTTCTTTCTTTCTTTCTTTCTTTCTTTCTTTCTTTCTTTCTTTCTTTCTTTCTTTCTTTCTTTCTTTCTTTCTTTCTTTCTTTCTTTCTTTCTTTCTTTCTTCCTTCCTTCCTTCCATCCTTCCTCCCCCCACCCCCTTGCAGTACTAAGGTTTGTACTCAGGGAATTGAGCTTGCTAGGCTAGGTCTTTGCCACTAAGCCACACCTCCAACCCTGTTTTTACGTGTTGTTTTTAGGAAAGGCTCTCACTTTCTGCCCAGGGCATGACCCACCAACTTTAGGCTTTCCATTGTTGTTGGGATTACAGGCACATACCACTGAGTCCAGCTTCCATCCACAGAGATGGCGTCTCATAGACTTTTATGCCTGAGGTTGGTCTGAATCACAATTTTACTAATCCTAGACCCCCATGTAGGTTGGAATGATTGCTCCACACCACTGTATCCAGCTATGGAATAAGAAAGGAGTCTCACAGAGTTTTCTGCCCAGGCTGGCTTTGAACTCTGATCCTCCCAGACTTCACCTCCCATGGAGCTAGGCCTGAATAGCTGGCACTGGCCTAATTTCAAACCTAATTTATATATGAATTCATCCCTTCTTTATTGTCTCATTTAGTAATCATTCAATCTCCTCAGAGGACTGAGCAGGACATAGTCATTGGTCCTTCAAAGACTTTAAGGAGGTTGTAATTAATTTTGTTTTGGTGCTAAACTTTCCAAATAAGAAATTAAACTTAAAAAGAAAATAAGAAACTTTAAAGAAAATATGGTGCTCACTCAAGAAAGCTGACTTTTGTAAATGTTCTTTAAACTCAAGTATGGCACTCTCCTTTATAAACGCATCCCTGTAGAGTATGGAGCAAACAAGGCCAACCTCATAGACTACAGCCAGCCGATCAAATGGACCACTGAGTGGAAATGAGACTAAATGTAAAGTTCCGTGTTTTGAGCTTTAAGAAAATCAATAACTCAGGCACGGTATGTGAAAAGAAGACCTGGGAATTTTATTTGGCTTCTATCCATGTATAGCAAATCAACTTATTTAGCTTCCTAGGGATGTATTTTATTACAACCAGTTTATGTTGGAGGGTTAACCAGGAAGTAGCATTGCCTAAAATTAGATTTCTATAAAGTCTCTGTGTGTGTGTGTGTGTGTGTGTGTGTGTGTGTGTGTGTATGTGTGCACGCATGCGCATGTGATATGCAAAGCAAGTGATTAGTACGCTTTGCTTTGAGCATTTTTCTTGCTGAAATTATCATGGCCAACCTTTGGGTAGCATTTTCACAGCATTGTCAGTGAGCCCCACAATGAGCATCTCAGATTTCTGTCCCACTGTAGGCTTCCTAAGCCAGGATCTCTGGGGATTGACCTCATCCCAGAATCGGCTCTATTTTTATTAGCCAGATGATTCCTTTGCATGCTGGAGTTCTGGAACACCTTCTATATGCCAAGAAAAGAAAAGGAAGGCACAGGACCCACCTGTAGGAATGTTCTCTGGATGCCTTTGGCTTCTGTTCTTGAGAGGTTTCTTTATGTCCTCAAGAACAAACCACTCATGCTTCCTTGCTCCCTCATATTTGGTCAACTACAAGGAACATGAACTTCCAATTAGCCATTAGGGTAACAACCTCCTTCCTCCTTCCCTGTTTTAAGTTGTCACCAAATATAGGCAACTGCCCTGGCATTTAGGGCAACATTTTCGGTTTCAACCTTTCTCTTGGTTTTCCACAGCTGTTTACCTAATTTCAGTAAAATTTCTACTGGTCTCTGTGCATTCCTTGAAGCTATCTTAAGCACTTTTGTTTGTAATGAGCAAGAACTAGTAATTAAAAAATGAATGTTTACATTGTTTCAAGACAAGCATTATCGAAGAAAATAAGGTTGATTTATTGTCAAAAGAATAAATAATGATATCAAAACTAAGGAAAGAGGAAATTAGTGAGAGTAGGATTTGGGTTTATTGAACATGTTCTTTTGTGTTTTGGCATGTTATGGGGCTTGAACTATAGGCCTTGTCGCTGTCTCTGAGCTTTTTTTTGCTCAAGGCTAAAGCTTACCATGTGGAGCTATAGCTCTACTTCCAGTTTTCTGGTGGAAATGGAGATAAGAATCTCATGGACTTTGTCCAGGCTGGCTTCAAACTGTGATCCTTGGACTCTGCCTCCTGAGTAGCTGGGATTACAGGCATGTGTTGGGTCTTCCTCCATCCAGAGAAAGAAGAACGGGATCTGAGGAAAGGTAAGTGCAGCGCTCGCTGGCCTGTTCCCCAGCCTCCCTCAGCCTCAGCCCGGGAGACAATCAGACACAGCGGGGAGCCAAATCCAGCAGGTAGAAAACTCATTTATTAACAGAGAGAAGCCCTTTTTAAAGCCAAAAAGGGCGGGTGGCATGGCAAGGGAGGAAGAGGAACCAATCACTGTCAAGGTCATACCCTATCATGCACCTAAGCCTTCACGGGCTGGTTAGGCACTGATCGTAAGGTTAATTGGGCTCTGCCCACTCTACTCTCTCCCAGCGCCATCTTTGCTGCCCATGTGCTCTACAGTAAATTAGGCTCTGCCCACTCAACCCCCTCCCAGCGCCATCTTTGCTGCCCATGTGCTCTATATTAAATTGGGCTGTGCCCACTCAACTCCCTCTCAGCGCCATCTTTGCTGCCCATGTGCTCTGCAGGCATGAACCACGAGTGCCAGCAACATGCTCATTTTTATCATCATCTGGAGACTGGAGTGAAAAATAGAAACAATATTAGAAACCATACTAGGAGCCCAAGCAATGAGCTTACTTGTTACCTACATTCTTCTTAATATTTCTAACTCAAGATATCAAATACACATAGATACACACACACACACACACACACACACACACACACACACACAGTTACACACTGGGTGTTTGTTTTCATCCTAACATTTACATGAAGAAGCCCTAATCCCTAAGGTGACTGTGGTTAACAGGGCCTTTATAGAAGTAATTGAAGCTAAATGAGAATCCTAAGGATGGCGCTCAGACTCAATAGGATTAATGTCCTTTATTAAAAAAAAAAAAAACTACCCCAGACCTCCAACTCTGTGTTCACGCTGTGAGCACACCGTGTGAAGGTACCCATCTAGACAGCTGGATGAGAAAGCCCTTGCCAACCACGCGGCACCCCGATCCTGGGCTTCTCAGCTTCCAGAGCGCAGAGAAAATTTATTTCCAAAGCAGAGTGATATATATGCTTTTTATTACTATTATTATTTTTTGTTCCAGTCCTTGGGCTTGAATTCTGAGCCTGGGTGCTGTCCCTGAGATTTTTTGCTCAAGGCTAGCACTCTACCCCTTGAGCCATTGTGCCACTTTTGGCTTTCTGGTAGTTTATTGCAGAAAAGAATCTCACAGGCTTTTCTATCTGGGCTGGATTTGAACCATGATCTTCAGATCTCAGCCTCCTAAATAGCTAGGATCACAGGCATGAGCCACCAGCACCCAGCTGATACATATGTGTGTGTAGGTGTGTGTGAATGTGTGTGTATGTGTGTGTGTGTTTTAAAAATCATCAAGAGAATAAGAAAGTTTCTGTTACTGAACATCACCTTTGTATTTTGACAAAAGAATTAGATGTTTGCCAAAAGAAACTAACGCTCAGAGAGAAAGAATATGCTATTATCAACAACTCCTGGGAATTCTAGGTTAAAGTACATGGGATTATTGTTCCTTCCATATCCAGGCAACCTGCAGGCCAAATAATGAACCTCTGCCTCAGTTTAGCAGTGTGCAATCCTCATTCAGCCTCCCACTTGAGTTTAAAAGGTGCTGGCTGCCTTTGGCCTTGCTAAGACAAATCTGGCACCTGTCTAAAGCCTTAGATGCCAGTTCACCAAATAAATACACATAGAGGTGACTGCCTGGACTTCCTTCTCTTCTCTCTATACCAATAGGGGAGCCAGAATTAGAAAGTGAACTCTGCATTGAACCATGGTTTGAGTGGGGATACCCCAGGAATACTTACACCTTGGGACACTGACAGCCCCACAGCCCAGCTGGGAACCTGGGCAGGACTCTAGGACAGTTCTAGGTGGAGGGCATTTATCTGCCTTAAGATAGGTTGGAAAATCACCTGCTGGGCTCCTACCCCAAAACACTGAAAGCCTTCTTGTTGAACAAGGAGACTAGAACCATGTAAACTACTAGGAATTTCTTCCAGAGGCCACCTAAATAACCATATAGATGCTGAGCTGAGGTAATGAGAAAGTGATGTCATTAGTGGAAATTGGGAGTCTTGAAAAAAAATGGGTGTGAAGGGAAGGACATGACTTTAGTTCTGAATACATAAAAGTTTAGGTACCAGTAGTACATCCATGAAGAGAATGAATCTGGCCGACGTGCCACAGTCTGGCTCTGCCTCAGGAAAGCGTATTTGTGGGAGCAGACTCATGAGTCTTTCAGTGTAGGTGAAATTCCAGAAAATGCAGAGCTCAGTCAGTGAAAACAATGGCACTAGGCACTTATCATGACATTAAACTATCCTGGCTTGTGGTAGGGGCTCAAAAAAACATTGAATTGATGTGCCAGACATAGTGGCTCATGATTACAACCCCAGATACTCAGGGAATGGAAAATGGGAGGATCATATTTCCTGACAGCTTGAGCGAAAAGTTAGCAAGATCTCATTTCAACCAATTGCTGGCCATGGTGAATTGTGCCTGTCTTCCCAGCTACGAAGGGAAGGAAGTACAAACAGGAGGATCAAGGTCCAACCCAGGCTGTAGGGAAGAACATGAGACTGTGTCCCGAAAACAAAACACAAAGGCTCAAGTGATAGAGTATCTGCCTGGAAGTGTACATCTCTGAGTTCTGAAAGGATCCTTCAGGACCCTCCCAGGGGGTCACGCTGAGACAGGCTGGCAGGCAGGCAGGCACAGGAGAATGAATGAATGATAAGATAGATACTCAGTGCCATGGTTTGGATATAACATCTCCAAATGTTCCTCTGGAGGCTGGGTCCCCAACATAGCAGCTTTGAGGTGGTGGGACCTTTAAGAGGTAGAGCCTAGTGGAAGAAAATTAGCCCTTGAGGACTTTGACTGGTGTCTGGTAGGAATGGATTAGTTCTTATGAAGTTGGTTGTTATAAAGTAAGGCTGCCTCTTTTGCATGTGGTCATTTTCTTTGCCCAAATCCCAGCACCATGCTTTTTGGATCTTCAAGCCACCAGAACCATGAGCCTCTTTTTCTTCCTGCGTCTCAAGTATCTTGGTATAGCAATACAATATGGACTAAGACACTCAATGCATGTTGCTTAATTCATGAAAGATGGAAATGAACAATCAAAGGACTGGATGGATAAGTTGATGAAGTCCTATAACAAAGAGAGTAAGGCTGCAAAAAAAAAAAAAAGTCCTTTCATAAAAATTCACCAAGGCTTTCATGAAATCTGCTAGAGTCATAGCTGGGAGCTTCCGTGCACAGAGTAGCCAGCGTACCCTCCCTCTGCCCCCTCGGGATTTCTGGGACACTGCAGAAGGTTTCTGGCTTGTGAACCTCTGTTTCCTGGCTGTCGCTGGGTTCTGGGCCATCTTTTGTTTCATTCAGTTTCAAATGAGAAGATTCTCTTGGATGCTAGCTCAGCTGGGAAATGGAAACTATTTGTACTGCCATGAAGGAAGCTTTCTGCATCTGGCAGGAGTGCAGGGCTGGAACAAGCATAAAGAGAATATTAGGAAATAGCCAAGCAGGCTGTGGTCTTGGTGTGTTTCATTGTTAGTATTCCAGTTACAGGGAGGATGTCTAAAGCTTTTCCTGGTTTATTGCCTTGTAAAGGAGGAGGAGTGGGGGGGGGGGGGAGGAGAGAAAAGCCAACTACTCCACAACACATCGTATAGATCAAATTCTCCAGCATGAGCATCCACGGCAAGAAAAAGTATGTGTGAGTGTGGACGGCGGCGATAAGCAGGCATTTTTCCATTCGCTCAGTGCTTGTCTGGCACAGCCCGCACCAACGCACAAAGCCTGTTCTGTGTTTCCCAAAGCACCCTGCCGGACTTTCGAGGGTTTTCTTTTCCTCAGAAGCCTGCTTTAGGGATATTTAGTTTTTCCCTTCAAATAACAAAATGGTCACTGTTTGGCTGGCATTTGCTATAATGAATGGCCATATCTATTCACTATTTCTCGTGTTTGCATACCCAGCGGAGGAGGCAGAAACCTGTGTGGAAAACTTGAAGGATGAAGAGCAGCCCTCACCTCCACCGTGTGCCCTCCACCTAAGAGTTAAACTACTAAAACCTTCCCAGGACATGTCTATAGAGGAGAAGTCATTTATTCTGCTACTTCCTTCATAACCCTCATTGCTTCCTCTCGATTAGTTGGGGTCCAAGGTAGCTCAAAGACCTCCATGGCAAAATGCAGCCTTGGAAGACAGCCTGGTGGGACATGTCCAAACAACACTCATTATATTAGAAAGTTCCAGATTACATGGAATTAAAATCCACTTCTCTTGGCTACATTGAATATTTCTTCTACATAAGTCCTTTAAATATTTGGAGAAAATGAGTGTGTCTCCATTTGCCAAACTAAATATCTTCAGATGTTACTTGTTGGTCAGGATTCCCGGCAGATTAAAGCAGAGATGGCTCTTCCTTTCTTCTTCCCTCCTACACACTCCCTTTTCTAAACTCCCACAAGTATTTCTGCATGTATGTGCCAGAAACTGTGCTAGATATAATTTCTCTCCATTATCCCCCAGTATTGCAAGGGGAAGTGTGGGATTTACATGTTGGCTCTGGGAACTCATCAAAGAGCATAGACATTTACGATGGTAAAGCCTATGTGTGCCCTTCATTATTATGATGATAATAGTACGTCCTTCAGTTTTAGCTATGGATCCCTGCAGTCTTCTTAACCACCATGATCACTGTTATCTTTCTTCCTAATATAGGAGCAGCAATCATCTCTTTCAGGGATAGTGACAGTGTGTGCAAACTACCCAGCATGCCCTGTGGACTGTGCACAAACTCAGCCATTGAATAGTTCAGCTCATTATGCCAGACTGTTAGGTCAAACAAGAGCACAGGATGGTCTTGATCATCAAAACATACCAGCTGCCAATACAACTGAACAAGTTTGTTCAGGATGCTATCTGCATTTTCACTTAAGTTAATGATAAAAATATGTTGACCGGGGGCTGGGAAGGTGGCTCAGTGGTAGAGCGCTTGCCTTGCATGCCTGAAGCCCTGGGTTCAATTCCTCAGCACCACATAAGCAAAAAGAAAAAAGCCGGAAGTGGCGCTGTGGCTCAAGTGGTAGAGTGCTAGCCTTGAGCTGAAGAGCTGAGGGACAGCACCCAGGCCCAAAGTTCAGGCCCCACAACTGGACCCAAAAAAAAAAAAAATGTCGACCAGGATGTGGTCCCTATGACCCTCCCCAAGGACATAACCCTCTAGTGCCCTCACTTTGTTAATAAGCGTTGTTTTAGTCGGGAATATTGAACTGGTTATAAATAGAACTGGGCTCTTTTCTGATCTGTCTTTCCCCATCTCTTCCAGATGGGTATTTTGAGAGCCCTTGTCAACTGCCCTACTGAAAACCCAGATAATCTATGTGTGAAGCATCTCCCTGCTCCAGTAATCAAAGGAGCTGCTGTTTCTATCCTGGGCATTCTCTTTGAGAGGGAAAACAAGTTGGCCCAGCCCTTCCCTATCTGATCAGGTAGGAGTGGAAGAGTTGCTGGATTCTAGGAGGCCAAGGCCAAGTTGATAGAGATGCAAGATGTGTGCATCCATAAAAGAATGACACATGAAAATGGGTGTTATAGACTTAGCAATAACTTAGATCTGGATCCATACACAAATCCCCATTTTGCAATGAGAAAGAGACATGCAATTTATCTCCTGTCCTCTGAGAGGTCCAGGGCATGAAAAGTCTGTGTGTGACTCTGTGAATAATGCAGGATGACTTGGGCACTAAACATGGAATTCACACTACAACCCTAAGAGGGTAAGACTATTACCTCTCTGTTGAATAGTTGGAGAAGCTGAGATTCAAAGAGGCTAGGTGAGTTGCTCAAGCCATGTGTCTATCCAAGGAACAAAACTTCTTATGCCCTTAATGTTTAGATAAATGGTCCTTCCGTTCTACTTTTGTTTATTATTTTGTTTATTATTTGACATGCACAGCTGTACTTGTGGGAATCCTAACATCAACCCCAAGAGATGGCGCCTCTGGGCTCCTTTTGGCTTCTCTCTGCCTGCTCTGTGGATGTGGTATGCTATCATAGGTGGCCTGGCCACAGGACCAGTGACCGGGGTAATATGGAACGGACTCCCCCCATTCAACTTGCGGCTCACACCCAAGGAGACATCTGCTCTCTGGAATTCATACTGCTGGGAAGCCGCCCTCAAACTTGTTTTGGAAATGGGCGGTGGTGTCTTGGAACAGCTTGACTGGAGGCTGTATCTCATTACCAACAGAATTGTGACCTTTCAGCAGAATATAGAAAATACCATTGATATAATATGTAAAAATGACGTCAGGGCTGTGATATGGGAGGGAAAGAGATGGCCCATGTGGGATATTTATTTCAATGATATCACCCAGCATTTGTTATGTGGTTTGAATTAAATAGAAGTCTTTGAGTCTAAACGCCACCAATAGTCTTCCAAAAACATTCGCTTATTTTGTCTGGTGTCACTTAGCACTCAATCCGCTGTGCTTCCTGACTGAACAGAGCCCTTGATATGATTTCTTTGTTCTGATGTCTTAAACTCAGCTAGAAGAGGGTCTTTATCACCAATCTAATTGTACCCGTATTGACCTAAGATGCCAACATTCTGTAAGAAGAGGAAGAGGGAATGTGATGGTTGAAATTAAGGAGGCAGGTAAAATGGACCCCAAATTATTGAAGATAACTTAGTCTGCTTAGGGTTCAGACACACCCCCATACACACCCGATGTCCCCTCCTTCCAAATTGAAATTTATTAGTATCTAATTCTTTGTTTTGGACTTTTAAAAAATGTCTTTAACCACTATATCCTTTTTTAAAAGTGTGTTGCTTGAAAATTTTAAATCATGAGCCTGTTCTCAGCCCTCTTCTCAGTCTGATCTTGGTCCCCTTCTGCCTCCACTCCATATCTCTGGGTACCTTACAGGGTCTTTTGCGTACTTCTTCCTTCCCCCCACATTTCATTTACTCCAGAGCTCCTTGAAATCATTATGCATTGCTAATTTCTGATGTCCCTTGGCCAATTCAACTGAACTCAATGCAAATTGGACACCATTCTCTGTATCCTGCTGCCTGCAAGTCAGTATTCCCTGGCCTGATGACATTGGAAATATTCAATCTTGGTATCTTTCCCTACCTCTCTCACCCTGTGGTACCTATCCCCCCATACATAAATCACTTTCACAGACCCCCCCCCCCCCGACACACACACACAAAGTTAAGCTATAAATGTGCAGTGACAAATAGAGAACAAAAATGCAAACAGGTTTTCATGATCCATTGACAAGATTCCAAAGGTTTGGCTGTCAGGTTGAATCTTGGCAACCTTAGATTCCATGAGGGGCTGAGCTGGTTGAAGCAGGTGCTCACTCTGGCTCTCGCCTGCTGTTCTGAAAGTTGTATCACCAGCAAAGTTGCCAATACCCCTAATATTAAAGTGAGAGCAGTAGTCATATACTCACTTTCTGCTTAATGCGCTCAAATACTTTACATATACTATCTCAGTTGGTCTTTTCACAGGGGTAGGAGGAGAATGGCCAGTAGGGAGGTCATTATTTTCTCCATGCTCCATGTGAAACAAACCAGAGTGAGCACATGTCTGGCACACATGTAACTAGTAGTAACAAAGGAAGCTTGGGCTCCTGAGTGTGAAGCTGAGGTTGTTCTAGGCCCAATGGTCCCCTTCCCCAGGCTTCGGATGATCACATTGTCACCAGAGTCAAGACTGGGTCCAGGTGTTTGGCACAAATTACCCATCGCTGAAAACATCCTGGGACAGCCTCACTTCACAGACCAGCTATGTGCTGAACTAGCTCCTTCTCTAGGCTGAGCTCTGCATGAACACCTCTGGGTATGTGAGGACAGAAGTTGGGTCATGTGTTAATTTGCTAGGAAGGACATAACAAAGTGCTTCAGACTGGAGCTGAGTGGATGGAAGCTCCGTATTTCCCCACTGCTCTTGAGGTTGGAAGTGTAAAATCAAGGTATTAGTAGATTTCTCCAAAGGCTTCCCCACTTGGGCTATAGATTAGATGGTTTTGTGTTCACAGATGGTGTGTGTGTGTTTGTGTGTGTGTGTATACATGTGTGTCTTAATGTCCTCTTCTTTTAAGGACCCAATCATATTGGATGAGGGTCCCCCACTCTATTTTAACTTAATTACCTTTACTTTCCAAACAAGGTCCCTCTCATTCAATATAGTGTGTGTGTGTGTGTGTGTGTGTGTGTGTGTGTGTGTGTGTGGAATAGGGAGAGTGCTAGGACTCCAACGTATGAATTTGAAGGACCCAACTCAGCTCATGATGGTAACAGTGTGTAGAAGGTGAAGTAGAAACAGGCATTCCACAGCCATCAAGTGCCTGCTCTATAGTCAGACCTAAATTTAGGCAGGCCTCTGCCATGAGAGACTCTACAACCTTTACCATGCCTTCCAGACTCCCAGTGATGTGGGCTCCACTGAGCTTCAAGAATGAAGAGAGTCTCAGTGTTCTGCCTGTTCTGTCACGTAGCAGTTTGTTAGAGCCCAGGAATTCTGATTCTGGGTGGCCAAGAACTTGCTTTCTTAGCTACTTCCCAGATGAAGCTGATGCTGCAGACCCACAGATCAACTTTGAAGAGCACTGGCATAGAACACTAGGAATTTGTTCTCCTTAAATATGACCCTTCTTCTATTATTTAGCAGCTTTTGAATTATAAACACTGTGTATCCTAAATGCTGTCTTCTTTAGATTAGGCTAAGAGTGCAAACTAAGATGTCATTATTCATGTTATAGACTTGAGAGCTGTGGTTGTGTACAAAATGTATTTTAATCATCTTGGCCTGTGTAGAAGACCATGAGGAGAGGAATAATTGTCTCCATGGAAACAAAGAGCATGGGACCCACCATGCTTTATTTTTGTTGTTGTTTCCAGAGCTGAGGACCATGCTTTATTTTATAATTTTATTTTTTATTTTCTTTATTTTTATATATAGCAATAATAATATAACAATAAGACAGTCAACAATGCTGATGAAGAACATCGTGGCACTGGTAGGACCCGCTTCCTAAGTGCTCAGTCTAGAGTAAGTGGAGGTAAAAGAAGGATCTGTGTTCTGAAATTTCATTTGAAAGCCAGTCATTTTGTATTCAGAATGGCTTTTCCAAAGAAATAGCTATAAATAGCCATTTCACAAAAGCCCATTTAACCTGTAATGTGAGTGAAGGATTGACATCACTTCCAACCACTGAGACTTAGAGGAAAGTGCATGCCAAGTTTTGGAATACCCAAGGCAGACATCTCTCTCAGTGACTCAGGTCGGGGAGGTGAGAAGAGTAAACCATCAAGTAGAACCAAGATGACAGAGAGGTAACAACTTGTAAGAAAGCAGGAGCAAGTATGAAATAGAAGCCAGGACTGGGAATATCAGAATCAAGTCCTCATAGACTTAGGTACTTGTTGGAGCTTTTTATCGTAGATTATTTGCTATTGCATATTGTGTAAATATTGTCATTTTAGCACTCTTTAATTTATGTGTTCTTTTCCTATCCCTCAACTAGATGATAAGGTCTTTAAGGTTCTGTACTATGTATGAAATCTCATTGTCTTCTGAGGTGGCCTCTTAAAAATCAATTATCTATACTCTTTGTTGCCTATTAGCTCCCAGAAGGACTCAGCAGCCCATCTCTAGGAAGTAGTTACATCCAGTTGTAAGGCTAGGTTGATATTACCAAGTAGGCCCACAAGTGGCCTAGAAGAAGGGGAATTACCATTGCTCATCCTATGCCAATAGTTTAATTCCAAAGAGAAAGGAGGGAAAGACAAACTCATTTGTCTTGATCTCATAGGAAATTAAAAGAGAAGTGTCTAGAAATAGCTGTATCTATTACCAACTGTTGTGATGATGCCAAAGATAGGTTGAATGGGATCATGGAGAAAGGCCAGTGAATTTACTAGACATTCTCAATGGAAAACAATCCATTGCCTGTTCTGGGGAGCTCTTCGGAGGTACAATGGGCCTGGATCCCTTGGTGGAATTAATTGTGCTTATCCAGTGAGATGTCCCATTTTCTGGCTTGCCTATGATGAGCTTGTCACTGGCCAGTCCAGAAAGTTACTCTGTTCCAAAAGCTTTACACTTGTAGTACTCCCTAACTTCAATAGATCAAAGAAACCACATTGTCTTAGTCATATTCCTTTTTTGGAAAGACATTTTTGCTATTGGGAAAAGAATACTGAATCAATGGTCAGAATGCCTGTGTTCTCACCCCTGTTTTTACTCTCATTGTGTGGTATTTAAAAATGCAATACCCCTTTTGGCATTTCAACTGATCATGTTCCAGGTTTTACCAATTCTAATAGTGTGTGATTTTATTATCAGATTATGAAAATTAATCAGGGAAATAAAATTATGGAAAGAAACAAGTGCATTAATTGTCACCATTTCTACTCAACATTATACTGGAGGGACAAGCCAGTGCATTAAGGGAAAGTAAGGAAAAATTTAAACTAAATATAATTATATATAGATATGTGTAAAGCTCTAAGATGTTCAACAAATATTAGAATTAATAAAATTAGCATGAGTTTAGCATGAGCCAAACATTGGATAACCATAAAATCAATTTCACTTTTATATACCAGCAAAAGTTTAAAATATAATTTAAGAGATTCTATTTTAAATTACCAAAATATATTACAAAGCTGGATGCCTATAGCTCATGATGATAATCCTAGATCTTGGGAGGCTAAAATCAAGAAGGTCCTGGTTTGAGGCCAGTCAGACAAAAAATTTACATGACCTCATCCAAACCAGATAGTTCAGTCCAGTGTTGTGCACCTATCATCTCGGCTATGCGGAGGCTAATACTTAGAAGGTCATGGTTCCAGCTTGAGGGGAAACTAGTTTGTAAGACTCAAGCTCATCATCCTAGCTATGGTGGAAAGCATAAAATAGGCGGACTGTGGTCCAGGTGAAGGTTCAGTCAAAAATCAACAGGCATGACTCAAATGGTAGAGCTAGCAAACCCCAGTACCACCACAAAAATGAAATTTAAGAAATTAAAAAGCTCAGGAATAAATCTCACAAAGATACACAAGATTTCTTTGTATTCACAAAATTATTAAAATAAAGTAAACCTAAATAACGTCCACCATGTTTGTGAATATTGTTGGAATAGTAAAGATGTTAGTTCTCCCCCCAATTTTACATATAGTAAAATTGGTCTGTGACAGGACACAGAGACCAGGGCCAGAAGCACCCTGTATCTATGGCAACAGGGAAACAGCCTGAGAAGAAGGTAAAATATAGCATTTCATTACATGCACGTTACATGTCAATTGGCCATCCATGTAAACAGAGACGATATGTGCCCTTTTGGCTCACCATGCTGAAACCAGAAGTTCCAGTCGGGTTGAGATTTAAATGTGAATAATAAAACAATAAAGTTTTATTGGCCAATACATAGTATCTTTGATGTCGAGGTAATGGAAAACTTCTTACATAGAACAGCGAAAGTGACAACTGAAAGTAAAATACAGATAGATGAGGAAGAGCAAGCAAAATGGAGGCATAGGAAAAAACAAGTAGCTCTGACTTGTAAAAACAAAACAAAACCAAAAACCCAACTACAGCTAGTTGACAATCATTGAGGGAGTGTGGAGTGAAGGTGTTGTTCCTGGTTGGGGAGGGTGGGTTCACAGGGTCTGAGAATTCTAGCTGGAGAAAGACTGCAGAGTGTCAGCTGGGTTTATTGAGAGAGAAGGGACACTGGAATGGATAGAGAAACACAAATGGCCGGGAGGGGCTGTGAGAAGTGAGGGAGTGGCGGAGTGCAGGTGAGATTACATTTAAATAAACTGGGGGTAAGAGAAATTATTGTTCTTTTTGAGTGAGAAAGTGTGTTTCATGCTGGTGAGAGATGTGGGTAGACTGAGATACAAAGGACAGGAGGGGGCAAGTAGCGGCAGTTGGTGCCTGGGAAAGTGGGATTGTGATAAGCATCTGAAGCAGCATGTGGGCAATTAGCTTTTGACAACCTAAGACCCTGTGGGTACCAGAAGGCCTGAAGATAGTTATACACAAATGAGAGTCATTGTGTAGGTTTCAAAAGTTCAATGATTTTTTTTCTTATTTACATATTCTATTTTCTTTCAAATACTACCATTAACCATCATTGACAATGGCTGCGTACTATTCTAACCCCAGCATTTTATCTGTAGTGATTCATTTTATCATCTAAGTTGCCCTAGGAGAGGCCTTTGAGTTACCTCTATTTTTAAGCTTAGAAAGGAAAACATGGGTCTACGGCCATACCACCTTGAGCGCACCTGATCTCGTCTGATCTCGGAAGCTAAGCAGGGTCGGGCCTGATTAGTACTTGGATGGGAGAAAGGAAAACATGAAACTAGGTTAGCTTATTTGTCCAAGGTCACAAAAGAGTTCTTCCCAGAAACTCTTAACCACTACCTTGGCCATCGTTTCTCTCCATCCTCTGAAGGAGACGATCAGATTATGGAGGATAAATGAGAATATCTTCAAAGAAATTAAGGAGGGCTTTTAGGGTGGGGCCAGCTTGCAGGGGAGAGCAGGACTGGAAGAAGGGAGCCGGGGACCCTGCACTGTTGGCCCAGCAAGAAGAACTGAAAATATTCCAGTTGGGAATGACCAGAAGTTAGACTTTTCAAACAACTGAAACCACTCAGGGCTCTCTTGATCATTTTGAAAGGAGAGAATAAGCTCTTTTAAGGAATTGCCTTTGGAGAAAGAGCTAGAATATCCAACTCCCAGAATGCCTTGTGGTGTGGGTGGATAAACAGGATATAGTAGTATCTATGGACAGAAGAGGTGAACTAAGCCCCAAGGAAGGGATGGAATGAATTTGTGCACCTATTGACCAAACTATGCAACTTTAATTTTATAGGAACACTGTGCTTCCTCGAAGACTGTTGAACTGCCAGTATTATTTATATCCTTGAGCAAGGCACCCTGGGAGCCAGAAACCATGACTCACACTTTCAGCCCCCACCAGCTGGTCAGACATACATAACACATTGTCCTCATCTCCACAGTCCCCTGCACATGAATTCACACTCTCAATAAACTGTACTTGAACCGACTGGTTGATCAAATGATTAGATTCTTTCTCATGCATAGTCAAGCTCTTTAACATCGAAAGGAGATTGGAACAAGCTGCAATCTTTCCATTTATAAAACACAAAATGCTGTATGAATTTCGAAGTGTCCACATGGTACTGATCTTGTTTATGAGGTCAAATGTTGATCAGATGGTAATAAGCCAAGAGATCACCAGAGATTCTGAGTGACCAGGATTATTGAGTTTGCATATGGTTAAGTGCTTAAAAAAATGCTGGGAAAGAAAGGGGAAACTTGATCTATGTCATAAATGACCGACATTCAAATAACTGTCACAACCTAGGAAAAACTTTACGCATCACCTAACAAAATGCTCAAACCATTAATCTTTTGGAACCAGGAAAACCAGCCAAGCAGTAAATATTACTAGAAAAGGTATTGGAAAAACTGGATGATTGTTCTAATCTATGTCATTTCCTACAGGTTGAAAATTCTACCAGAAGGAGCACACGGACACATCTTTAATTACACGGACTAATTTGTGCAGAACAAGATGATCACACACCTGGGGAATGACAACTTGAAAAGTTCTGAGCGGAGAGGGAGGGCCCTGAAGATGACAAACCCAAATCTGCTGAAGTTGAGGCAAGATGTAAAGTAAGAGGTCTCTCCCAGCAAAAAGTCAAGATAGAGACTAAGAGAACTCAACCAAGGCTAGAGAATGAAAGATGACTGGAATTGTCTGAGTCAAGGAGAGTGGCTCAGATCTAAAATCATGGGCTCTAGTTCTCCTGTATGATCCAGATTAGGGACTGAAGTGAGCGGTACAGGAGTAATGTCAGGGCCATGCTGGGTTCTTAAGGAAAATATATACTTGAAGCTAATAGTTTTAACTTTTGAGAGCTAATAAACATGTTTTCCCATGAGGTATATGTAACACCAAGTCCTGGATTGGTACACTTAAATACAGACAGAAACCATCTGAGAAATCACTGTAAGCATTCAGTGCTACATTTGTTTTGACACTAAAATCTTCTCCCTAGGAGAGGAAACAGGAAAAGCCGAAACTCTTTTTCCTTCTGAATGATCATGGACTCTTGCCAACTCTTATGGAGAAGAAAATGTTTTTTTCTTTCTACTCCAATGAAGAGTGGTTCCATTTTTCCATCTGTCTAGCCTGTGGTGGATCACGTGTGAAGAAAATTGTTGAAGACGGCCAATCTGGCATCTACATCCTCATCTTCCCACAATTCCTTAGCCATCCTCAGCTAGAGGAACTGTTGAGTTTGTAATGACCACATTAGAATGTCTTGTTCTGGTGCGATATCTGCTAATGAAGACAATCATAGAATATTGCAACATTTCATCTAAAATCATCTCTTATTTCCAGAATAACTGCCAAGGATTGTGGTTTGAAATGATTCAATTAAGGTCTCTGCCCTTGTGATTAGTTTCCTCTACATATTTCTCTTTGACAACATTTAGCCCCATTCACTAATGAAATAATAAATGAATGCTGGTCTTTTTAGAGTTTCTCACTGTGTTTCTGTCTCCCAGTTGTGTTTGGGAATCAGGGGATTCTATCATCTTTTCTGTTTTAGAATCGTAGAAATTCCAGGATTGTAGTTCACTCTTGGTAGCGTAGGAATCAGACAGTGTCTCCTGTGGTTGAAACAAACTGGGATTTGCATGTGACTTATGGCCCAATGAAAACCAAATTAAAGTTCTAAAACTTGCTTGGAGCAAATTGTGTTGATTTTCTGAGGGACTGTCTGATTTTATAATGTATTTTTTACTGTCATTGAAGGTTATATGTGACTTGACTCTTTTGCATGGATGTTTTTGCTCCAGGAAGAAGTACCAAATGGTAAAATATATGGCCATAATCTCACGATCTGTCTCACCTAGCCCTTGAGCTTTGTATTCTGTGCATCTGGCCCCAAGATTTTTGTCAGCAATTTAAAAATTGTGGGGTTTTTTGGATAAATTATAGGGTATCTAATGCAATTTTAATTTTTTTATTTATTAGGAGACTATTCAACAAATATGTACCGATCTTTTGGTTGAAATGAACACATAAGCTATTACTTCTCTCCCCGTGAATTTGTTCATCTAGAAGGGGTGATGGATACAGCTAAAAAAGCACTATGATGCACAGTAACTGCTGAAACTTTCAAGGAACTGCTATGGGATTGCTCTTGGGCAAAGGACCGACATTCTATCAGAGGAAGAGGAGGACTTCAGTAGACGATGAATGTAAGAAAACCAGGCAGAACAGAACTGACGTGTCAGGCCTGGGCTCTCCACAATATATCTCTGGTCTCAGTTTTCATAAGAACTCTGAGAGGGTATAATCATACTGACATCGTGGACGAGAAAACTAGCAACCGCAAAGCATACACGTGTCCCAACTCTCACAGATTCTAAGGGCAGAACTTGGAGGTGAGTCCACATTTGTTAAGCTTTAAAATAATATGCCCTTAATTTACAAGGTCTCCTGCTGGGCTCTTCCATTTCCTATAGCTGAGGTGTCTCTTTGGTGGCATGTCACAATCTTCTGTTGATAGCTGGTGACTCACTTCCCAGAGAATTAGGCACCGTGACTACAGCCATGAGGTTAGCACAGACAGACGTACATCCTCAGAGTCTTGATGCCCTGCTCTCCAGTGGCTTCCTTTTCTTTTCAGTTCTGCTACTCAACTGCCTCTGATTGTGTCACCCTGAGGATTGGTTTACTCTCTGAAATCTTTGTTTTTCTTATTTATATTAATTTTTAAATTATAGTTAAGTAATCTTGCCAAGGATTTTCATTCAATGTATCAGTTTATGAATATAATGCATCTCGATCAATATCACCCTTCTATCATCTAACTTCTTGATCCAACCAGGGCCATTGGCTTGATCGCTTAGACCCTGTTCTTTCACACAAGTACAATGCTCACGTCCACATTCTTCCCTCGTCTCCTGCCCCACCCAACCTTCAACATCTT
Source organism: Dipodomys spectabilis (assembly GCF_019054845.1). Classification (NCBI taxonomy): domain Eukaryota; kingdom Metazoa; phylum Chordata; class Mammalia; order Rodentia; family Heteromyidae; genus Dipodomys; species Dipodomys spectabilis. The sequence continues at coordinate 32,340,931 of NW_024870678.1, read as the reverse complement.
TCCAAACATCTTTTGGCATGTCTTCTATCAGTCTTCTTTCCTTTCCCATTGGCCTACTATTTCAAAACATTATGTTTCTTCTCAAATTCCCTACACAAACTCTATAGCCAATGGCCTTGGCTAAAGTCTCATCAAGAAAACTAAAGCTATCATGTGTAAACTACATCAGCTTTCTGAAAACTACAATAAACTATCTGCTAGCAACCTTCTCTTCCATCCCTTAGGCATGCTGGGTGATGCATTTCACCTCTAAATTCCATTTCTCCACACTTCTTTTAAGTGAAGGATCTTAGAACCATTCCTTTCTGCCTTGTATCTTCACCGCTCCTTTACTGTCTCTTTCTTTTAAGACTGTAAGCATGTACTAGTACCCTCATCCTAAGAAGATACCAAATAGACTTTTGTCTGCCTCCAGTCAACACCCTAGATTTCCCATTGCCTCCTTAGCCAGGGTCCTTGAAAGATGATTCTATATCGTGTATTCACTCTTGGTGTTTCTTTGACTCCTTTCTCCTTAATCCTCTACAATCTGGCTTCTATCTCCATCACTTGACTAAAATTTCTTTGATGAAGGGCACTGAAGATTACCAAAACCAATAGACTCCTCATCTCAATTATATAAAATCTATCAAATAATACAGGCATAAATCCATGTATGTATTTGTGACAATTTAGATAAATTTATATTATTTTTGTAATTAGACAAAAGGCTCATTCAAACAATATGAACAATTAGGTCTGGGAAAGTGGCTTAGTGGTAAAGTGCTTGCCTGGCATGCATGAAGCCCCCTAGGTTCAATTCCTCAGTACCTCATACACAGAAAAGGCTAGAAGTAGCACTGTGACTCAAGTGGTAGAGCTCTAGCCTTAAGCACAAAGAAGCAGTACCCAGGCCCTGAGTTGAAGCCCCAGTACTGGCAAAATAAATGAAAGAAAAATAAATAAATAAATAAAAACCATTAAAATAATGCTTTATGATTTCCCTCATTTGTAGGAGCTAGATCCAAAAGATAACTGGACATAATAACTTATACAAGATGTAGGCATTCACATATAAACAGTCAGACAAAAGAGGATATTTTGTTAAAGGAAGAACCCAAAGGCATTACCTCTGTGAATTCTTAAAATCCTATTTATTGAAATGAATTCCAGAAAATGGAAACACTGGTGTTTTTGTTGGTATTGGTGGTAGCGTTTGTTTTTGCTTGGGTTTTTTGTGTCTTTTTAAGGGGCAAAAGAGGAATGCAGAAAGGGAGGGAGGAAGGGTGAACAAATGCAGTCATGGTATCCAGTATACATTATGTGGGAAATGAACTATGCAATTTGTGGGCAGGAACAAAAGGAGAAAACTGGTGAAAAGTGAAGGAAGGGGTGACATTGTCCAAAAAGAAATAGACTCATTACCCAACTTATGAAATGATTCAACACCTTAGTAATAACAACACAATTATTTTTGTAAGTAATACTTCAAAATACTTAGATACACACACAGGTATGGTTGTATTTGAGGAAAAATCCTAGTGGACATTAGTAGTGATGATGTCTTTTATAATCAGTCATTTCAACAACAAAAAACAGAGAGCAGGTTTCTCAAAAGACATTATAGGTATGGACTGAGTGGATTGTGGGTTTGCAGCAATACAGAGTCTGGGAGTTTCAGAAGAGATCAGCTGCTATTTCATTCTTCACATGAATACAAACTGCTCCATGGATTGAACAATACTCCACCAAGTCTAACACCTTGACATGATCAAGAAGTTCTCTCATTAGCTCTTTCTATTCTTTTATTCTTAAAGCATTCTACCCCCTGTGCCCAATTTGGGGCCTAAGTAAATCTAGGAGCATAAGATAACTTATTTAAATATCAGACTTGCACTCTTTGCTTTAGATATTTGCTTTAGATAGTCTTGGTTTTTCTCCCTTAAAGCCAACCATGTTGGTTGGTTTCCATACATTCCCCCCTTCACCCATGTCTAGGATCACAGGTGTGTGACACTATTCCAAACTCATTGACTGAAATGAGGTCTTATTATCTTTGTGTCCAGGCTAGTCTAGAACCACAATCCTCCTGATCTCTGCCTCCTGAGTAGCTAGGCTTACAGGAATAAGACACTGAAACTGCCCTAGAACTTACAACTTTTGAGATTTTATTTTTGCCCATTTTGAGAGAGACATGAAAAACTTTCAGGATGTAACCTTGACTCTCAAGGAGATTATTGACAAAAGGAACAAAATCATGACATCTACCCTTGTACTTCTCAAGGTATCTTTTCACTGTCCTTTATCATTGAGAAATGGATTTAATAGGCTGATATCATAACTGAACAAACTATGGGAGAACCAAGTGGAGATTTATGTCTGAGAAGCCACCAGGTTCAAGTCAAGCTGTCTGAGCTTAGTCCCTCTTTTACCTTTAATGGATTGTATAAGCCATGAATAAGCACCACTATGCAGTCATTACAAGGAGACTAGATATTTGTGGGTAAAACAGAAACATTTTTAGATAACCTGTGGCTGTTCAGTATTGTGACAGAGAAAAATTTTATTTATGAACACCACTCAACTTGTTTTCCTATAGGAAGATCATTTTGAATCCCTGCGGTCATTGGCTGAGGAGTCAGTGAGATGTGGCTGAGAATATTAGTCTTGGACCTGCATAGTCTGAGCATGTCTTCCCCTTCGCCATCACCACCATCCAAACCTACCTTGTACCAGGTAATATGTAGCAGCTAGCCACAAGCTATGAAAAAGGCAAAGGAAACTCAAAATGAAAGATGAGATCACAAAGTCTTAGGGGAAAATATTGTAAACAAGCATCTAAACTCAAAAGTAACCTCAGGCCTATAGACTGGATGTTGTAGAAAGGAATTTCTCACATATATCTTTGATAAGTCTTTAAGCCCGAAATACTAAGGCTGTTGTTCTCATCCTAAAGACAATCTTCTTTGAGTCTATTGAAAGTATATTTGTAACATGTACTCAAACTGTTTTTGATTCCATAAATTAACTAAAAGCCAAGGAACTTGACATTCTTAAATTCATTTTGTGGTTGTCTTTGCTCTGAGCCATTCTCAATCACTTTGGACCCAGGAAAAACTGAACTGATTGATAACATCATTAGGACAAGGACTAAAGCAATTCCTGAGGAACATCATAGCCATCATGACCAGAGGAATATCATACCCATAATGACCAGACTGGACCCTGCAGCCAGCACAGCAATCATCTCAGGGGACCCAGATTGCTTCTCTCAATAACAATATTGAACCCCTACCATACTACATAAAAACCTAGCCGCAGTACAAGTCATGACTTATTGCATAAAGTTACCAGTAATGTTGTATTATATGTAACTATTTCATCGGGCTTTGAATTGGAAAAGTTATCAGAACTGAAATATGCCCTTGACCTATGCCCCAGCAGCAAGAAATGGCTCATCAATCTAGGTAACAGTCCAGAAATTATATAAAAAGTAATTCAGTGGTTAGATTTCAGGTAACTAAAAACGTAAAACGATACAGAGGCTTCAAATGAGTAAAACACATCACAGAAGTACAAGAAATGTGAGAAGGCAGAGAAATGCAACACCCACAGAAATAAACAATTATGCATCAAACATCAAAGTGACAATGAAGTAGAGGAAACTCCATATACTGAATTCAAAGGAATATTCAGTGGAATGAAATAGGATGTCTACAAGCAACTATATGAATACAAAGAGTACAAGGAAACAAAGCAATTCAACAAAAACACAGATAAAAAGCTAAATAAATTCCAAATAAGAACAAATAAAGAATTAAATGAGCTCAAAGAGAATACAGCTAATAGCTAGACATCAAGAAAACAGAGATAAATAAGTTAATGAAGTAAGAAAGGTACTATAAGACATGAAGAAAGATCTCAATAAAGAGATAGAAATTCTGAAAAATAAACTGCAGGCCAAGAGAAGAAAAATACTCCAGAAAGCCCCTTCAGTAGAGTAGATAAAATGAAAAACAGAATTTCAGGGTTTTAAGATAGAATAGACAAACTAGAAAAAGTAGAAGAAAATAAGATAAAAAGATAAAAAAGATAAAAGAAATAGAATTTGCCAAAAATTCAAGACTCAACTAAAAGACCAAATTTATGACTTACATGCATTGATGGAGTAGAAGAAAGGATAGCTAGAGGCATAGGAAACATGTTCAATCGAGTAATAATAGAAACCTTCCCAAATTGAGAAGGATAAGCTCATCCAAATACAAACAGGTTTTAAAATATCCAGGAGACCAGACCAGAAAAGAATTTCTCCATGAGAGGAGAAGGATAAGCTCATCCAAATACAAACAGGTTTTAAAATATCCGAGACCAGACCAGAAAAGAATTTCTCCATGAGAGGTTATAGTTAAAACAATACAGAGAAGAAAAGAATACTGAAACCTGTAAAGAGAAAATACAGATCATGTACAAGGTAAAACACATCTGAATTAAAACAGATTTCTTAACAGAACCCTTAAAAGCAAGAAAGACTCAGAATGATGTATTTTGAGCACTGAAAGTAAACAACATTCAACCCAGAATATTCAGCAAACATACCATTCATAAAAGGGCAAATGAAAACATTGCATGATAAAGAAAACTACACACACACACACACACACACACACACACATTACCATTAAGCCAATTCTAGAGAAAGTACTTAAAGACATTCTGCACAGAGATCTACCAGATGAGTAGATGAACATAGGCAAAATAGGAATAATACAAAATTGAATTCTGAAATGGCAGGAATTGTTACATACTTTTCTATTTTAACACTCAATATTAATGGACTCAATTCTCCAATCAAAAGATACACTTATAGAATGTTGGATCAAAAGGCAAGAACAAATTGTTGTCTATAAAAATGCAAAACACACCTATTTGACAAGAAAAAAAACCCACTGACTTTGATTGTGAACAGTTAAAAAAAGGTCTTTCTGAAAATGGACCCTGAAATCAGGAAGGACTAGCTATACTCATATTTAACAAAATTAGAAGAGACAAAGGTCACTTCATATTAATAAAGAGAATTCTCTATCTATCAAGAAAATGTAATAATTCTCAACATCTATGCACCAAATGTTATAGCACCCAAATTTCTTAGACAAACATTCGATTTTAAAACACACATACATTTCAACAATAATAGTTGGAGACATCAATACCCCACTTTCAGCAATAGCTAAGTCATCTAAGCAAAAAAATCAACAAAGAACCTTGAGCTTTAAATGATGTCCTAGACCAACAGGCATCTACATGATATTTTATTTAGAAGTCACACAAAGCACATCCTTTTTAGCAAGACTCAGCAAATACAAGATAATTGAAATAGGCCTCTGTATCCTGTCAGACTTTAAAAGAATAAAATTAGAAGATAACAGTAAATATTCAACCTCATGGAGACTGAACAACACATTCCTGAATGATGAATGGGTTATTCAAGAAATAATAGAGGAAATTTTAAAAATTGGGATTTTTACAAAGTAAGAAATTACAAAGTAAGTAATTGGAGAAAGAAGAAGAACAAGAAGAGAGAAAAGGAGGAGGAGAAAGCTAACATTTACTGGGTATTTACTCTGTGTTTGTTTAGCTTATTTAGTTCTTATAACCAATCTATGAGGTCCTTTCTATTTTATATACACATTTTCAGAAGAGAAGGCAAAATGCCAGAAAAGTTATGTTATTAGATTAAAGTTATATCATAAGTGAAAGATTCAAATTCTGAACATATGTTAGCACATACACACACACAACTGACATTGAAAGAAAATACCCCTAAAGGTTAGGAGTACTGCAGCTATAGCTGATAGAGTTTGTTTGACAGAACTTTGCATACCTTTATTGGTAGGATCATTAAGTTTTGTGAAACATCCATTGAATCCCATGAAGAAATACATAGACATATTTTATTTGGAATCTTTCTACTGCATTGAGACTTTGTGTTTTATAGTTCTTGCTGAGAAATATTATTATGTCACCCACACTTCAGTTTGTTTTCCTTCCGTGGTTCATGAAGATTTCTTTCTTTTTTTAAAAAAAAAATCTTATTGTAAAGGTGATGAAGGGAGAGGGGGAACAATGGTTAACAGCTACATAAGTAAGGTAATGAGTATATTTCTTTTTAAACACTGTTACCTCCCTCCCTCGTTTTCTCGTGCTTACCACTCCCTTCCCCTTCCCCCCCGCCCCCCGCCCCAAATTGTAAAGTTCATTTCCAACATATAGTGCTAGTGAGTATCATCGTTGCATTAGTTCATCCTTTGTCCTCTGTTTCTGTGATTCCCTTTCCCTTCCGTGGATTAGATAAACTTATATACAAGACAATGGGTACGAAAAACTAAAACAGAAAAAAATAGAAATAACTGTATACAGGACATAATAAGAAATTCTTGTTTCCAATTCTTAGAGTTCATGTTGATATGCTTCATTATATTAGGTCCTATGCACTTAGCAATTGGGCTATTGTGATCCCCTGTTACAAATATCATAGACATATTCTAGTTATTCCACCTTACCTCAGTTAGAATGGGCATTATTAAAAAAAATCTAATAAGAACACATGTTGGCAGGGAGGCGGCCAAAATGGAATGCTACTACACTGTTGGTGGAAGTGTAAACTTGTTCAGCCACTCTGAAAAGCAGTATGGAGGTTCCTCAAAAGACTAATTATAGAACTCCCCTATGACCCAGCAATCCCACTCCTGGGCATTTGCCCAAATGATCACAAGCAAGGCCAGATTAAAGCTACCAGCACAACAATGTTCATTGCAGCATTATTTACCATAGTAAAATATGGAACTAACCCAGATGCCCCTCAGTAGATGAATGGATCAAGAAGATGTATAATGGAGTTCTATGCTTCCATCAGAAAGAATGACATTGCCCCATTCATAAGGAAATGAAAGATCTGGGAAAAAAATCATATTAAATGAAGAAAAGTAGGCTGCATGGTTTCCCTCATTTGTAATAGCTAGAATATGTCTTTTTTAAACTAGTGATTGAGCCCAGGGCCTCTCGCCAGGACAGGAAGGTTCTTATAGACAATTTTTTTCCTTTTTCCTTTAACAAAATCATCTTAAGCAGGCTGCCTGCTCAACCAAAAGGGAATGTGGTATTTTTCAATCCAATAAAATTTTCTTAACTCTACATTTTACTCATATGACTCACTAGATGTAGAACTTTTATTTATTTGCTTAAGGCAAGATGTAGGGGGTCATGTCCCCCAAAACAGTTTTTTTTTGTCTGCTAACATCAGGAAGGTACTTCTTGTGTCAAAATTCAGAGTGTCTCATTTGCAGGAAGGGATTTTTAGCCAGGGCAAGCAAGAGTATCTGTTCTGATCATGATCTCTCTAGTTGGCTAGGCTCAGGCTGTGGGGGTGTTTCAGATACATCACTGCATTTTCATGGAAAGACATTGCTGGCCATCAAAGGACAATGGCAATGGAATCCAGAACACACCCATAGGGAATAAATACATAGTTATGAAAAAATGATTCCTAATAAAATAATGAGCCCACGCACTGGCATGGGTTCTGGCTACTTTTTTCCCCCCTAGTTTATTTTTTTCCATTGGTCATAGGCTTAAGGATATGTTCTGAAAAGAACATTTTCATTATCTGAAGAAATGTGGAAGAATAAAAAGAGCAATCCAGAAGGCAAAAAATTAATCTGGAAGGATAAATACAGTAGATTAGTTCCACAAGTATTGTGGCTACTTATATTTTAATCAGTGCATAACCATCTCTTAAAAACAAACCTTGAGGGCTGGGAAGGTGGCTCAGTGGTAGAGTGCTTGCCTTGCATGCCTGAGGCCCTGGGTTCGATTCCTCAGCACCACATAAGCAAAAAGAAAAAAGCCAAAAGTGGCGCTGTGGCTCAAGTGGTAGAGCGCTAGCCTTGGGTTGAAGAGCTGAGGGACAGCGCCCAGGCCCAGAGTTCAGGCCCCACGACCCGACCCTCCCAAAAAAAAAACAAAAAAAAAACTCTTGAGGGCAACTATGCCTGTAATTTCTCTTAATCAGGAAGTAGAAATCTGGAGGTTTGTGGTTCAAAGCCAGCCTGGTCCAAAATGTGATCAAGACCTCATCTCAACCAACAAACCAGACATGGTAGCATTGGTACATGCCTGTAATTCCAGCTGTCTGGTAGGCATAGATGAGGGAATCTCAATCCAGACTGGCCCTAGGGAAAATTGCAAGACCTTATCTGAAAAGTAACTAAGGGAACAAATGTCCCAGAGACTGCCTTAAGTAGAGCACCTGTCTAGTAGGCAGAGGTCCCTGAGTTCAAATTCCAATACTACCAAAATGCAAAACCCAAACTTGGTGATGTCATCTTCTGCCTCTGCCTCATTTAAGATTGCCCTCACCGAGGTTTCTAGGGACCACTCTCGGGGCTACACATATAAGCAGAGGGCGAGGCTTGGCACTCAAGCTTAGCTTCACAATATCTGAGGCACCTGCTGCCATAATTTACTAGCACTTTCAATCCAGTATGAATCTATTGTGTACATTGAACATCGCTCTTGATCTCTTCTTATGGAAAGAACACACTGGGTTGACCCCTTGATGTGGTGGAAGTCCAGGCGGGATTAGAGATGAGGCTGGGGGCCACAGAGTCGGGATGAGGCTGGAGAGACGGGAGGAAGAAGCAGGGGGAGAAGGAGGAGAACCTGTCATTGGACCAGGCAGGCAGGCACCCTACACGAGGAGCTCACAGTGCAGAAGACCAGAGGGAGGCTGCACTGTGCTCTGGTTCACTCAGGGATGCATATCCGAGCACTGCACCTGACTATTTTCTACATGTCTTGCACTCACTCTTTAGTAATGATGCGAGTCTTATGTAATTTTAAGAATTAAGTCATGTATAAGTTTTAAATCAAGTGGCTCTGTGGCTCAAGTGGTAGAGCACTGGCCTTGAGCTGAAGAGCTGAGGGATAGTGCCAGGCCCAGAGTTCAAGCCCCACGACTGACAAAAAAAAAGTTTTAAATCAAATAGTTAAAAAAATCATTAACATGGGGGGGAAGAAGTGGGGGGTAGGGGAGGGAAGGGATAGTAGGAGAAAAACAAAGAAGGGGGTAACAATGCTCGACAAGAACTGTACTCATTACCTCACTCATGCAACTGTAACCCCTCTGAACAGCATCGTTACAAGAAAATAAAATATTAAAAAATTGTTAACATAAATGAATTGCTTCAGTATAATGTGCTTTGGTCAAAATGACCTCATCTACATGACTATTTTCCATTTAAAAAAATTACCTTTACGTAGTTGTACAAAAGAGTCTCAGTTCAATGGATCGGATTTTGAGTGTAACGCAAGCATGATCAGTGCCGCTCCATCCATTCCTCTCCCTCCTCTCCCAACCCTATCTCTCCTCTGGCTCCATTTTCACACATGTACCTGAGATTTCATTACTGTACTCCCCAGCCTCCCTCTCTCCATTTGACCATGACCTTTTCTTAAGTCACATATTCCCCACCACTTACGCTAGTGGAAAGAGTTGCAGAGTCCAACTGGATAGCTGGGCAGAGCTCTCCACACCATGAAGCAGAACTTCAGGGAATCACTCCACAGCTGTGAACGTGGACATGAAGATGGGCATGTGATCCAGAGTCTTTACACATGAGGATGAAACAATAGGTTTCACAGTCCTTCCTTTAGCCAGTCTACTCTCAAAAGTGAGTGACTGATCTTGCCAGGCTACAGAGGAAAATTTCCAGGATATCTCTTGGGGACCTTCGAGGTCAGCAAGGTTACCCTCACAGGCCACACATCAAAACTCCATCGTTCTTGATTACGCCAATAGACAGACTATAAAAGATCAAGAAATCTGTTAGCTGGGGCTGTGTCCTATTGATGAACTCAGTATGAAGTCTCAGCTCTCAACACTATGAGCCAACTGGGGGCTGGAATGGGTGGAGCTTTATCCAGCATCCGCATCAGACTGAAATCTGTCTGCTTACTTCTCTGGTGCTCAGGAGACAGAGATGGTGGGAAGGAACTCAGGCTTATCTAAGGACAGATACCCTGAGAAGGGTGTGGGGTGACATCATCACCCCTGCTAAGAATCTCAGAGGTTTCAATGAGGAGACAAAGAAGGTGTAGGTGAAGTGGGTCGCTGTCATCTAGGATGTGTTTGTCTCCTTTGTTGTTGTTGTTGTTGTTGTTGTTGGTCGTGGGGCTTGAACTCTGGGCCTGGGCGCTGTCCCTCTGCTCTTCAGCTCAAGGCGAGTGCTCTACCACTTGAACCTCAGCACCACTTGCAGTCTGGAGATAAGAGTCTCACAGAGTTTCCTGCCTGGGCTGGCTTCAACCTGTGACTCCCAGACCTCAGCCTCCTGAGCAGCTAGGATTACAGGCGTGCGCCACCAGCGCCTGGCTTCCTTTTATTTTTTTTACTCAGTCAGAGCATCACAATCAACCTTCGCCTCCTATAGGAAAGGAAGCGATTACAGCTATAAGTAATTATAGTTCCTGTGATTCTGTGAGTAAGTTTTGTTTTGTGAGACAGGATCTCCCTGGGAGGTTCTGACTGGCCTAGCACTCATGATGTCGGTCTGCTGGAAGATGAGACCTGAGGATGACGAGGAAAGTGAGATTTGTACCGGGAAGCATTTTTTCTTAAAATGTATGGGAAAATACTGAAGATGATTAAATCAGGAATGTGAGATTATTAGCTGTGAGGTTATTAAAAGGCATCTGTGTCAGTGTCACCTAACCAGGGGTAGGGGTTGGGACATCTTTCTACTTCTCTGATGACAGTGTGACTTGTAGGCCATCATGAGCATGCGCATGTGGGTTACTCCCACCAGAGCCATCACAGGCCAGCTGGTTACCTGTGTGGCCTCTTCACCTACACACACACACACACACACACACACATACACACACATTTAATAGCATAAATTAGAAGATCCTTTCTAATACTAACAGATTCTCATTCTGAAGTCAGCTTGAAAATAATTTATTTTCTGTTATACATTAAAAAAAACAGCTGTTGCTCTCAATAGAGGAATCAAGCCAGACAGCTGCACAGGAAAGCGATATTTAAAAATACATTTTGTGGATAAAGTGTAGTTTGTTTTCCTTTTCCTGCTTCCTTTTGACCTGCGTTTTTTTTTTTTCTTCTTATTTGATGTGACCCTTGATGTAAAAACTGCTGAATCTACTCCATTTCTTGGGCTTTTGAACACTGAAGTATTCCAGTGTCCAGGACACCTGTTGAGACCTTGGGGTGGGAGAGGATCTGTCCCTGAAATGAAAAATTAAAAAAAAACAGGCCAAGGTGTCTGTTCTCAACAGCCCCCAGCTACCTGTATGAAAAATCTTGACTATATCATCTATGCCCCCTGCCCCAAAGAAAAGCTCAGGCTAGAGTTCAGGCGGCCCTAGTTTCCCAGGACTCACACGTGGTCCCTCCATTTCCATTAAAGGAACAGGGCAAACTCTGTTGGCAAACTGAGTTAATGACTAACTGGCAAGAGTCGGATAAATCCCCATATCCTGACTTGTCCTCAGCTTAGTGGTATCTTTCTGGGGATATGTTTGATCTTCAATTGGTACCTTTACACCTCTGACTACCTTTATCTCAAGAGTTTGAATATCTTTTTTTTTATTGTTGAGGTCTTTTGAAATTAGGAGCAAATCCAACGGGAACTTGCTCATGGGGCACAGTGAAGAATTGAAGAGAAGCTATTATCAATGGTGTATTGATGGAGCTGAACTCCATAGGTGCACGTCCCCCCCATCACTAGCCCTCTCCCTCAGAACAAGTTGTCCCCCTGCCTCTGGATGGGACCTTATCATCACTCTTTGTAATTATATTTTTTAGGTAAGGTCTCACTGTTTCTGCCAGGGCCAACCTCAGAACTTAATTCTCCTATTACAACCTTAATTCTCCTATTATAGCCTGCTGTGCATACTGGGAACACAGGTATATACCACCATGCCTCAATTATTGATTGAGATGGGGTCTTGCTAAGACCTAGACTGGCCTTGAACCTCAATTCTCTCAGTCTCCATCTCTCAGTAGCTGGAATTATAAACACGAGTTACTGTGCCTGGCCCTTGAGCGATGTAAATTGTTTTCTGTTCATGAGACAGTTAAGCTATGGAGACTTCCAAGTCCCCCCACTCCCAAACTCGAATTTCCAGATTCTAAAATGGGGCTCTGAGTTCTGTGTTTGTACAAGAGACTTGGCGGAAGATAAGAACCAAAATATCCACAGTATGGAGGACGCCGTGATCTCTCTCCTATTTATTTTACTGGCATTTTTCAACTGCCCATTCGGCTTGGCTTAAGAAATAAATACTTTGTGGCACATCATATTGGAGAGAAGACCAGGAAGAACCTTTATTAAAGGCATCCATAGATGTCTGGTGCAGTATGGAGTTGGAGCAGAACCTGGCCAGGGGAAATAAGAGCATGTTTGATTAGACTTGGCCCTCGGTCTGGTAGGACATATCTGAGGAGGGGCAACCCTGGGTACAGATACACAGAACAAGAAGACCCCATGACCACAGAGCAGAGACCGAGGAGCATTGTTGGTACACACTGAGAACTTCCCGGGATCACCACCAGCAGCAGGAAGAGACAAGGCAGGACTCTTTCCTGGAGCTTTCAGAGGGAATACAGTCATACTGACATCTTCATTTTGGACTTTCAGATTCCAGAATGAATGGAGAATCATTTATACTGTTTACAGCTACTCACTTTATGGTAACTTGTAGCAGCCATGGAAAACAAATTCAGAGAATGAGAGAAATAAGTGGAGACAAAACTAACTCCAGCCCTGAAAAGCTGGGGAATGGCCAGGCTGGAAGCTCAGTTTCAACTCAGCAAAAAAATAAATCACAAATAGCACCAGAGGAGAGATGGGTTAGAGTGGATGGAAATGGATTGCAAAGAGGTGGGTGGGTCTTACATTTACCAGCCAATCACTGGCTGACAGCTTCTACTCCCTGCGTTCTCTAGAGATGAGGAGGACACAGGGAAATGAGGTCCTTCCTCAGGAAGTGCATGTAGTATTATTAAGCCATGTTGCTACATATGGGGAGAGTTAACTAAGCTGGAAAGGAAGAAATACATGGCAGACAGACATCAGTTTAAACTTTGGGGATGATGTACTGCTCTGGTAAAGGGTTAATAACTGGCTTTTCAAAAGAAAGCCCTAATTTCTATTGCTTGGCGATTTTTGAGGCTAAATAACCCCACCTGGCCAATTCCAAGATGCCAGCATTAGGTGCTAATGGTTAAGGGATTAGGGCTTGGTATAGCTAATACCTCTTGGTTGCAGCACCCACCAAAGTCAAGAGCTCCCAGTATCAGGGGGATGGAAATTTCAGGAAAAATGGGGTCTCCATAGGCTTTACAGACTGGGCAAACCTCGGGGAGGGGAAGAGCCTTCCATAGGAAGCAGCCTACACAAGAAACAGAGAGGAAGTGGGAAGAAAGCTGAGAAGCCAGACAGAGCTGAGTCCATGTCTCAGCTCAGATGCCTGTGTGATGTCCAACCAGACTAAGTTTACTAACCTGGAAAATAGCACATACTACAAAGGGTTATATGACACAGCCATTTTACCTGGTATGTTGTAAACACTCAAAAATATTAAGTTGCTCTTAGCAACAAACAGGACAATTTTGTTCTAGTATCAGTGTAAGGATGTATGAGATAAAGCTCCAGATTTAAACACACACAGATATATATTAATATGTACACATATGCCTGCACATATATACATATAGATATGTGTGTATACATATATAATATATGCATACACATGTACATGGTTCCCTGTTTACTGGACAGGGCTATGTAGTTAGGCACAAGGAGGCATTTTATTCTCCTTGAATGCAGGCTAGGAGCTTGAGAGCATTATTACATCATTTCTATTCAGTTGTTCAAGGACATCTGAGGGATGAGAGCTCTGAACGACTTAGCAGAGAAACATCCTGCCACAGCCTTTGAGGCTACAAACAACCACAGCAGGGCCGGAAAAAGTGCTCACGTGAAGAAGAGTTCCTTCCAGGCTTATTGACAAAAAGGATTTTAGGTCAATGTTTATCCTTCAGGAAACAACAGGCAAGCAGGAATGGTTTTGCGTTCTGTCAAAAAGGTGTATAGCCAATTCAGACTCTGGAGCAAATTCCTGACATTGAATGAGAGTGTTTTTGAGGAATAGATGAAGGGCAACGGGAATGTGTCCATTATTTTTGGTTAGGCCCTGGGTAGACAGAAAGAGTAACTGTGATTTGATCGCTTCTGGTGTAACAATTCAATGTGAAACTGAACTCTTTGGCTACAAACTCAAGTAACCAATAGACATAGTTTGACTAACCTAGGAACCAGATAGGATCTTGGACCCTACCCTGGACGACTCCTCACTGCTAGAAATTTCAATGATAATAACCTTACGTTCAGAATCAGATCAATGTATATTCACCTTGGGAACTCGAAGAATTTAAAGGAACTTCTTACATTTGCGTGGCCCTTTATGACAACGTTTACAAAAATTGGTTATCAGAAAGTACACCAGAATTGCTATCGGCCAAGAGTGATCTGTGATGAGAACCAACCCCAGTGTCATTCCAGGTAAGATGAGCTACAATAATGCTTGCTAAAGAAAGCAGGTGATCAGAGGGGCGAGGGAAATGTAGGACAAGCAGGAAAACGCATGGAGACACAAGTAGAGAGCAAAGACTGGGCTGGCAGAGAAGTTCAAGGGGTAGAGTGCCTTCCTAGCAAGTAGCAAGTCCTGAGCTCGAACCCCAGAACAGCATGAGAAGAAGAGCAGCTACTGGTTAGACTGGAAAGAGGCCAGTCTGTAGCCATTGCTTCCGCATGCAGTGCCTTGAGCGCCAATGTGGGCTGATGAATGTGGAGATCCTACAGGGATCTCATGCCATTGCTTTCTATCTCGGCTGTGGAGGTAGGCATGACTGCTTTTGTTCATGATGTATGAGGTGCAAATAACGGAAGCAGCAAATTTGATGAGAGACGAACTACATAGAATTTGTAGTATGGGGCCAAGGGTCTGAGTCTCAGCTATGGAGGATGAGGATCTGTGGAGAAACTGACAAAGATGATGGGTTAAAAGTACTTCTCTTGATCTTGTGGGGCCACCCATTCCAATAACTGCCATAAAGCCCTCTTCCCTCAGGGGTGAAAGCTGGTCAATGAGGTCACACATTCCATGTATGGCCCTGAGAACGCGGGTCATTGTGCTTTCTGCTTGCTTGTAAACCTGCAACCTATTTCCTAGTGATGGTTACTTTCCACAAACATCTGTTGCAAGTATTTTGTCAGTGAATAAGTTTCCTTGGTGATTGGCTGCCATCCAAATGTGCATGTGCCTACCAGTGTGGTCACTGGGCAAACAATAGTTTCTCATTTTTACTTTGAGTTGTTTCTTTTTCTTTTTCCATTTTTTTTTTTTTTTGGTCAGTCATGAGGCTTGAACTCAGGGTCTGGGCGCTGTCCCTGAGGTTTTTTTTCTCAAGGCTAGCACTCTACCACATTGAGCTACAGCTCCATTTCTGGTTTCCAGTGGTTAGCTAGAGATAAGAGTCCTACTACCTTTTTTGCTTGGGCTAGCTTCCAGCCACGATCCTCAGATCTCAGCCTCCTGAGTAGCTTGGATTACAGGTGTGATCCTGTATTACCGGTGCATGGCTATTACTTTGAGTTTTTAGTGTCTTGTTTTTTTTCCTACCATATTCTCTTTTTATCTCAATTTTGTTTTCCTAGCCTGGCTTTGGCCTTCGATGATTAAACTATTGTAGCACCCAAGCTTCTTTCTTGGTTGAATGTCTTGTTTATTATCTAGAATGCACACACTTGGTTCATAATAGAGGCAAATGATGTGTGCATATCAATCTAGGTTTATGTATTTTTAATAGTTAAGTACTGGCAACTTCATGTTAAGAATCCTTCTGCTGAATATTTTGTACCTGAAAAAAATTGTAAATGCCTGTCAAAGCCATGATCAAAATTTAAAAAGAAGTAAGCTTAGTGCTAAACCAAAAACCAGGTTATAATTTTGAAACTGTTTAAATAAAACTATCCTCTCAGCACTATTTGGTTGCTTCCACTATTCTGAGGATAATACTTTTTTAAAAGCTAAAAAATACAATTTTTAAAATTTATAGGACATTTTATTTTCATTTTCCTTAAGGAAAATTCATGAATTTTCATTATTACTAAACAGTAGTATAAAACATGGAAGTGGTTGTTTTGGTATTTCCGTACTGCAGTGTTGTATTTTTTTCAGTTGTTGCTTTATTGGAGTACTCACACCCTTCTTGACATGAATCTTTTGTAATTTTATATTTGCACACTTCTTTTCTGTTGCTTTCTTTAACTTTATTTCATTTTTTTTACCATCATCAGATTTCGCATCATTTAATATCAGCAGATCTACAATATTCTTTTTCTTTCATGGTCTATATTCTTTGAAACTTAAAGTTTAACTACGATTTTAAAAAACCTATAACATAAGAATTACCATCTTAATCATTCAAATTTTTATTAGAATACATTAATTGTGCAAGGAGGATTTTATTGTGCCATTTACACACACACACACACACACACACACACACAGCACACACACACGGACACACACAGCATGGATGTGGATCAACCTCCTCTTATCAATCTTCCTCATCCTACTCCCTTCTTAAAATAATTTTGATTGGTTTTATTGTTCTACTCATCTTCATACATGCAAATGAGCTACTTCCAGCATGCTTATTTATCCTCGTCTACCTCCCTTGTTGGCCCCACCCCCTGATGATACCCACTTCCCAACGGGGCATATTTCTTCTTGTCATTCACTTTATTTGGTATATATTAATTGCACTAAGCTTAACCATGCATATATCATATTTTGTTAAATACTTTAGGGCACAGTTCAGTAGGGCTAATGATACTCATATTTGGGAGAATCATCTCTAGGACTTTTCATCTTGCAGAACTGAAGCTCTATGCTCATGGAATACAACACTCCATCTTCCTAACTTCATTATCCAGGAGCTTAATGCTTTGAAGACTATATATGAATGAATCAGAGTGTCTGTGAATTTCCAAACACATACACACACACACACACACACACACACACACACACACACAAAACACATGCATGCAAGCACACATACACATACATTCTTTAGAGACATATAAGTCATATACATTCCTGGTTAAAACATCCCAATTCAGATGGAAGATAAAAGAAAAGGATTAGGTTAATTACATTTTTACTTTCAAAATTCACAATGAAAGTGATACTAGCACAAATCTTTTTATGCAAAGAATAAATATTTTATTATTTTATTTTATAATAAATATTTTAATAGTATAAATTAATTGTACAAAGGACTTTCCTCATGAGATTTCTGTATGCACAACAAATAGAGGTTTTGTGAAAGAATGAATGTGCATATGTCAGCCTGGGTTTGTTTTTCACTTACACCAGAACCAGATTCAATTCACTAGCAAATGTAATCTAATAATCATACCTGTGTTAGCTCTATGCAAATGCCTGGTGACATAAAGATTGATGTGATCTGGCCTGGACCTCATGAAGGCACAGTTCAGCAGGGCAGCCAGGAAATGGCCAGCCATAAGATGATACACAGAACCTACTCTTTCAGTCACAAATGCACACTGTGAGCAAGGAGCTCTGGAAACATTACATCCTGCCGAGGGTAAGAGCAGACCCCAGAGAAGTCATTCAGGATACACAGAATTTCTACAGAAATGGGAAACATGGACGATATGCCAGAGGACTAGCAAGAGCAAGGGAATCGAGGTTGAGAGTGCCCACTCCTGCAGGAATAATGACGGGTGGACACAGCCGGGCGCGTCCAGAAGCCAACACTTCCAGCTGTCCTGAGCACGCACGCTTCAGTCCTGAAAGTGATATGCAGGCAGCATGCACGGCACACCCCATACCCTAGACAGATAACTCACTTGGCAGCTCTTGAAATCTTGAAGTAAGTACCATGTTCTGTTTGAGACCGGTGAGTGAGAAGCCCATGTTGCTTATAAACCTACAAGAGCTCACTGTCTTTCAGGAAAAATTGGATCCCACAGTGACCCCTTCGGGTCCGATCTGAGGCTAACTAACATTTCCAGGCTCATCTTCCACCCCACGCACTTTCCTCTGTCTGAGCTACAGCTGCAATGTCCAGTGTGGGCTCTTGCTAGGGCAGATTCCCACAGCCTCAGGCCCAAGGTCTTCCTGGCCAGAAGGCCAGGATATAGAAGAATCACTGATGAAAAGTGGAATACAAGGAGACAAAGTTAGAAAGGCAAACATGGGGAAGCAGATCATTCCTCATTAGCCACTGCTTCGTTGGCAGTGATTTCAGGGGATGTAGCTCTGTGGTTCAATCTTCTTTTATGGGAGCCTACTGTCTAATCACAGAAGAGAATCTCAACGTTGACAATTATGCTTCTTACCCAGTAGGAGGTAAATAAGTAGACTTGGGAGTTTCCAGGAAGTAGATACTTAGATGTCGTGGTGTTAGTGTGAATTGCTTCACAATACTTAAAAAAAATAAAAGTTTAGCTGGGCACCGATGGCTCATGCCTGTAATCCTAGCTACTTAGAAAGCTGAGATCTGATGATCACAGTTCAAAGACATCCTGTGCAGGAAAGTCCGTGAGACTCTTATCTCCAACTAACCACCAGAACAGTCTGAATGGAGCTATGCCTCAAGTGGTAGAGTGTTGGCCTTAAGCAAAAAGCCCAGGGACAAAGCTCAAACCCTGAATTCAAGCCCCAGCATCAGGACACACACACACACACACACACACACACGGTTTATTGAAGTGCAATTCACTTATAACACACCATACCTGTTTTATTTGCATATTTTGGTGACTATACTCCTAAGCAATCCTTAATTATGTGGACGTCTTTCATCCCCCCAAAATGTTCCCTGTGCTCCACTGAACTCCCCTAACCTCCCATCTGAAGCAGCCCAGTCCATTTTCTGTCACCATAAATTAAAGTTTATTTTCAACAATTCAGACCCATTCAATCTGTTTTCTTGTGGTTAAGTGATTACATAAATTTCACAAATTTCACAGTATTGCAGGATAAGTGATAGCTAAAGTCACAAACGCATTCTAACCTTCATGGGGCAAATTGTCTTCATCGTAGTTTATAAAGTTTATGAGTTCTATGAGCTTTGACAATACAGTTATTTCTTTCACATCAGGTGATATATACATTTCTTTTCCTTTTGCTTAGTGTTAGCTGTTCCCTCTTTCCTGCTCATTCCCTCCCTCCCATCGCTGCCATTGAGTTGCTTAGTTTGCTTTGATCAATGTCCAATGCAGCTGATGAGTCCCGCTGTTGTATGTTTTCCCGTTTCCCTGTTTCTCTGTCCTCCTCCTAGTTTCCCTCCGATGTGTACATATATGCCATATATATGGTATATATGTGGTCAGCAGCATGGGGTCATTTAGTAATGATTAGACCAGACAAGTGGAAGTCCTTTGTTTCTTGAGTCTTGTTTACTTTGTCATATCACCTTGCATTTTGGATTTAACATCCACTTATCAGGGAGACCATATGCCATTTGTCTCTTTGTTCTTGGCTTACCCCACTCAACAGGATTTCTTCTAGTTCCATCCATTTCCCTGCAAATGCCATTGTTTTGTCCTCTCTAATGGCTGCATAATATTCCATTGTATATAGGTACCACCATTTTTTGATCCATTCATCTGTGGTGGGGCATCTGGGTTGTTTCCATATCCTGGCTATTGTGAACAGTGCTGCAATAAACATGGAGGTGCATGTGTCCTTGTATCTTGGCTCTTGTTATTCAGGATAGATGCCTAGAACTGGCAGACCCATTCAATCTTGTAGTCAACATTTCCCTTTCATTTTCTATCCCTCAGCTATGTACGTGTACCTTAAGCTAGATTCTGGACATGGTCCTGCATGTGTACTTTAGCTGGTACATCTTCTATCCACACTCCCTTCCTGATTTTTTTTTTTCCGGTTGGGCGGCCTGAACTTGGCCTGGGCACTGTCCCTCAGCTCTTCAGCTCAAGGCTAGCACTCTACCACTTGAGCCACAGCACTACTTCCGGCTTTTTCTGCTTATATGGTGCTGAGGAATCGAACCCAGGGCCTCATGAATGCAAGGCAAGCACTCTACCACTGAGCCACCTTCCTAACCCCTCTCTCCTTGAATTTTAACCATGGTTAAAACCATGGTGTTTCCTCAGTCTTAGGAAGAGTTCTGTAAATGCTGTTCCAGGACAACTCCATCCAAGTCAATGGCTGCCCCTAAGCTGCTTGATATGTTAGAGGAACCATGCGGTCCAACAGCCACCTTTTAGCAAAAATAAATTCAAATACTGGATAGTGGGCAGAGCTGGAGCTTAAATTTTGAACTTCCAATTCCTGGCCTATGATCCTTTCTACTACAAAAACTTCCACTCAGAGGATGTGGCGTTCCAGATATGGTACCCAAATTTGCAGTTGTCATGTGACAAAGCACCGGGAAATACCGAGCACTGGGAAATACTGAAAATGTATGATATCCTGTGCTTACCCAAATACCTTTGTCTGGAGAAAATGAAATGTGCTGTGGCTTTTAAGATTTAACACAGAATGAAACAATGCTTTGGGAGGGTGCTCAGTGCAGCTGTAAGCAGTGCAAAAAACATGTGTTTGTGTAATGCAATGATTACATGTTTACTAAGAATAACCCTGGATTCTGAATTTTCCAGGCGTAATTTCTAGTTGTGTCTTCTTTTAATTAAAAAAGGTCCTTGTTTGAAAGATAAATTATATTATCACTGTGATTACAAGGAATTTCTAGTTAATAAGAAGCACTATCCCATCTCTTAATTTTTATTACTAGAAGGAATTGGGGAGTGTTGGGGCGGGGGGAGCTTCTACTTAAGTTTTAGATCATGCTAGGCTAGAAATTGTGCTAGAAAAATCTAGCAATTTTCTCTTTTACTGTTTTGGAAAACACCCATCTTGACTTATTTGCTCAATTTGCTCAAGGATTACCTCAAAAACATTACTCTGAAAATTTCCAAGATTACAAGTGTCCATTCATCAGCTTTCCATAAATAAGTTGCAATCTCATTTGGAAAGAATGAGTTCAGTCTCATTTGGAAAGAATAAAGTTCATTAGCCAAATTCCACTTCTAGTACAGAGAAGATTCTGGAAGGCTTTGACATCTAGATTTTGACATCCCACTTGCACTGTGCCTGTGCAGTTTTTTATATTTTATTTTTTTTGTGAACATACTGTACAGAGGGGTTACAATTACATGGGCAGGGTAATGCGTACAGTACATTTCTTATCAAGCATTGCAGCCTCCTCCTTTGTTTACCCTTCACATCCCTTCCCAGCCTCCCCCCCACCAATCCTCCCCCTCCCCCCCCCCCCCCCCCCCCCGTACCAACGTTGTAAAGCTCGTTTTCGACATGACAACTTGTACTTCTCATTGTTGCAACAGGTCCACCTGTATCCTTAAACGACTTGTTTTTCCCCATCTCCTCCACAAGTTATACTGACATCAAATATAGTGAAAGCAGGGGTTATACTGTGGGGGAGGGACATACAAAGCAACAAAGAAATAATCTTATAAATGCGTTAGAAACAAATGCATGAAAGAAAAAAAACATTAACATACATATCTAAGGGTTCATTTTCCTAACATCACATTATCTGACCTTTTCCGCTTGACTCATACATATACTAGATATTGCAAATAAAGGCATTTTTGCAATGTCCTCTTGTTAGAACTTTGGCCCAAAATAAGCACCATGCAGCATTCTGAAGCTCTGATGGAGCCAGGAGTCCAAGAGACCCATAATCCTTGCTGGGGGGTGAAGATTCGGGTCACCCAGTCTCTTAAGACAAGAAACTTGGGTGTTATTTCCTCCATAACCCCCTATTTGCCAACCACAGTGCTTTCAGCCAGAAATTTCTTCATGGATATCCAGCCCACAAAGGGCACTTTCATTCAGCCCAGGCTAGGGAGGTAAGGCAGCCTTCAGTTCCAAGAGATGCTGTAACCAATGCCACACACTGGGCGATTTAAACAACAGAGACTCACATTTCTGGAGGCCTGAAGTCCAAGATCAAGGTCTTGGAGGGGGAGTGTCATTCTGAGGACTCTCTCCTCAGCTGGCAGGTGGTATCTTCTTGCTGTGTCCTCACATGGTCTCCCCTCTGTGTGTCTGTGCTCTAGCTGCCTACTTTCATAAGGACTCCAGTCATATTGGATGTAGGGCCTACCCTGATGACCTTGTTGCTGCCTAAATTACCTCTCTATAGACCCTGTTGATAACAGAGTCCCCATCCGAAGGGCCTAAGGGTTAAGGCTTTAACATTCACATATATCAGGCAGAGCCAGGATTCATTTCATTAGTCAACATTGAAAAGCATTGCACAATGCTGCCTCCATGTACTTCTCATTTGCTACACTGTGGGAGTTTGTGTCAGAAGCACAATCAAGTCAATGTGTGCCCACAAGGACAACCATGTGTCTCACTGCTCCATTAGAGGGAAGAAATGCACCTTATATTTACTAACTCAACACCGTTCATCCCTCCAAGACAAGATATAAACGCTGCTTCTTCTTGAAGACACCCCAATATCCTCCCTTCCACCTCTGCTGTGTCCTGCCAGAGGATGGGAGAGATTTTTTTTTTTTTTGGGTCCAGTCGTGGGGCCTGAACTCTGGGCCTGGGCGCTGTCCCTCAGCTCTTCAGCTCAAGGCTAACACTCTACCACTTGAGCCACAGCGCCACTTCCGGCTTTTTTCTTTTATGCTTATGTGGTGCTGAGGAATGAGCCCAGGGCCTCAAGCATGCAAGGCAAGCGCTCTACCACTGAGCCACCTTCCCAGCCCGAAAAAAACATTTTAAATCACTGATGACTAACAGCTTTCATTTTTAATTCTTTTATTTTTTATTTTAGTTTTTTGGGTCCGGTCGTGGGGCCTGAACTCTGGGCCTGGGCGCTGTCCCTCAGCTCTTCAGCTCAAGGCTAGCACTCTACCACTAGAGCCACAGCGCCACTTCCGGCTTTTTTCTTTTTGCTAATGTGGTGCTGAGGAATCGAACCCAGGGCCTCATGCATGCAAGGCAAGCACTCTACCACTGAGCCACCTTCCCAGCCCCTGGGAGAGATTCTTGAAGCATCCTTTATTTGGGGTTTATCTGTGGTTGTATGTGATGACTGGTTAATGATCTGTTCAACTAGACTAAGTTTTTCCTTTTCTTTATCCTTGGTGTTTGGATTAGGATCTAACATGGTTAGTAAATGGATAAGTGCTTAGGTAAGTTGTATTTCCAGTATTATTTCTCAACTCAAGTTAGCAGAGCCCCCATCCAAAGAACTATATACATGTGGAAAAGATGTGTTCACTAACAGAGGCCTGTAGCTGGTACTTGATCATATATGGAGTTGTTGGAATAATTAGAGTACATCAAAACCCTGCTACACAACTTCACTTGAGCATGTCACACACACGTAGTAGTAGAGAGAAAATATACCAATTTGTCAAGTGGATGAAGTCCATGACAGTTATGCCAGGCATAACATTGGGTTCTGAAAACAGCCTAAATTCTGAACCTATTACCTTCGTGTGAGGCCTAGCTTGAACACTTAATGTATTGCATTTGGGAATTTACCTAACCCTTCTTTTTCCATTAGTACAATAGATAGGCAACAGTAGCAATAGTTGTAAAACAGTGATAAATAATAGTCATAATCCATCCATACCGATACATTTCAAAGGGCTGTGAGGAAGAGAAGGGTAAAACATATTATGTAAAGACTTAGACTGGTACTGTAAAGCAGCAAGTGCATTATAAGTGCCCTTGTGTTATTATTGCTGTTATTACTAATGGGAAGAGAATCATTAAGTTTGGTTCCACACTGTCTCTCAGTTTTTCTGTCTATTTTTTCATTGCTGTTCCAAAGTACTTGAGATGGAGGGAACTATTTAAATAAGGACAGTTCTATTTTTGGACTAATGGTTTAAAAAAGTGGTTGGCTGGCTCTCCTGTTTCCTGCAGTGAGGCAGAGCAGCATGGAAGGTGTGGTCAAGCAGAGCTTCTCACCTATGGCATCCAAGAAGCAGAGAGGGGAGAGGACAAGGCCAAGGACCAGGTGGCTCTTTCCAGGGTTGCTCATTAGTTACTCTACTAGGCCCCACCTCCTACTTGCCACCACCTCCCAATAACGTCATTGTATTATGAACATATGAAGGAATTAATCCTTTGGTGAAGTCAGAACCCTCAGGATTTCATCACTTCCCCAAAGCTCCACTTCTTAACAGGGCTATGAGGGAAACCAAGCCTACTACACATGGGTGGTTTCGGAGGAAACACCTCATTCACAAACCATAATTCCACTCAACCCTGGGAGAATGCTGCCCTACTGAGTGTTTGTCATCTCCTCCGATGCCTTTCCTCCTGCAGCAGGTGGTACTCCCAAACCTCTGGGCCTGCTGCCCCTGTTGCTCTAGCCCCAGACTCAATGGGTAACAGAACCCATTTCCTCTTCAACTGTGTCCTGAAAGTTTTTAGGTGTCAGGGATGGTAACAGCCACCACCTCCTCTAACCTCTTAGAAAAGAGGAGAAAGAGGAAGGTAGTTTGGGAAGGAGGAGCTGACAGGAGGAAGAGGGAAGCAGTGAATCCCACAGGAGTGAAAGGGGCGCTCCAGGCTAGGGTTGGAGCTTTGCCAATGACTCCCCTGAGTAAAAGCAACCCTGGGCTACTCTGCACCTCCCCAGCACCAGCTGTTTCCACTTCCTTAACATATGTTCACTCACCTAAACTGTTTACTAACTTCACATCCTGAATTGTTTAAATAGAGGGAAAACTGGGGGCTCGTCTATACCAGCCAGAGAGCACAGACACGGGGGGGAAATTCAACAACAGGCAAAACAAAAACGCAAACCAGTCACAGAGAACCTGAGTTTGACCAGAACAACACATTTCCCTTCACTTTTATGGCTTCCTGAATTGTTGAAAGAACTTGGCTCCTCCAGTACTGTTAACCTTGTGAAAGAAATACTGTGCGCTATCCTGACTTCTAGACTGAACTGGATAACCATGAGCATAAAGAACTTAATTAGGAGACAGCCACCCATTGTGACCAGAGGAAAGCCTGATTCACACTGAGTAGACAGATCTTGAGGTTTGAATCTTAGTTGTGCCAGCTGGGAGCTGTGGGACCTGAAGTAAATCACCCTCAGTTTCATCATCTCTCAAATAGAGTACTGACATCATAGGCTTCTTGTGAGGTTGCATGACTTCATACAAATGACAGAATAATGCCTAGCCTTTATCAAGCACTCCATAAGTACGTGGTGATTTTAAATGAGGGTGTGGATTTTAACTAGTTTGAAAAACTAAGTTTTATTCCTCTTTAGTATCTGTGACATAGAATTTACCAAGTGTCTCCAAAGCTAATAGTCCTGATACATCCATGATCATATACTATCACTTCAATCTCAAATCCTCCCAACAATTGAAGTGTATACACTTCAAGCTTATAAATCTCCTGGCTACTCAGTATAAAAAGAGCACATGCCAAAAGCAAATAGAATTTCTACAAACAATGTCATTAATGTGAATGAATTGACAGAAACTTCATTTTCTTAATCTTGAGCCATAGTGTTCCCTTTAATTTTTATTTCAACTTCATATTATATGTATTGACATATTATGATCGTATATAATTATGAGCACAAAGTGATGTTATGATTTTTTTTCAAAAACCAGGATGTGAAATGATTAAGCCAGCTGATTAATATATCCATTGCCTTAAAGAGAACATTTGCTGTTTCCTTTGATAATGATATAAAAACACACAGAACCTACCTGTTGCCTATAGTCATCACAGTGTGTGTTAGTCAGCTTCATGTTACTAGAACAAAATGCATGTGGCAATTTATTTATATAGAGAAAAAGGTTCATTTGGCTCATAGGTCTCTAGACCAAGATTGGATGACCCCATTGGTTTGGGTCTCTTGTGAACTAGCATATCATTGGCAAGATCACATAGTAGAACAAAACACATATATAAGGAGCCAGGAAAGCAACTCAGAAGCTTGAGTTCTACCATCTCCTTCAAAGACCCTCAAGAAGCTTGCATCCTCATCCAGGAATCAAAAAAATAAACAAGCACATAGACAAACAAAATATGTTTCAGCAAGTGCTAAAGAATGAAAAGATATAGCAGAAAGGGAGATTGGGGAGAGAGGGGAGAAAAGAAAAGATAGGGCAGAATTGGCCTCTTGCTGTTCATTTTCCTAGTGATAAGTACGACAATTATTCATATTTCCCAGTATTATGCATACCAAGTAGGAAGGGGAGGCATAGATGCTGGCAGAAGTCTGAACTGAGCTGTTGGTAGGTTTCAAAGCTAACTACATGGGCTTCTGCTGAGCCACGTTCAAGGGCACCAGGTGATTTGGTGTCAATAGCCAGCTTCAAGGAGTCTCTGGTAGAGCTTTCTGGGCTTCTGTGAGGATGCTGAGGTTACAGCCAGCTCTGACGTCTTCTAGAAAACCTGTGCTGGGCAATCAATACCATACTATGAAGATCTTCACCTACTTCGTAGTCTAGCCATCTCATTGGACTTCCACTGAAAATTATATGGAATGCCTCGAATTTTTCGAGAATCCAATGAATGTGACAAATCCTCGGCTCATATACCACTTTTGCTCATGGAGGGATTGAAGAGGATCCTGAAAGGCTGACTTTGCCTAATGCCTCAGACAGAGCAGCTAACATCACCACAAGTTAAATTTCTCTCCCAGTGACATCCTCATGGCTCACAGCTGAAATAACAGGGCAAACTCACTTTCCTTTTACCTGAAAAAGACATATCTAGATGTTGTCTTGTATGAACCCACAGTGTGGACACTTCTTTACTTACAATTCATAGCATAAACCCATTCCTTTTCCCTTAACAATTGTGAATATTAGAACAACTGGATGTATTTGTTCTCACAGAGCTAGGTGTCCAAGTATCAGTTATCCATTGGGCAGGTTCCCCATACCCTGCCTTAGCCTGCCCAAATCTCACAGCACTGAGGGTTGGATGTCTAGTGACACATCCCCCACTCCCTTCCTCCAGGACCATCTTCCCTGAAGAGAAAGTGATGTACAAGGATGAGATGTGGAAGAAAGGAAGGAAAGAAGAGGTCCCTACTACCTTGACAACTTTGTCTCCTTCACCATGGATAATTGGAACATGAACACAGGGCATTCACATCTTGCCTTTGATCCTGTTCAGTTACCTAGACTAAATGTTATATGTAAATCATTTTCATAGACTTGCCTTTTGTAGAACATAAGCTGAGAAGTATATAATACACGTCATGCTTAATTGCAGTGCTCAGATAAAGGCACACAAACGTGTATGGATATCATTGAATGGTTTGTTCCAAATAGTGTTAATTCAAAGCAAGTTGACTCATTTCTACATTTCCCTTTGAGCAATTGTCAAGTGTGTTTGACGCAGAGCAAATGACCTTCAAATTTAGAAGGGGGTTTGGCCTGGGCTGTCATTGTGGATTTGGCAGCATGAGTTGCTCCAAAGAATCCTGATTTCTTATGCATGAACTGCTGACCCCAGCACCGGGGCCTGGAGAGGGACGGGAAGGAAGGTGCACTCTTGCTGATTCAAGGACCTCCGGGCAGCCTTTTCCATCTTGTCAGCAAGCTTTCCCTCACTTTCCTCTCCTCCCTCGTCCACCCCACCGGAAGTCCTGCCCCTGGAAGTTTTTTTTCAGTTGCCAGGAATCATGAACATTAGGAAACAATAAGAAAAAACAAGGTGGCCACTTGACTTCTCACAGACCTAAATGGCCACACATGGACTCTTGTTTGGTTCTGGGTCATAGGTGTGGAAACAGCCTGCTACACAGGAAGGAACTGGCTCATCAAAAGAGGCTTTTGGGGCTCCAGCACCAAGCAAGGTGTGGCAGGGAGGCCATCCCTTCTTCAGAGAAAAGTTTCTCTGGATTGGCACCACTCCTTGCTTCGTATCTTGAAGCTCAGGATTGAGGGGTTGGTCTGAGGATTATGCTCATAATAGCAAACACAATCAGGCAACCCATTATAAAGTCATTTCCAGGGGCTGATAATGAAACGAGGAGGAAAAAGACCAGAAGTAAATAAGCCTGCCCCTTGGAAATCACAGAGAACACCCTCAATATAAGAGGGAGGCCCCATCCTGGAGAAATAGCTCCTTTCTTTGACTTCAAAACTTCACCAATAGTCCCTGGTAGAAGAAATATTTCACATGCCTGGATTAGAAAAACAGGCTTCTAGGCTTGTTGTTCTTGTCAATTCTGTACAACAGCACAAAGATGGGCCCTACAGCTCATTAGCTCCTCGATGACAGGCAGAATGGCATCTTTATGTTACACAATGAGGGATTCAGTTATGCCAGCCAATACCCCTCAGACGTGGGAGCATTGCATGAGCTAGCTCTGATAAGGCCAGTGTCAGCTGAACAATCCTGTCTGCACGTTCCATCCTTGAGCCTCCTCATGTGGTGGTGCGAGTAGCACCTGTCTTCACAATTCTCCCTTACCTGGAAGTCTGCCTCTTGGACACCTAGGAAAGTTGAAGCCTTTTCTCCACTGCTCTCATGTGCCCAGCAAATGTGGTGAGCATTCTCCCCAGAAGTGACCAGTAAGATCACCTATGGAAATGTTTTTTCTCTTTTCTTCTCTCTCTTGCCTTCTTGCCTTCTTTCCTTCTTGCCTGTCTTTCTTTCTCTTTCTTTCTTTCTTCTTTCCTTTCTTTCTTCTTTCCTTTCTTTCTTTCTTTCTTTCCTTCTGTCTGTCTCTCTGTGTCCCTGTCTGTGTGTCTCTCTCTGTGTCTCTGTCTCTGTCTGTCTGTCTCATCTCTCTTTGTGTCTCTATCTCTGTGTCTTTGTCTCTGTTTCTGTCTCATCTCTCTGTCTCTGTCTCTCTGTGTCTCTGTCTCTGTCTCTTTGTCTCTCTGTCTCTCTGTCTCTGTCTGTCTGTCTGTCTCTCTCCTCAACATCCTCTGTACTGTATATTTAGGGTAAAGTAGTTAGGAAATTCAAGGAAACAAATTGATGTCATGGCTTTAGAAAAACAAATCTACCACAAAATATCTCTCAGTATGTGTTGGGTCCAATATACATCCTCTAAAACTTTTATTTTTGAATTAACATACATTGGAGTCTGAGGGGATTTCAATGTAGTATTTCCACATAAGCCCAAAGTACACCTTGAAACAATTCATCTTCTCTACCACATTCATACTTCTCCCTCCTTCCTCCCCCTTCTCCTTCAAGTAGCCTCTATACATATCTTGAGCATGGCTATGAATCTGGAAGTAAAAAAACTAGAACAACTTCCTTCACTTGAACAAAAATAAGCCTTAGCGAATCCTTTGGAACAAATACTTTAAGAACTTGTTTTTTTCAGTCTTTTTAAAAAGCCAACCAACCAATTAGCTAACCAACAGCCTTAAGATTATTATCTATTTGTTCTTGCACTTTATCTCCTGACCACTAAAAGAAAAATAAAACCTGATGATTCTCTCACAGAAGGAAACAAGAAGTGTCTTTCATAACTGTGAAGACACAGCATTTGTCTTAATGCAGAGTTAGATATGCTTGAGATTATATTTGGTATTTCTACGTATCAGACCATTAAAAGAGAAGCAAAACCAAACTTCACTCCTGTGTATTTTACCAAATAATCTTTGAGTGTGGCTTTAAAACCCATAATTTTACATGCACAATGGCAATTTCTGGTCAAGAATTCTGTAACTAGAGAATCATAACTAGATTATAAGCCAAATTTTTTCATATTTCAAGTTATGAAGCAGAATTTTCAGAAGAAATAAATGGGACAAAGTTGTATATTTCTGAATTTTTTGGTGTCTTCTGTTTTTCTAGAGCACCTGCTTATGGACTCTGTGGAAGGCAACACTAAGCATGAAAAGACTTTTGTTTTTAAGCACTCACTGGGATGTTTCTAGAATGTGCTTCTGTAGGTGAATAAAAGTGGTTATTGTTGAATCTCTCCTCACCAAAAAATAATAAAACTGATTTAATAGGCTAATTTGGAAAAGAGCCTAGCAAAATCCACTGCAGAGTGAGGATTTTGTTGAAAAGTTGCTCTGTCCTGAGAGGCATTTCTCTGTCACTAATGAGATATTTTCTTTCCTCCTGGGCTATTTGTCATCCTACTTTATATACATTTCAGACAAAAATGGGAATTCATAAAATGTATAAACACATTTAGTGGAGTGTAATTCAATTATGTGCATGTCCTCTAGTGTCAAAAATACTTGATAGATCGCAAATTTATCTGTCGCAATCATTCCTTTTTACACCAGCATCTAAGATGTTGTAAATTCATCCAAAGAAATACTGATTTTCCTAATAGAATAAAAGTATTTTCAAAGACTCATGTGAAGGTGCATTGGCTGACTCATGAGCAAACAGTGATGCGTGTCTTCTGTCTGACAGGCCCAGGAGCATGCTGAGCCAGAAACACCCTTAGCGTGAGGCCAATTCAGCCCTTCTCCTTCTCCTCATCCCAGCTTCCACTTAGAGTCAGGCCTAATCATTTCTTACATCTCAATGACTCAGTGTTCCCCACCACTAGCCATACTGGGATTTGAACTCAGAGCCTCATGCTCACTAGGCAAGTACTCTACCACTCCAACCTTGTTACCTTTGTTATTTTGCATATAAGGTCTAGTCCAGTGGTTTTGCTCATGGTGATAGTCTCTGGCTAGATCCTTCTATCTTAACATCCCAGTAGCTGACATTACAGATACACATCATCATTATGGACTTCTTCATTGAGATGAAGGTCTTGCTAATTTTTCCCCTGGGACTGGCCTGAAACTCCATATTCCCACTTTCCACATAGCAATGATTACAGGTACCAGTGACTCCGCAATAAAGGACATAAGCAATATATAGACGAAGAAGGCTCAAACAAATTCAATAAAATGACAAGAATAGTCAATGAAATAAAGAAGATAATATTTACACAGCTGAATAAATTCAGAGAAGATTCAAACAAAAGAATACAAGAAAGTAACAAGAGAATACAAAGAGCTGAATGAAATAAAAAATGCAATGCAAGATATGAAAGAAAATCAATCAAGATATAAAATCTTGAAACGAAAACAAGTTGAAATACTGGAAATAAAGAGGTCAATAGCCCAAATTTTTTTTAAAACTCAAAATTGTAATCAATAGATAAGAAGGATTTGAAAAGGATCAGAGGTTGAAAATAAGGATTAGCTATGGAAAGGCTTGGAAAAAATTATATTAAGTGAAGTAAGCCAGGCCCAAAGAACATAGGTCCCATGGTTTCCCTTATTTGCAATATCTAGTATATGTCTGAGTCAAGCAGAAAAGGTCAGATAAGGTGATGTTAGGGAAATGAACCCTAAGATATGTACTCAAATGTTCTTTTTTTCTTTCATGCGATTGTTTCTAACACATTTATAAGATTATTTCTTTGTTGCTATGTATGTCCTTCCCCCACAGTATAATTCCTGCTTTCACTGTATTTGATGTCGGTATAATTTGTGGAGGGGAAGGGGAAAAACAAATCGTTTAAATAGGGATACAAGTAGACCTATTGCAACAATGAGATGTACAAGTCGTTATGTCAAAAACGAACTTCACAACGTTGGTGGGGGGCTGCGGGGAGGATTGGGGGTGGGGCGGGGAAGGATGGGAAGGGATGGGAAGAGGAAACAAAGGAGGAGGCTACAATGCTTGATAAGAAATGTACTCATTATCTTGCCCATGTAATTGTAACCCCTCTGTACAATATTTTCACAATAAAAAAAAAGACCTCTTAGACTCCATCAAAAGATCAAACCTTTGAATTATGGGCATAGGTAAGGAAGAAGAAACAAAGACTAAGGTATTGAGTGCCTAGTCAATTAAATAACAAAAATTTCTCTGACCTTGAAAAAGAGAGAATCATTCATGTGGCAGAGGCTTACAGAACACCAAACAGGCAAGATCCAAGAAGAAACACTCCTAGACACATTATAGTTAAAACCATAGATACACTAAATAAAGAAAGAATATTGGTATCTGACCATGAAAGGCGATAAGTACAATGACTAGCCCATTAAAATAACAGCAGATTTCTCAACACAAATTTTGCTGGATGGCATAGAAGGACATAATTCAAGCTTTTGGATGTAGCAATAGCCCACCTAGACTATGCCCAGCAAAGTTATTGTTTAAAATAAAAAATTTCTGTGATACACAAAAATGCAAAAGGAATTTATGACTATTAAACCAGAACTGCAAAAATACAGAAATCGTCCTCATGAAATAAGAAAACATAAAAGTAAAAAGAATGACTCCTAGTAGGTGTATAGATTAGCCAAGCCGGAATGGCAATAATCAAAAATAATTTTTTAATGTCAGGAAATACAACAAATTTTGGCACTAATGTTAAATGTTAACAGACATACTTATCCAACAAAAAGATGTAGGCTGGCAATTTGGAGATATACCCCTCACTGATCAAGACAAACATAGAGTTAAAGAATGAAAAAAAAAAAAAAAACTTTCAAAATATGAACAACGAAAACAGCCAGAATCATTTTATTCCCATCTGGTTTGCTCTTGAGATCTGCCTCCGGTGTTAGTGTATATATATTCATTACTATACACACTGAGAGTACAGCATATGGAAGCTGGCTAAGTTATTGAAGAGACCTTGGGGCTTGGGTCCCTCCACGTAGGCAACCACAGAGTCTGAACACAATGGAAAAACAAGGGTGCTTCAGGCCTGGGTCGTTCACTTAGGTAAAAGCCTTGTGATAATGCATAGGTGGTCTTTTAAAATAAGACTAAGCATACTAGATGATTTGAAACTTCAGTTACATTTTGTGTTTCTGAAATCTAGCACATCTGTGAATTTTAAAGTGATAGGACGTCTTTACACTTGTTGGATTTCTCTTGAGACTGCTCCCACTTGCAGAAAAGTAAAAGCCTGGTTCAGAATCTCCCATGTCTTCCTCTCTCCTTTAGAAGTGATAAGATTGTGATGACGACAAAGGGACCATAAATTAGTCTGGACTAGGGCTCAACTGTAGGTTGCTTTTTGAGCACAAGACCCTAAATTCAATCCCCCATGCCACCAAATGAAAAAGAAATATTGCCTATAATTTGTACAGTGGTTTTCCTGGCTACCAGGCTTAGAGTAAGCCAAAAATTAGATTGAAGCTGGGCATGGTTGTACATGCCTGTAATCTCAGCACTTGCAAGGCTAAAGCAAGAGGATCTCAAGTTTAAGGTCAGCCTAGCCTACATAGCAACTCTTAAGGCAGACTGATAGGTATGATAAGACCTGTCTCCAAAAAAAAAAAAATTGTACTGAAGGAGCAAGCCAAAATTCTTGTCCGTTTATCCAATTTCTCTATGTTAAGAGTCCCCTAACCAATGTTTAAGAATAAAATGCCTGAAGGTCTTTCGTGCACATTTTATACATTAGTCATGTCATGGTGCTTTACATGTGAATGTATCATGAGAAGAGCTTTGTATAGACAGAGAGCATTTCTATTTCTCAGTGATGAAATGTGATAACACCTCTTCCATCTAACTAGAAGTCAAACCCATCAGATTTTATTTTTTTATAATTTATGGAAGGTGAAGTTTAGGTACTGGCAGACTTCTAATTGGCTTCTTCAGATCCAGTGATTTAAATGTAGTCAGTCTGTTGGAATTTTATTGTTGAAATTCTATTTGTATATATACCTGTTAACTAATCTGTAAATTGTAATAAATATATTTGCGATCATTAAAAAAAAGAAAAGAAAAGAAAACAGCCAGAAGTAGCCATTCTTGTTATGGAAAATACTCTGACACTTGGAGACTGAGCACCACATTACTGAATAACATGAGGATCAAAAAAAATGAAGAAATAAAAGGAGAAATTTTTAAATTCCTCAAATCTAATAAAAACATATCTACCACAACCACAACCTACCACATACCTACCACCTACCTTTCAGAGGAAAATTTATAGCTTTGGATGCTTGGATAAAAGAAAGAAACAGAGAACTCTCAAACAGTCCAACATTTCTAGAAAAGTAGAACTAAATTGAACTCAAAGTTAGAAAATGGAAAGAAATTGCAAATCTTAAGGTTTAACTTAAGGAAATGAAGACAAAAAATTATACAAAGAATCAATGAAACAAAAAGTTGGTTCTTCAAAAAAGCAAACAAGATTGACAAATTCCTACCTAACTTAACCATAAGAAGTAAGGAAAAACTCAAATCAACAGAATTAGAGATAAAAGGGGAATATAAAAACAAATATTAAAAAATCCAAAGGATCATGAGAGAATACTTTGAAAACCTATACTCAAATACAATAGAAAATCTAAAAGAAATACATCAATTTTTACATGTGATCAACCTACCAACAACGAATCACTGAAACAGATCTATCATAAGCAATGAAACTGAAATAGTAATTGAATCTCCCAACTCAGAAAAGCCCAGAGTTACCAGGATACACAACTGGATTCTATCAGACCTTTAAAGAATAGCTAACACCAATACTCCTAAAACTCTTCCATGATATAGAAAGGGAAGGAACATTACTAAACTCATTCTACAATTTGAGTATTACACTCATTCCAAAACTGGACAGAGACACAACAAAAAAGAGAGGATCATAGATCAATCTCTGATGAACGTTGAGGAAATAGTCTCAATAAATGTCTTGCAGTCTGAATTTAACAACATATTTAAAAGATCAGAAAGCACAATCAAAGTTGCTTTCATTCCAACAATGCAAGAATGGTTCAACATATATAAATCAATGAATGTTATACATCACATAAACAATACAATGAACTAACATCACTTGATCATCTTGATCGATATAGAAAATGCCTTTAACAAATTCCAGAATTACTTTATGTTACAACAACTCCTTTTTCCTTCTACTCACTCCTTAAGACAGGTACAAATACTAACATTGATGACATGTAATGATGAATAATTAAAATTCCACTCTGTCAAGGCTTAAATAACCCCGTTCCCAAAGACTGGAATTTGTGCGGCACAGCTGTGTAATTTATTATGAAATACAAAGCTGGAAAGTCGTTCCCTACTTGATGGGTGTTTCTGTAGCACCCTTTAGGCCCCAGCTCTTCCCACTCTGCTACCCTCCGAAGATCCTCTTTGGCCCAGGATGTTCAGACACAGAAAGAGAATGACGGCCAGAACTCCAAGCCCTGAGCTTTCTCGTCAGGTGCCAGGCAGCAAGAAGGGAATGTGGCTGCTTTTTATATAAAAGAGCTGACTTCCTCGCTGAGCACAAGGAGCAGAATATTCTGTGTTAATTTCTGTTGGCTGGTGAAACAAATCACCACATACTAAGTGGCTTAGAGAGCAGAAAGTTCTTGTCTCACTGTTCTTGAGGCTGGAAGTCTAGTCAGAAGGGCCAGTAAGTCACCAGGCCAGCTCCTTCTGAGGGCTGAGGGAAGGTGTCCCCCCTCTCTCCTGTACATGACCATCTTCTCCCTGTGCTTCTTCATGTTGCATTCCCTCTACTCTATGTCTCTGCCCAAATTCCCTTTTATAAGGGCCCTGGTCTTAGTAGACTAGAACTTATCTCCAATGACTTCAATTAAATTCAGTTATGTCCATAAGGACCCTATGTCAATACAGTCTCATTCTAGTACTCTAACATATGTTTTGGGGGGCACAATATAAACCGTAAACCATGCCCGCCTCTAACCCAATCACTAAAACAGCATACCTGCTGCTCTTGAATCAGACCAGTGAGATTCAGCTCTTGGGCCACCATCTACAAGAATCCTTGGCCATCAGAGCAGAGCTGACTTATCACAGACAAGAAGAAAGAAAGTTAGTGATTTGGTGGGCAGCTGCCATGGACATTCATTCTGTTTACTTGTAAGGAAGCTGATACCCAGAATGGTACAATGACACTATTTTAGGACACACAGCAGTTGAGAGAGCCCTGTTCATTGGTTCTCTGACACCACAGTGAGAACTGCTGTTAGGAAAAGACTACTTACACTTTCCTAGAGCACAGAGTTTATCTTCCTCTTCCTTCCCTCCTAAGACTTCTCTGCCCTGGGAGATGTAGGGGGAAGGAAGAGCCCAGTTTGATTTCAGGACTCTTTCTTCTCTTCTCTTGACCCAAAGCCTAGTTTTGTTTTTGTCTTTGTTTTGGGCTTTCACTCTGTCACTCTGAGATACTTCTATGTAAGTATTGAGACAAAAGTCACATTCAAGACCAGTCCATATCACTTTAGAGTTTCTACCTGATGTATAACGGAAATACAGCAATGGCTGTGTGTCAGTGTCTCCTGGGTGAACTGAGGTAATGCACAAAGGCAGGAGAAAGAAATATCACTCCAATTGCAGTGCCTGTAGCCGGAACATCCTGAAGCGGGAGACACTAAAACAGAATCACACAAGACAACCTCACAAGCAGTTCTCAGAAAATGAAGCCCCTAGCCCTCAGCTGGAACCCCAAATTAGCCCGCAATACCCTTGTCAATGCCATCTAGCAATTTTCCTCTTCAACTACCTCATCTTTGTGGGGTTTTTTGCTAAGAATAGGAGCACATACATGCAGTTCCCTGGACTCAAGATGGATTGTCAAAAAGCTAAGTAGAAAAGGGAATCATATACAATGATTTATCTTTGCAAGTCAGTACAGATACTTAAATAATGCAAGTAGTTAGCAATTGATTGTGCTGTTTTCTCTATGCTTAGGGCTTCTGAAAATACAGTGACTAGGTTCTAGCCTAGCCTCAAAGTCCTGTTGAATCTGTACTATTTCTGAAGAAGAAGAAAACTATGTATGCATGTATTTGTGTGTCTAAATGCATAAAATTAAATACATTAGCATAAAATTATATGACAACGTCCACACCAGCAGCCTAGCTGGTAATTCCCCAATTTGACTCTGTCCCTCACCTCACCTAACATCATTGGTGATGGAACGAAGGATCACTTCTAAACCCCACTATGGCCGTGGTGTACAGCAGCAACCCCCCTCCCCGGGGGTAACTGAGGCCAACAAGTCTGGGCTGTAAGAGTTTGGGGGGTGGGGAAGAATGTCTGAGTTCTGTTGCATTCTCCCACTCCTGCTGCTTATAACAGCCACCCTGGAGGAAGAGGTGCCAGAGATGGCAGTAGCATAGGGTGCCCACTACCTGATCTTCACTTCTGGTCTCCTCTCCTCCAGGCAGAAGATTCCTGGAGCGATGAACGGAGTGGTGAGGCCCACAGTGTGGGAAGCAACCCACGAGGCCTCAAGAACAGAGGTGGCGGGAGAGGAAGAACTTGGGGATGGGAGTAGAAAGGAATTACAGCCAGAAAATGAAGGGAAAGAAAAGGCAAGGGAAAGTCCCAGAGGCATGGAAGGGACCCAGGCTTATTTCCATGGTTTAGCAGAGGTGGCCACTGAAAGCCTTTCCATTATCCTTTGTCCTTTTTCCTCTTCACCATATCCGGTCCTGTTCTTACCCCTTGTGAGTCACAGGTCGCCGCGTGAGAACAGCTGACTTCCCCTCAGTGTTGTTGGTGGAGCTTGACTCAGGGCCCAGCCCTTGCTTGTACCTCAGAAAGGAACCTGCAGCATGTAATGCGTGGCTTCACTGAGAGGCAGATGAGTGACATCATGCTTCAATGACCTCACACTTCCCCTCTGCTATTGGTTTCTTCACCCTCCCTCCCACTGACATGGCCAATAGTAAGATGTTTGGGGTCATTTTAAAAGATGGTTCGCCAAAGAAAGATGACCTAAAAGATTGAAGTAAGAAAAGAATCCAAGAGCAAAAAGAGAATGTCTAACACTGATACTGTCCAGTTTGTTTTACAGGCCTACATAGAAATGGTCTGAATTGACCTTTTAACACATGACCTCTATCTTCTCAGGGTAATTTTCTGAGAGAGGGAAAGCTGACATGAGAGGCAATAAGTACATCTAAGGTCACTGCTGAGCCATTTGAAAAGCACCCGAACCAAGTGATGAGTTTGAAGAGTTTTGAATTAGCATAGTAGAGGGGGAGATCTGCTGGACCTAGTGAATTCTACCTATACTTGTAACTTAAAAAACAAAAAGCTTCCTATTTCAGTATCAAAGGATTATTGCCCATTTGTTGATGAATGCTCAACTTGGAGTTCAAACAGAAAACCACAGGTGGCAGGCAAGACATCTGACCAGCCAGAGCAAGGTTCTTACATTCTAGAATATTTACATGCTGCCAAATATATACCCAGAAAAATAGGTCCCTGAAAATCTATGATGGCAATTTAAGTCCCTCCTTTCTCTTATTTATTCATTTATTCACTATTCATTCAATATCTACTACATTTTAGAATTTTTGACTTGTTCTCTGAACTAGACTGTGTTCTTATTTTTTTTTCCTAGCAATGAGCTAGAGAGTTTAGAATATGTACACTTTGAGATTGATGAAAGGTTTTCCTATTCCTTTTTAATCCCTTTCAAGGGTACTAACAGTATTACAACATAATGTGGAGAAAGCAGGGGTAGGGGTTAGGATGATAGATTCTGTTTGGCTGTGAACAAATTGTGATGCCCAGTAGAAATCAAGTTGACAGCTATCCAGAGGTCAGGACCTGAGGTCAGAGCTACAAGTTTGGGAACCACTGTTCTATAAACAACATTGGCTCCTATGATAACGGCTATACTTGCCCCGGGAAGGCTGAGGACTGAGTCTCATAACGCATCAAAAGAAGACTGGGAAGGAAAGATCAGTGGGCTAAAAGAAAACTAATGTACTTGGTGACCTGGAAGTCAAGTGTTCAATTGGCTAAAAGCTGCACAGAGGACAAGTAAGTTGTGGATTGAGAATGGATTGCTACTTTGGGTAAGTGAAAATGGCCTAGGGCTGCTACAACTTGCTGGGTCTCCAAAAGTTCATGTGTTTGGAACTTCAACTTCAACTTCATATGTTAACAGCATTTAGACATAGAAACTGGAAAGCCAACTAGGGTTAGATGAGGTCATTAGAAAGAAGAGGAAGAAACACCTGAGCCAGCACATTGTTTTTGTTGGGTTGCCCTTACCATGCTATAACGCAATGAGGCATTCACATAGGATCATGCCTTCAGACTTCCCGGCTTCCAGACCTGGGAACTAAACCAACTTCTATTCATTATAAATGTCCCAGCCTCAATTATTTGGTGATAGCAACAGGCTAAGGATGCTGCCATAGGAGGTGTCTACCCAGATAATGTGCATTAAAATGCAATGGGGACAATGAGAGAGGAACAGGAGACATCCCATGGACAGTGGAGCAGAGGCTGCCTCCGCTAAGAGACGTCCTTAACTCTCCTTTTGAGTCTGAGCAGGCGGCTGTTTTCTCTACCCGCCCTCTTGTCCTCTCTATCCTGTAGCATAGAATAAAGCCTTCCTTTTTGATGAATGTCTTCCACATTGTATCCAAACTAAACAGCAAGTTCCTCCTTAGACAGAATCTAAACATAGCATCACATCACCCCCAGAACAAAGTCATGCGTCTGTCACCATGTCTGGCTGCAGAGCGACTGCTGCCCTGCTTAATGTTGTCATGTAAAATGGGGTGAATACTAATTTTATTGCTATTATTAAGGTGCTATACAGAGGAGTCACCCTTTCCTAAGTCAAGCAATGAGAACATTTCTCTTTCAGACAATGTCACCCCTTCCTTCATTTCTCCCCAGGGTCTCCCTCCCATCCCTGCACCCAAGTTACACAGTTCAGTTTCCACATAGTATATGCTGCATAGCATGATTGCATTTGTTCATCCTTCCTCCTTTCCTCTCTTCCCCTTTTTCCCCCTAAAAAAAAAAAAAACCAAAGCAAATAAAATACTACCCACAGCCCCAAAAAAAGAAAGAAAAAGAAAAAAACGTTTCCATTTCTCGTAATTAATTCGATAAATCGTATGTGAAATGTTCAGATGAATGACATCTTTGGGTTTCTTCCTTACAAGTATCCTTCTTTAGTCTGACTGTGTGTGAATGCCCAGAATCCAAACAGGGCTAATTCTGAAACAAGTATTGTAATGAATGACCAGGTATTGTTCCATGTGAATTTAAATGCTCTCTTTTAAAAATTTAGTTGAAAGTTCAGCTTAATTTCATGCCTAAACATAGAGCAGAGATTTATCTTCTAGAAAAGGGAAAACTTCAGGTGTCCCTTCAGCACAGGAAAGTGGAATGCTTAAAGACTGCGGTGCTTCGTGGGTGTTCGTGGGTGCTTGGTAAGGGTTCGAAGGTTTTGTCTCTTCTGTAGATAGGTAAGGCAGTGGCTCCAAGTGACACTACAGAAGCTTACAGGGACAATAACCTTGTGCCAGGCAGGAACTACCACAGAAGCTAGGTATGAGGCTCTCTCTGCTTCCCAAGCCCACTGCCATGATTTGGATATTAAATGTCCCCCACACTATCATATCTTAAAATCTTGGTCCCTAAAATGACACTATTGAGAGGTGATAGAACCTTTAAGAGATGCAGTCTTGTGGGAGGTGACTTTAGATCATTGGAGGGTGCTTGAAGGAGACTCTGGACCCCCACAGATTCCAGGCTGATCTCTCTCTCTCTCTTCCTCTGTTCCTGTCTGTCTTTGTCTCTGTCTCTATCTCTCTCTATCTCTCTCTGTCTCTCTCTGTCTCTCTGTCTCTCTCTCTCTGACAGGGTCTTGCCATGCTGGCCTTTGATCCTCTTTCTTCAGTCTCCTAAGTGCTTGGAATACAGGCATGCACCACCACATCTGGTTTTCTTTATTTCTTGTTCCTGAATCATGATGAGGTGAGGGGTTTGGCCTCATCATGCTGTTCGGCCATGAGGTACTTCCTTGCCTTAGGCCTAAAGCAATGGATCGATTCTAAGCCAGAATAAACATTTTCCCTCTACAGGTCAGCGATCTCAGATAGTCTTTTGCAGTAATAGAAAGCCAAGTAGTACACCCCCCTACCACACCTCTTTCTGAACACACAGTAGTTAAACATAAATGAGACACCTTTCTGACTCTTGAACCATTGGTCATATTAATATAAACTCAAATATTCTACAAGAATAAACCAAAACCTCTGCCAGAGGAAAAAAATAGAGCTGAAAAAGGAGTGAAGAATTAAGAGAGATTAGAACTAGAGAGCGGGTGCACTATCAGAAAGTATCCAGCAGGGGCCCTAAGACCCTACCCCCTGGCTCCCCATCCCAGGCTCCGCCCACCCTACCAAAGGCTCCACCCTCCTGGACGGCAGTGCCTAGCGGATGAAAATGACATCAGGCTAGTTCCTGGAGGGTTCAGGCTGGCCATAGACAGCTAGCCAGTCAAAGTGTGAAAGCCCCTAGGTATCTCAAGATTTCCATCTCTCCTCCTCTAAATATTCGTTAGTGGTGGGAAATACCATATATTCTGAGGGACAGAGATAATGGCTATGTCTAATTCCCTCCTGCTTCTTTTTCTATCATTTACTCTGAGAATAAGTCCGAGAGGCAAAAGCTGGGCCATTTGTACTGCCACGCTGGACAATGGTGACAAGAGATGTGATGGCAGCATTATAGACATGAATACCAACCAGCACTGAGCTGTGTGACATGGGCATTCTACCCCCCTACCCCCACCCTACCCCCCTACACACACAGCAAGGCAGCCTTTTATCTCCCCTGAGCAGCACAGCAGGTCCTAGAGGGCAGGGCTCAGGGCCTGCAGCCCGTTGTGCCTGCCGGAGCCCTGGCTCCTTCAGCTGGCTCAGCAGGGCAGCAGGGAAGAGTGGAGGCGAGGCGGGTGGGGACATTGTTATCACTGCATTGTCATTGTTGTCACTGCATCTCTTCCTGCAAGAAGTTCTAAAGGTCAGAGGCCACGTCCTGCAGGAACATCTGCTGGCTCTACACAGCTCCATCTAAATAGTTAAAGGTACCATGCGCAAGCCAATGGGGTATTCAACTCACTGAAAACAGTTCGTGTGGTGTTTTGTTTTATTTTGTTACAAAAATTCTCGCTCCTGATTCAATTCACATAGGGGAAGCCTTGTTATTTCAACATTACTGACTAAAAAAGATTGTGGCTGGTCCTCTAATTCAAACTAATTCAAGCGAGTAAGCTGAATGGTCCTATCTGCTCTGCAGTGTTACCCTTCCACCGATTCTTAGCAAGCCGGGATTTTTAGGGGTAAAGCAGAGCAGGTGGAATGGAAGAGGCAGACAGCCCACCTCCCCATGGATGGCTGCCCAGAGAGGATGTGGACTTGGCCTTATGAATATTTAATTTGGCCTTTTGAATGGTTTAGATTTCATCATGTTTCTTATTTAAAAATAATTCCAGGAAGAGGAAATTTGTTTTGTATAGGGGGAGGTCAAGGGAAGGGGAGGGGGGGAGACAGACAAATGGAGAGAGGAAGGGTAGGTGAATACAGTCAGGGTATTTGGTGAATATATATGAAAACAGAACTTGGGCAATCGAGGGGATGGATGGGGAGAGACTGATGGAGGAGGCGGCATGGGTCAAGGTGAACTGTACCGATACACTGCTCTGTACAAATACTTCAAGTTAATTTTTTTTATTTGAAGAATAAATTTTGACTCAACTCCTCCAAAACACATAATGGAAGACAACATAGCACTGAGAAAGCATTCCGCATGCTTTCTAGTCATTTTGCTGGTCTTAAGTGCAGACCTAGTTGCTCCCCATCTTCCCACAGTTCCCAGCATTCTCAGGGACCGTGCCTTTTCCTGGAAGACCGTCTGAATGAATAATTATTAAAGAAGACCAGGGCACACTATAAATCTTTAGTCCTTTCTCCCTGAGACTATGAGTAGAATAACCTAGAGTTCATCAAGCAGGGGATCGATTATAATAAGGTTCCTTAGAACAGAGACAACTGACCTGTTTGTTAAACTGATCACTCAATATCATACCCAACTCCACACAAACAGTGACATGGAACTAAGAAAACCACTTATGAAATAACCTATAAATAGTAATTAACACTGAGGCAAAGAACACTGAGCTATCTAAACTAGCTTAGTGTGATCTTGCCCTAATTTTACTTCAGTAGATCAGCTGACACTGAAAGGATCCTTTACTGATTACAAATTGCCTTTGGGGCACATTATCATAGTTTTAGGTACTTAAGCTGAGAAAATACAAAAGGGTGACTTCCCATTGGAGATACTCCTTAAGGATTTGGAAAATAAGTAACAGAGATAAGATCTTTTCATACAATCATTGATAAACTACACTACATGGCAGAGCAAGCTGATATTACAGTAACATGAAGGGCTGTGTCTCCCTCTCTGTACTTTCTACACCCCCACCATTGGGCCTCCATCGTCCCAAATTGATAAATAGCCAACTTCACCCATTATTTTTTCACCTGGGGCTTGGCATTCCGTTCTTTCTAGTGTGGTTCTCTACATGCTGGGGTCCCTCATGATTCAGCAGCCATGTCTACGTAAGACCCAAAGCCACCTGACGGATTGGTTCCCCCAGTTCTCTCCGCCTCTTCTTCTCTTCCACAGCCTGCTTGCTCTGAGGATGGTGCTCAGAGCAGGTGGCTCTTCGTGAACGCTGCACGCTCTGGCCTCATGCTACTTCGCAGAGTGTCCCTCCCTCCTGGACCAAAGGTCAGCACACTCCTGCTCTCCTCCGTCAGATGGTAAATATTTGAAGCCTTGCAGCCCTCACAATCTCTGCAGCGACTCAACCCACAAGAGCATACCACATCCACAAGCGAGCCTGGCGAGACACTGTAAATCTCAGTTTATGAAGGTTGATGTGAGGAGGAGGTGGAACCTTAGGAAGGTAAAGAGGTCACAAAGGCAGAGTCCTCGTAGACGAGACG
Source organism: Dipodomys spectabilis (assembly GCF_019054845.1). Taxonomy (NCBI): domain Eukaryota; kingdom Metazoa; phylum Chordata; class Mammalia; order Rodentia; family Heteromyidae; genus Dipodomys; species Dipodomys spectabilis. Next base: position 32,297,006 of record NW_024870678.1, on the reverse strand, counting down.
GATGCCCTATAAAAGAGGTCCTGCCATTCCCCTGCCGCCGTGTGAGGACACAGAGCGAGGCGGCAATCCAGGAAACCAGAAAGCGAACTCATCTCACCAAATTCCAAGGTGCCAGAGCCTTGCCCTTGGACTTCCCAGATTCTGGGATTGTAAGAAAGAAATGTGTGTTGTTTATAAGTCACCTCATCTAGGAGATGACCATTCAGCAGCTGGAATGGGAAACAGCATGGACCGCTACTTGAGCATTCTGGGAGGGAGGGCATATTTCCCTGATGTTTCGACGAAGGGCCAAGTGTGGTCCTCCTGCCTCTTGCTAGCGAGCCCTTCCCATGGCTACAGGCTCTGAATTTCCCACAAGCCATGAGAGGAGACAGCATGGCCACAGGATATGACTAGACCAGGCTGCAGGACTGTTGGTGGTACCCACATCAACAAGGGACTTAAAGAAAAAGCTATTTTGAGTAACTACCATGTTAATAAAAGGCTTACACCAACTTGGAAAAGATACTGTTTTACTCAAAAGCCCTTTGGTCTATACTATGCCCAGATTTCTTAAGTTTAGACAGATGCTGGAAAGAGGACACTATTTCCCAAGGCCAGAATTTTCGTATTAATAGGTATGGCGTGAGCGGGCAGGTACTCATCGTTTACTAAAGAGGGCAACTGGCATTTCCTATCTCAAAACTAAGAGTCCAGTGACCTCTTGAACTCAGTATGTCCTGTGTATGTGTGTGTGTGTGTGTTTAATAGATGCCAGAATATATTACATTAATATCCAGGTTCTCTTCTTCCTGGACTTCAGTCTTCTGTTATTATTCACACTAATGGAATGTAAACAGAAGTTAGATGTGCAGTGTGGCTTATTTACCTTCTCCCTTTGATTTTCATTGGTTGGTAGGATGAAAAAGGCGTTTCTGTCCAAAGAACCGGGATCCTGGGTAAGTGTGCGGAGCCGGGCTCCTTCCTGACCTGAGGCATCCACACTGTACTGAGATGACAACAAGAAATCAACTTTCATTGTGTGGAGTCCTGGCATGTTTGGGATTTTTCTTAATGCAGTCAGCATTGCTTGCCGGGAGTAATGTCAAGTACAAATCACATTTCAATCTTCACCATCCTGAGATTTGAGTTCATCAGGATGAAACTGGATCCCTGTTTACTTTCCTAACATTTGTGTTTTCTCATAGTATTTGCCATTTAAAAAAATAATACTAAGTGTGCTGAGCTGCTGATGTATAATGTCACAACTTATTACTGACAGCTGGATCAAAAGAATAGACAGGAAGGTACGAGTTAAAAATAAAAAGTAATTAAAGGCTACAAAGATGCAATACTGTATAAAAATTGATCCAATGTACTCAGAATTTAAGGGCACTGCACCACTTAATAAATATCACAGTACCACAAAGTTCTTTTTATATCCCAAAGACAGAGCCAGTAAGGGGGGTGGGGGAAACCAACAAAATCTTGAACTATAGAGTTCTAGAATTAAAGGTCATCTCTGGAGACCTCAGCAACACACTTATACATAGCCTCTAAAATCCTGTCTGCACAATCAAGGGCTGTTTCTCAATCCAATAAAAGCTGAGATCACACCCTTCTTTTATAATTTAGATTTCATTTTTGTCTTTAAACTGGGGACACCGAGCACCACGAAGGGGAGAGCTTGGACAACAATCTACCTTCCTCCCTCTCACATACGCTGTTCTCTTTCTCCCTGGCTTTTTTGCTTGCTTGCTTTCTCATTCTTTCTTCCTTCCTTTTACTCTCTCTCCTTCCCTCCCTCCCAACACTTGAGCAATGTCTCAAGCAATGCCTGGTTTTTTGCTGGTTATTATGGAGATGGAGACTTTCTTCCAAACGTAGACCTTCAGATCTTAGCCTCCTGGGAGCTGGGATTGTCCACATGGGCTACTGGTGCCTGGGACTGTGCTGTCTTTTCTGTAGCACCCTGTACTTTGGAGCTACCACCACCTCAGTGGGGCTTCTTCATGCTTCCTGACCTGGAATTCCCAGCTTCCACTGGGCTTCGGAGCTTGAAGGCTGCTGTGGCTTTTAGACTCCACACTAGACTCCTCCACTAGCCACATGGCTGGCACCAGGGCCTCGGGCTAAATGAGTCTATGCTTGCTCGTAAGTCGTTTTCTTTCGTTGACTTGAACTTCATTGCCCCAGATGAAGACCTCCCAAATTTCTCCCTGGGGTCCAAGTGTGTTTGTCTGTAGTGACCTCTGATGGGAGCAAGGGGCTGTGTTAAGATGATCATCACCTGTGATCATGGAGCTGTCTAACCTGCCCGGCCTTGCCAGTGTAGCCCCTGCCTGTGAATGAAGCTTCCCCCTTTAAAAACTATAAATAAGATACATCATTTATTCTATGTCTGGGGACATTTCTTTTTTTTTTCCTTAACATCTTCCCCAAACTGCAACTCCCTAAAAAAAAAACAGTACAAAAGAAAAATGAATGACATGTTTAAGAGGTTTAGAAAATTTATGTGGTGTTAAAGAATTTTTAGTATGTTAAAGATGAGTCACTTTATTCTCTAGCAGCATGTGTACAAAGGGAAAGCAACCCAGGGCCGCTGATGGAACTGTATGGAAAACAAATGAATGGGTGCCAGAGGAATAGTCAAAATACTTGAACCAAACACAAAGAGAAGTGGCCCTTTTTATAGCCTGGCTGGAGTGACTTAACTATGGCTTTCAATGACTAACACTTTTGTATTTATATGATTTGCAAGACATAAATTACCAACACTTAGGAAAATTCTGGGGGGAAAAAAAAAGCCAGTAAACTCAGCTCCTTAAGTATCCGATGAAGTTATCTAGCAAAACTCATTTTCCTCATCCCTGCTCAAGTCTTGCTCACATCCAGCACAACTGCGCCACCTAGTGGTTCCATGTGAATCAGATTCAGTTCCAAAAGGTGCTTCCTAGCTATAGGATATATGGCATCCTCATGCAGCCCTTCCAGATTATTTATGCTAGGTCCAGAATGATCGCTCCCAAACATCAAACACCTAATTTCAAACCTCTAATGTCATCATCACTTGGTGTACACTACAGGGAACAACTAATGGGAACACAGAAGAAACCCCAAACTCAGTGGCCAACTTCAAATAAGCAGAGGCTAGACTTAAGATACACAGGATAATAAGACGAGCCTTACAAATTTCCTGTTCTGCAATTTGGATGTAATTTAAATAATTCCAGCTCTCGTGTTGGAGCTCAGCCCTAAAGCTTCTAGCTGTACCCTCCTGTACTCGGAATCTCCCATGTTCTGACCTGTGTTCAACTCAGGACTCAAATTTGTCCACAGCTCTGAAATGACCCCATTTGTTGACAGGGCCCTGCTTAAACGCCTGCTCAACTGCCAGGATTCTTTTTTTTTTTTTTGTCAGTTGTAGGACTTGAACTCTGGACTTAGGCGCTGTCCCTCAGCTCTTCAGCTCAAGGCTAGCACTCTACCACTTGAGCCACAGAGCCACTTCTGGTTTTCTGAGTGGTTTATTTGAGATAAGAATCTCATGGGCTCTCCTGCCTGGGCTGGCTTTGAACCGTGATCCTCAGATCTCAGCCTCCTGAGTAGCTAGGATTACAGGTGTGAGCCACCGGCACCTGGCACAACTTCCAGGATTCTTAATGCTGAAAGATGTAGAAGAAACCCAGAGAAGAAGAAAAAAAAACCAGGAAATATTCTCCAGGGAAGAAAGAGTTACAGTTTATCTTAGAAACTATTTCAAAATAACAAAGTCTACTTTTGAAATCAGAATATTCCAAATCATTGACATTTATTGGTACTTATTGGTGTACAATTCACATAACATGAAGTTCACCATTTTGAAAGGTCACTGCTCATTAGTTGTATAGTACCTCAGACTAATTTTATAACACTTTTATTACTCCCTGAAGACGCTTTGGACCCACAGCAGTAGCTTCTCATTCCCCTTTCCTGATCCAGACTCTGGAAACCAAAATTCTGCCTTCTGTCTTTATGGATTTGCCCATTCAGGACATTCCATGAAGATAGAATTCTTTTTTTTTTATTCTTTTTTGTGCTTGTCCTGGGGCTTGAACTCAGGTTCCTTGATCAAGGCTAGCTCTCTATCCCTTGAGCAACAGCTCCATTTGCAGCTTTTTGGTGGTTATTTGGCGATAAAGAGTCTTACAACCTTTCTTGTCCAGGTTGGCTTTGAACTGTGGTCCTCAGATCTCAGCCTCCTGAGTAGCTAGGATGACAGGTGTGAGCCACCGGTGCCTGGTCAGTGGAATAAATGGAATCCTCCAGGCAACCTTTGATGTCTGGATTCTCTCACTTTCAAAGTTCATCTCTCTCGTAATATTGCAATTCTTTCTTCCTTCTTTGTTATTCATGGCTGAATAATATTCCCTCTTGTGGTCATCCCATGCTTTATTTGCATATCCGTTAGTGGCTATTTCTACTTGCTTGACTATTTTGAATAATGTCACTATAAATATTCCTGTGCAGGTTCTACACACATATGGAATCAATCAATGCTCTTGGGTGTGTAACTGAAGAATAGAATTGCTACATCACTTAGTAATTCCATGTTTAGCTCTTGGAAGAATTGCCAGGTTGTTTTGCACAGTCGCTGTAAGTTTGTATTCCCACCAACAATGATGAGATGCCAATTACATTACACTCTTGCCAACACTTGCTATTTGGGTGTGGGTGTTTCCTTGTTGTTTTTATGGAACTGGAGTTTGCACTCAGGATTTCACACTTGCTAGGCAAATATTCTACTACTTGAGCCATACTCCTGGTCCTTTTTGTGTTCATTATTTGTCAAACAGGGTGTCACTTTTGCCCAAGGCTGGTCTCAGACCATGATCTCCATGTTCCAGCCTCCTGAGGGCTTAAATTTCAGGTGTGTGCCCCCAAGCCTGGCTAGTTCCCTACAATTGGTAATCCTCTCATTAGATTTACCCACTGACAGGGGACTCCTTTCCTTCATAAGTCTTATCCATTTTATTTGTAATATCTTGAAAGTCCTTTCTTATACTTAAAGTCTGTTGCCTTATAACCTTCTGTAAAGCTTGAGATCATGTGATACATTTTAAAATGATGTCAGGATGCCCCTGTCCTCAATCCTCCTTTCCCTAAAGCCAAGATCTTCAGACCTGTACTTTCTTTCTTAAAAAATAAGCCATATGGGGCTGGGAGGGTGGCTCAGTGGTAGAGCGCTTACCTTGCATGCCTGAGGCCCTGGGTTCGATTCCTCAGCACCACATAAGCAAAAAGAAAAAAGCCGGAAGTGGCGCTGTGGCTCAAGTGGTAGAGCGCTAGCCTTGAGCTGAAGAGCTGAGGGACAGCGCCCAGGCCCAGAGTTCAGGCCCCACGACTGGACCCAAAAAAAAAATAATAAGCCATGGTCCCATCACTTTACCATCTCTGATGTGTTTCTCTGGGTATTAAAAATGTGTCAATATTGAAAACAGGTAGTCAGCCCTCAAATATGCACAAAATGTGCTCTGGCCATTGGAGAATACAATGAGAGCATTACAATGCGGCATATAGCTGCACTGCTGTTTCTCCTAATAATACAGCTTAAGACTATATGATATTTGCTACTGTGTAATAGATTGGCTCAAATTGTACTTGTACCAATCAGCTAAAAACCCCAAGATTTTTTCAATGAACTTACTGGTCTTTTTTTTTTTTGAAGCTTATGAGACCTTTTCTTCATGCCTATTAAATCTCACTGTTAAAATTCAAGCCTATAATTCCTGTTGGACTAACAGTTTTTGCCTACATTCGCCTCTTAATTTTAAAAAGATAAAGCATCTTCATTATAGGTTCTGATTCTATAAATTAATAAATAACCACCACACATAAGTACAGAAAAAAGTCAGTGGGCCAGGAGAGCCTCCTTCAAAACTCATCTTTAAAAAGATAGATCTGTTATTGGCTGGCATGTCGTCCAGTTTGCTTTCCATGATCCATCATAGCAATGGCAATACAAATCCTATCTGCTTGTATGTGAGACTTGGAGATGTCTCAATACCTCAGTCTACTTTATCATTTTGAAGTGAGCCATTTATCTCAATGACTGTGATAAATAACTTCTGCTGTGACTGAGATGCCATGTGCTGAGTTAAAATGTGTGGAGGCTAAATTTTTATGTGGCAAAGAACAAACACAGAAGTACTCTTTAGAGTAAGTACTCTTTAGAGAAGTCTTGCTACAGTTGGACAATTCTCAAGAGATCCCGTGCGTAGATAACATGGTGCAATGCAATCATCTTGAATTAAGTTTTATACATTTGCACTCAGTGCTGAAGTGGAGCATGGCTTCAGAAGTAGTCTTCTTATCGTCTTAAATCCTTCTGCTTATTCTGGTCTGTGGCTTTCAAATAACTTCAATTTAACCAGCTGCCTTAAATCTTTATTGAGAATAGATATTTAAAAAAAAAATAAGTGAAAGCTAGGGCTGGGTCTTAGTAGCAGAGTGCTTGCTGACATGTGCAATGCCCTGAATTCAATCACCAGCATGAAATGGGGCTGATGGATATAAATGAGGAACATTGCATGCATTTAACAAATATGCATCAAGTATGGACATGGCCATGGAAACAAGCCTTGAGATAGAAAATCTTAAAGAATGAAAGCTACCATCCATCGCCTTTGATTTTCATATCCTGTATGAGTTTTAATTAGTGGCTATCTTTCCTGTTCTTCCTAGCATCTCCTCCACCATTTTCCTTTTATAGGTCACTGCCAGGGTTCATGCTGGCTCTGGTTTAGTTTCTGCCTCTAAGCTAGGAAACTCTGAGGTCTGCTTTCAACATGGAAAAAACAATCATGTATGGGTGAAAATTGGCATAAGTTAAATCACTTCATTTCTTAGCCCTTAATTAAGAGAAAGGCAGAAGTGTTCATTTAATTACATTTAAACACCTAACCGAAAAGCTGAAGTCCACTAGCTTCAAGTACACAAAAGAGTGTGTGACACATAGACGAGTTTCAAAAGCCTCATTTCAATTTTATGAACCAAACTCTTGATATCTGTGAGGTCTTGCATATTTGATAGTCTTGTTTTAGTTCAGTGATTTATTTTGTGAAGCCAGAAGGCCACAGATGCCTTTGAAATCACCAGCTCAATGTTTACTCCTTCAGAAAGGAGTGCATTATTAATGATGGTATTAATATAGACTCTAGATTGGAAAGGAGCTTTCTGGAACCAATGGAGAGCCATACTGAGAAGCCAACCTGCCATGTCACAGGCTTTAGATAGACTGGCCAAACCTGCCAACCAAATGGTGGGGCCCAGATACTCACCCACTGGCCGGGCCTCTCTGGCCTGGCCCCCGGTGGCCTCAGACCTCAGGGCCCTAACTCTAAAGGTGCAGCACTTCAAACGGGATTTGTGCTGGGACAGAGGCTGAATTTGCTAGTCATTGGGATGCCATTCAGAGACCAAGGGAAGGGGGACTTGTTTCATCTTTCCTACTACCTGTTTCTCATTTAATTCTAGCCAGGCGACATTTGGCAGGAAACCAGTGGGACACTAGACTCCCACTGGGAGAACCTGCGTGGTTGATTAAAGGCTAAAAATGGATGTGACTTGATCTCCAAGTCCACACATTGCCCCTGCAGGAGGAGGATGACTGAAGCAGCTTTGTCTTTTGGTCAGACTCTGCCTGAGGACAGCCGAGCCCTGGACCACTGTGGTGTCTTCTCGGGATGGGAACTCAGGTCCTGTGGCCAGAGGCTGTTCGTTCCCCCTACACCCGCCCCCACCCCACGCAGCAGAACCCATCATCCTTTGAGGGATGGCACGCAGCTGCCATTTCCTCCTTTCCCAAAAAGGAAATACCTGATGGGGATGTTGAAATTCTTTCCCAAGATCACAGTCAGGAGTAGAACCAGGTGCTAGGGTTCCAGGGATCCATGAGTCCCCCTGTGAGCTGGATAAAACAAGACAGCGTGGTGTGGTGTTCTGGGGTCAGGGAAGAAAGATACTTATATAACCTCATTGCTGGCATAGTGACAGAGAAGGGGTGTGTGTGTGTGTGTGTGTGTGTGTGTGTGTGTGTGTGTGTGTGTGTGTGTGTGTGTGTGTGTGTGTGTATGCTATTTTCTTATTACTAGGACGCTATCAATGTTTTCCTTCTCTTAAAGGTTTTTGTCTTCAAGTAAAAGTAGGAAGGAAGGAGAAAGAAGGAGGAAGGGAGAGGGAGACTGCTTCAGCGAATTGAATACGGGGAGAGAGGGAGAGACAAGTCAGAGCATGTCTGCCCCTCTGCCTCAGGCAGGATTCCTGGCTGTGGTTGCCTTGCCTGGCATCTGCCCCTAGCTAGAAGGCTGTGGTTTGCAGCCATCCCGGTAGCAGTAAGAGGGAGAAGGGAAGGGTGCGCACTGCTCCCTCGCTGCCCCCTTTGATGTTCCAGAATCCCCATAACTTCTGTAACCAACTTCTTGTCTTAGGATTCTTCTTCTGGAAACAGAACAGTGTCTGTCTAGCTGGCTGGGGTCTGTCCCGTGTGTCCTCTGATCTGTTTTTTGGAGTCTAATACCACGGGTCTTTCATCCCTCCCTCTGGTGGAATATGGACTTAGAAATAGCCTTTCAATTCCTTTTTTTTTCAGTCCAAAACTTTACAACAAGCATCCTCTTTAATCCCTCCCCTGCTCCCTGTATGACGAGAAATGACATTAGAACCCCAGATTCCCACCAGTGGAAGTTGTAATAGTTCAGTTTCTTCCCACAGTCCCACCTTGCACACACAGACGCCCACACTCCCCATAATTATGCGGGCTCTGTTGAAGCTGGCTCATCCAGCTCCAAAATCTGAGGCTCAGATACTTTCACCCCAATAGTCTCCCACCTAAAATGCAGAAAAGGCTTTGCTGAAGTCTTCAAACCATCCAGGGGGACCATTCAACGTCCAGGGACTAATCTATCCATGATGTTCATCTTCCTGAGAGACAGACGCAAGGACTCGAGGGACACAGCGCAGAATCCAATCTGACTAACCCAGACTTCCACGGGAGTTTGACTATCACCCATGTGGGATCTTGGGGTCTGTGGTCTCCCCGGCTCCTCCTGTATATATGTTGTGTCCTCTCTGTCTCTGGTCTTGTCGCTTTCTCCCTCTCTCTCTCCAAGTATCTGCTTGCTGGAACAGGTCCTCTCGGGACCAGGGGTTGGTGTCACAGTCGCTTGGAGTTCATGCCCTCAGCCTTTCTTTTTTAACCTCCCCTTCTCCAGGCTGCCCTCACTCTTCCCCCTCCTCACTGCCCTTCCTCAACCCCACTTCAGGGGGTTTTATTTTCAATTCCTTTGGTGGCCCCGCTGTTTGCTTGCTCAGTAAGTAATTTATACATTCCAGGCTGGATTCCAAAACAATGTGGGAGGGAAACCACATGCAAATGACTGGAAAGAAAGGCCAGAATCAACACAAAGGAAAAGACCCCAAACCAACCGTCTCCAAGCCTGTGTATACCTCTGAGCTGTCTCTCTAGGGCTCTCCATCTTGGCTCAAAGCAATGTGGGATGTACGGACGGCTGAGGGAAAAGCCTCTTTGTGATTTCTTCTTTGCCTTTTAAAGACCTATGTGACCTCCAGCTTTCCACAAGAGACCTCTGCTGGGTCCACAGTGGCTCGTGTCCCCTGCTCTTTGCCACTGCCAGGATCCTGGGGCTTTGCAGTTCCCTGGCCCCAGAAGCTCTGTTCCTAATTCCTTGAGTTCAGGCCTGATCTGTTGAAGAATCTTCTAGAATTTCAACTCCACTGTGCACTAGGAGAATGTGTCTGGCTCATAGCAATACAAACACACTAAGGGAAAGGTGCCTGGCCCTCAGTATGAAGTCATGGAAAGTGGACAGAGCCTTTAGAGCCATACCTTGGATGGCCTTAACAATAGCTGCTTCCTCTTAGCCACGTTTTATGGGGTCAGCAGTCTGGACTTGAATTCCACTGGGTCGCCATGATGTGACACTAAGACCAGACGCAACAGCCCTGGGCCTCCATTTACTCAACCATTCAACAAACAGCCACTGTTCTAGGGACCAGGGGCACAGAGATGTGTGACCAATGAGATGTCTTAGGGTTTGTGCTGGTTTGTTTTTGTTGCTATAATGTTATACCTCAGATAGATTACTTGAACCAGAACACGAGGGGGAGGGATTAAGCTTGCTCTTTTTACAACAGGCCTCTTTCAAAGACTACTAAAGGGTGGCATGAGAGCTAACTTAGTTCACACCTTCCTGAAGATTCTCCACAGAGCCTACCATCTGGAAAATTCTATCATCCTCCAGGACCAACAGCCAGGAGACCAAGCACACGGATACATGAAGGACAATCACACCATACCTAAATTATACCTAAACCACGGCCCAATTTGCCATCGGGTTATGGAAGAAACGTTAAAGAAAATGGGATTTTAAGTATTTTAGGAAGCAAAAAGGTATTGCAGGATAATGTGTCAATAGCTGGATAAAGATATTGCGATTCATGTGGAAGGATGAATATACTTCAACCCAGCAATGCTTTCCTAGATATGTCCTTTAGAGAAGTGCTAAGTATTTACTCAAGGAAAAAGGATGAAAGGAACAGGATGTCAAAAGAAAATGAAGAGCATACAGTAAATTCAGATAGAGGTCGAGAGCCATGAAAATGAAGGACCTAGATCTGCCTGCACCTGTGTAGATTAAAAGCATGACTTAGGAAACGTGTTGAATAGTATATAATGCATGCTCTTGTCTATGTAAAGTTAAAATGTGTAAAATATGTATTCAAAACTTGCAAAAATATCCACGAAGTTCAGTAAAAGAGTACATCACAAAGGCATATCCTTCCTTTAGAGCACCGGAGCTCAGAGGGTGGGAAGTTATTTATTTCCCTACAAATTAAACTGAAGAATCATCACATAGTTGAATGCTTACTATATTAAACTTTCTGATTACATATTTCTCTGAGGTATAGTGGGGCGGGGGGGGGGGGGGGGGAGGTGCTAGTCCTGAGCCTTGAACTCAGGGCCTAGGTGCTGCCCTTGAGCTTTTTGCTCCAGGCTAGTGCTCTACCACTTGATCCAGACTTCTACTTCTGGCTTTTTTTTTGCTAATTCATTGGAGAGACTCCTTTTACACACACACTCGCACCCAGGCTGACTTCGAACCATGATCTTCAGATCTCAGCCTCCTGAGTAGCTAAGATGACAGACATGAGCTACTGGCACCAGCAAGAGAGTTGGTTGCTGTTGTGTTGTTTTAATTTAAAATGCTACCAGTGATTTTCGACAATGGTTTTTAACATGTACGAGGTGGGGCATATTCTTAGTACAGCATCAAGGCACTTCCGGTGTAGATAAGAAATGCAAGTGGACATCCTTGATGGTCTCTTGTGCCTCCATTCCCCGCCTCACACAGCTGGTGAGAACATTGGACTCAACGTGCTGGAGAGCGGAGATCAGTGTCATGAGGAACAGCCTCCCTGAGGCCGGCCTGGAGAGGCCTGACTGGGCCTGGAGAGGCCTGGCTGAGCGCGAGAGCAGAGGGGAGAGGAGGAGAGCAGGCCCGTCTGAGCAGCTCCCCCGCGGGCTCCTGCCTACACTGTCACCATGATCTGGTCCAGGGCTTTCCTGCTGAGGTTGGGTACCAGGGCCTCTTTGCCGGGGTACCCCACAGGGAGCAGCACCAGCAGCTTCTCATTTGTGGGGCGGTCCAGGAGCACCCTGAGACGAGGACCGCAGTTGAGGGGCGTGGTGGTGACCGTCACCAGCCCTGCATTCTAGAATGGGAGAGAGACAGCGGCACAGTTAAAAGTCAGTTACAGGAAATAATTTTTAAAATCACAGCTCTGCTCCCTCGCATCCCCACTGCGCCTGCTCACACCAGCATTTCCTGGAACGTGGACCGCAGAGAGGAGGCGAGCTCAGGTCACAGGTGTCAAGAATCTCACCTGTGCTCCTCTACTTCCCTCCGCCTTCTTCAACCCAAGCACGGGGAAGCACGTGAAAGAAGAACTAATGGCAGCTTTATCTTTTCAGCCACGCTTGAGCATTCGGAATGGTTACATTTTGTAGAAAGAAATGTGACGGGCTGGGAAGGTGGCTCAGTGGTAGAGCGCTTGCCTTGCATGCATGAGGCCCTAGGTTCGATTCCTCAGCACCACATAAGCAAAAAGAAATGTGAGGATCCGGCTGTACCCGAGGAATGGCAGAATACCCAGAGAATTCCTTCTGAGCTAAGGGGTCGCTCGATGCTCCAAACATGGCCATGCTGGTAGCTGCAGTCGACTATTGCAATATTCTGGCCCTGATTCGACTATGACTTTCCTGCTAAATACTCTTCCCTCAACTCCAGCCATCCATCTGGCTGTGGTTGGCTGTCAATAGCGGTCATATAAATATGTGAATTCACAAAAGTGTGGGGCCCTGGCATGGCTTGGTCTCATCTCCTCTGAAGAGCTCACACAGAGCACTGCATCGTCCCGTGGCGTTTATGCCGTCTGCAGGGCTGTTCTCAACAGCTTGTGCATTGAAAAATCTACTGGCTTCTTTCTGTGAGCTTAGACTGTCTCTACCTCATGATGTCATTTCTCTTCTTTAGTCATATCATGTTGTACTTGAGTTTGGAATAGTCAAATCTTGACCTTTCACCAAGAAAATATTAATGTGTTTACTCACTGTTACTTGATATTTTAGTTAGCCTTCAAGACACAGCTTTGACTCCATATGGAATTCTGTGAATCTTTGGCAGTACAAGCAGTAAGAACACCAAGTATATTCTCCGGTTTCTTTTGTTAATGTAAAGCTGATTTCTGTTAGTATCAATCTCTCTTAATGTGATTATTTCATTTTACCATTGGTCAGAGTTTTATACCTGGAATCCTCAGACCCACGAAGGGCCAAGGATTGAATTCAACAGGTCTTTGAACGTGGAAAAGGAACTAGATCTTTGTGCTCTAACCTCTAACTGAAATTTAGCAGTTACTTGGTTATAAACATAAATGACAAATCCTAGGAGCATTAGCAACATTTAAGATTTGTCACCCACTACGTTCACAGACATGAAGCTGAGTGCCCGTGGTCCACATCTGTAATCCTAGCATTTGAGAGGCTGAGGTAGGCTGGACAGGCAAGGCCAGCCTGGGCTCTTGTGTTAACCCACACCTGTCAGTCCTAGCTGCTTAATAAGCTGAGATCTGAGCATTGAGATTTGAAGCCAGCCCAGGTAGACAGAGCCAAGAAACTCTTATCCCCAATGAATTAGCAAAATGCTGAACTAGAGGTATGGCTCAAGTGGTAGAGCACCAGTCCTGGATGAAAGAGCAGCCCTGAGTTCAAGCCTCAGTACTGGAGAAAATAAATTGCATTTACATATCACATGGTAATATATGGTACTCCTAAAATATCACCATATTCATAACTTTAAAGTGTTGAATGCTATATCTTAATATGTTATTAATAAAGGTTTACATATTTTATTCTGAACAACAACATGGCCAAGGTGGTCCGATAACCACAGAACCAACAAATGGAAGTAATGAACTGTCCTATTGAAAACACTCTGGAGCGTGGGGCTCTGAGGGTGGGCAATCCCCCTCCCATCCATCTCTCCTTAAGCTTCTAAATAATGGACACCTAAGTAAAACCAATGGGCTGCTTCTAGACACTTCTCCAACTGCTCTCTTCCCTGACTTTGCTTTTCCAACCACATCACCACCTTGAAGCCTGAGCCAAAATGGTCCGGGGCTGCACAGGGAGCTCATTGAGCCAGGTCACGTGTTCAAGATGAGGCTCCCTGAATATTTCTCTCTTCTTTCTATGCAGTAGCCTACCCTTAAAATTATGCCTGGTGACTATTGACCATAGCTAAGACATGGAACCAACCCAGATGCCCCTCAGTAAATGAATGATCAAGAAAATATGGTATATATACACAACCGAATTCTATACTTCCATCAGAAAGAATGACATCTCCCCATTCATAAGGAAATGGAAAGGCTTGGGAAAAAATCATATAAGTGAAGTAAGCCAGACCCAAAGAAACATAGGTCCCATGGTTTCCCTCATTTGTAATAATTAGTATACACCGAGGATAGTCCTAGCAGAGGATCACAATAGCCCAACAGCTATGTACATCTGACCATAAAAAATGATCCTAATCGAAATGAACTCCATGATATAGAAACTAGAGAGGTTTTTGGTGGTTGTTTTGTTTTTCTTTTTTAATATATTGTTTGCAGTGATTGCTTTTGTCTTTTTTCTTCCTCCTCTGGTTTATTCCCCGTGGTCACTGTTTCTGATTTTGGTACCCTTTGTCTTGTGTGTAAGTTTATCTGATTTAGGTAAGGAAAGGAGAATCACAGAAATGGTGAGACAAAAGGTGAGCCAATGTAACCGCAATATTTGCTAGACACTACGTTGAAAGTGAACTTTACAACTTGTGGGGGAGAGGAGTCAGGGGGAGGGAAAGTGGGAGAAAATGAGGGAGGGGTAACACTGTTTGAAAAGAAATGTATTCATTACCTTACATAACTATAACTCCTCTGTACATCACCTTTTCAGTAAAATATTTGTTAAAAAAGAATTATGCCCGGGCTGAGAAGGTGGCTCAGTGGTAGAGTGCATGCATGAGGCCCTGGGTTCAATTCCTCAGCACCACATAAGCAGAAAAAGCCAGAAGTGGCGCTGTGGCTCAAGTGGTAGAGCGCTAGCCTTGAGCTGAAGAGCAAAGGGGTAGTGCCCAGGCCCAGAGTTCAGGCCCCACAACCAATTTAAAAAAAAAAAAAGGAATTATGCCTGGTGGCCACTAGAGGACAGCAAACTCAACAAGAAAGCAGATTAAAAAAGGAAAACAAATGCCATCTTCATCAAGTCAATTTTCAAAATAGTCTAAAAGCCTGTTTCTCTTCTCTGCAACCAGGACTGCGTCTTGTAAGGTGTTACTGACTTCCAAAATTCTCTTTATGAGATTGAGGAAGCTCCTAATATTTCTTTTGAATTATCTCTTGAAAGTAGGATCTTTCGCTCTTAAAATCTTTTTGCCTTCTTTTATGAGTTTATACCATCTCTCCATCCTCTACCTAGACATGGGCCCCACCCTGGCAGAGAGCTCCTGAGCTAGCCTACCCCAGAGCCTTCCAGGAATGTTCCATGGTTTGAAAGGTACAGCTCTATCCTGCTCCATTTCTCCACAGCCCTGCTGTGGTAGCACTGCTCTAGTTCTTATGTAGAGAGAAATCTGTGTGAACATATCATCATCTTTCCAACACAGTGTTAACTGTCCTCAAGCCTTCCTTACAGCTTTTTAGTAATTCCATCAGCTCAGGTAATAACAGCCTCATACCAAGGGACGTTACTCTGTGACTTTGAGGCTCTGAAGTTCTTCCTGTGTGTCTTCTAAACCGCTGAAGCTACATGTTGTTACAAAAGAGTGAAAACACAACACACAGTGTTATGAATTCCCCCTTACTGAACAATCACACCCAACAATCCAGGTTTCCAGTGTCCGTTTTCACATCGGAGCTACCTTGTCAGTTCAGCTTTTGATAAACAAGTCTCCAAGTGACTCTGGGTTGGAAGTCAGCTGACATTTTCTGTTAAGGCTGTGGTGGGGCTTCAAGTCTCACCTCTCCCCCAGGGGCCTGTGGATGGACAACATACCTGCAGTGCGGACAGCAGGATGCCGCAGGCGATGGAAACGCTGATCTCATTGTAGTAGTGCACTTTTCTCCTGCCATTCTCAGCAAAACCATGCACTTGTTTAAAAATGAGAATCAAAACAGGGGCAGTGTCCAAATATTCTTTAATCCAATTCGTTCTGGAATGGAGAGAGATTCAGGAAGACATGTGCTCTTGGTTTATTACCTTAGCTTATTTATGATTTTTAAAAATACATTTACTTGTCTTTGATATTTAAGTCAAAAGAGGAGAAATCCCGAGCTTTGTCTTATTCATTTCTTTCCACACAAGGTCATTGAATTTAAAAATCATGCATTAGTGTCTAGTATGATAAAGTTATGAACTGCTGAAAGATATAGAGATAACTCTTACAGGCTACAAGTTACTAAGTTACTGAAGCCTTGGAGGGCCAACAAAACAGAGAGGCCATGTACTTTAGGAGTACCCCAAAACCTGACATTTTCATTTTGAACAAGATCAGGAAAAACTACACAGCTGTGATCCCAGGACCCGGGGAGCTAAGGCAAGAGGATCAAGACTTTGAGGCCAGCCTGGACTGCATATTGAGTTTGAGGCTAGCTTGTACTAAAAAGGAAGATTCTGTCTCAAAACAACAACAATAGGAATTAATTAAAAACCCAGAGTGCCTTGCACTTGTAGCCTCGCTACTCTGGAGGCAGAGGTTTGAGGCCAGACAGGGCAGAAAATTCCAAGAGGCTTTCTCTCTAGAATATCTAGCAAAAAGCTAGTTTGGAGGTAGAGCAGAAACCTAGTAAGCTCGAGGTCCTGAGTTCAAACTCTGGTATAAGAGTTGGGAGGGACACCAAGAAGGTTAAGAAACATCCATAGAAATGGCCTCTGGATGGGCATTGAAAACTAGGTAGAGAAGGAGGCTTGGGGAAAACATCCCAGGCAGGGTGCAGGGGTAAGAGAAGGCAGAGGCAGGAAGGAGAATGCATGATAGTTAGTTCCAGAGGGTTGGCCAGCTGCAGGAGGGGATGCCTGCTGGGAATGGCGGTGGGATGTATGCAGAGTTTCCAGGGTCTGGCCTTCGAATGGGAAGCCACGGAGATGCACTGCAGACTCACACAATCAGATCTACTTCAGAAAGAGATGGAGGGTGAGGCAGACAGTGCTATCACCAAGGCTGACCCTGAAATGTCAAGAACTACAGAGTCCTCCCAGAGGGAGGAAAACCACATGGGAAACCATGGTAACAGCCCAGGCAGAAGGGGTTGGACCTGGGAGGCAAGGAGAAGTTGGAAGAGAGACGGGTAGAGGCCAAAGCGGAGAGAACCAGGACAGAGCAGGCGAGGAAAGGACAGAAGCTTGGTTCAGAAAACAGGAAGGAAGCTTTGGCGGGTGCACCAGAAAGTGTGAACTTGGAATCCTTCTGCTGCAGCTCAGAACACCTTTCTTGATACCACTGTCCTGACCTATGCATTTGGGCAGAAATCCCATTCTAGAATATTCTAAGGATATATTTAATAAGGTCATACAATCCAATATATTGGGAATTTTCCTTAAGACGTTTTGTGTCATTGGTGAGAGATGTATTTCCATGTTAGCCTGGCTATGCTTCCCTGATTTGTAGTACATCAGAGTCACCTGCACATTTTGTGTTTTGTTTTTTTTGGTTGGTCGTGGGGCCTGAACTCTGGGCCTGGGTGCTGTCCTTCAGCTCTTCAGCTCAAGGCTAGCACTCTACCACTTGAGCCACAGTGCCACTTCCGGCTTTTTTCTTTTTGCTTATGTGGTGCTGAGGAATCGAACCCAAGGCCTCATGCATGCAAGGCAAGCACTCTACCACTGAGCCAACTCCCCAGCCCACCTGCACATTTTTTTGTGGTTCCTTTTGTTTGTTTCTATTTCCTGGAATTCATTTTGATAGATATTATTTTGCATGGCCAGAGGCACGTGGGCATTGTTTCCTGTGGTTCTGAACACTATTAGCATCTATCTGTTATACTTCGGAGCCATTTTATCATACTGCAACTGGCTTCATCCCATTGAGTGTTATTGCTTCTTTTTTTTTTCCTTACAGAGAAGCAGAAGGTTAATAGTTTGGGAGATCAATTCTGGAGTCAGACTAGCTTGGCCAAGTTGAGCAACCTTGCATTCTTTATAGTTCGTCTCACAATTTAAAAATTCTGATTTGTATATTAGAAAACGTAATTTTCAGAGCATATAAATTACATAGAGAGGGAAAATACCGTAAGTTCCAAAAAGGTAGATGAACATTAAGCAATTTACCTGTATCCTAAAACAGGTCAATGATTTAAAATACTGTTAGCCAGAGTCTCGCACCTGTAAGCCTCCAGCCACCTTCCCTCTAGCTCACTCTAGCTTCCTTAGAGATCCGGAAGCCTGGTGTGACCAAGGCCTACCAGAGATTTTTCTGTACTAAACTTGTCCTTGACCTAAAGCATGCCAAGTAAAATCATTTGCAAGATCAGATCACTCAAGCCCTTGAAAAGTATTTTGCAATCTCATGTTCCAGATGATGAAACTTGAAGTCACTCCTGGACACCTTACTTAGGGAGCAATTATTTGGGTCAGAGCGTCTACAAGGGTTCAGACTGACTTCATTTCCTCTGTTCCTTCCAGAGGTAGAATCCGATGTCTTAAAAAAACAGGAGGAATGGGATGGGATTTGATCAATGCTAGTTACATGCATGTGTTGAAATACCACACTGAAGCACAGTAATATGCACACTTAATACATGCTAATCGAAAATAAAACAGTAAACCCAGCAAGGCAAACATCCCTGCGGCATCTTGGTACCTCAGTTTCTTCACGTCTGTGACCCATCGGCGTCCCATTCTTTTCATGTAGTTAATTTCCTCTTCCTCCTCAATAATCTCCCGGATTTTATGCTTCACAACCGGGTCCTTCACGACCACAAAGGTCCAGGGCTCCGTGTGGGCCCCGCTCGGTGCTGTTCCTGGCGCCCAATCAATTAAAGCCAGAAGTTAACAGTAGGGGAGTGTGAGTCTGTTTATTAAGAGTAAACATAACAGGTTGTCCTTGCTCAAAATGAGGTCAGATGATCTCAAAGTGCGCTCCAGCACTCAGCTGCTGACTCGATTCATTCATTCCCGCTGTGGTATCTCCCAACCTGACTCATAGCAAGGCCAGGGGTTGCAAGACTGTGGGAATATATCCCTAATGTTCACATCATGGAGGAGAAAACAGCCTAATGACACATGGCCACTGAGGAATCTCAAGGGATGCTCTCATTATACAGCCCAAATTCTCCAGTTGACCATTGGTTGTAGTATCCTGGAAGAAGCATGAAGTATCAACCTTACTAGAGGTGGTAGAGTGTCAATGGTGAAAAGGATAACCATGCTACACATTGTTTAGTGCTCTCTCAAAGCTCCGAGTGGCTACACGGTGGGCTTTGTGACCTTGCTAGGGTCACACAGGAGTTAGGGAAGTCCTGCTCCTGAGTGTCTAATACACAGAACAGTGTCTTTCTGCTCCCATAGCTCTGAGAGCCTTCCACTCACTCCTGGATCTGTTCCAGGACAGAACTCCTGTGTACCACCCTGGTGCAAGGGACTTGAATTCCTTTTGACATTCCACTGGGAGACTGGGAGCTAACTGCTGACCTCGATCTGAGGCCTCTGTCCTAAAGAGAGCCCACCTTTCCCAAAGATGGACCACGTGACCCGCAGGTGGGGTATCTCATAATCAGTGATTTCTTCCTCCCATGTGAGTAGTTTAGTAGAACAAGCTCCACCCACAGAGGGAGGGCAAGAGGCCCGTGGACTCGGTGGAGCTCTTAGGTGGCATATACCACTTCAACTACGGAAGGATGCCTACCTTCTTGCTGAGCGATTTCAGTTACTTGGTATTCACATTACTGATTCACCAATATGTGCACCTGTACACATAGCAACTAGTTTTCTCTGTATTATTCTCAATTGTGCAAAATTTGTTTTAACTTCTTGTGTATATTCTCGGATATCAAGAGGAAATCTAGAGAAACTACTCCTAGTTAGATAAACTATGTTGCCATCTTTTTATCTGAAAGGAAGTAGTTGATTCTTGATTTCTTCACACAATGGGTGTGCAATAATTTTCGCAAGCGAACTTGAATTTGCTTTAGAAAAGACTAGGACTCAAAGGAGACTCCAAATAGGAGTCTCTCTCTCTTCCAGCTCCTCCCCTTTTTCTGTGAAGCATTTCATTTTTCCCTTTATAGAAAGTGTTAATTTACATTAAAAGAGGTTTGCTTGGTTTGCTTTAAAAATTTACAAGGGTAGATTTTCCTAGCTCATTAGAATAAATGTAGAAAATCAGGATGTGTCATATAAACAGTTTGTTGCCAAGAAAATAAATGTGTGTGTGTGTGTGTGTGTGTGTGTGTGTGTGTGTGTGTGTGTGTGTGTGTGTGAAAGGAGAGTTGTTTTAAAGGGAAAGACATGAAAGAAGATAGATATTTCTCCTCTACTCTCTACTAGTATGTTTCAGAAACCTTACTTTTACATTAAAGTTCCTGAAGGTTGGCTAATGTCAAAGTGTTGACCAGCTGTCACATCTGCTTTGAAGATTTTCGCAACAGTTACAATGTAGAGAGCAGAACCACTGCTCCTGGCACTTGCTTACCAGTGGGTAGAGACTTTATAAAGATCTCACTCCTAGCTTTATTCACATTTTGGCCTTCCATTTCTACAGCAGCCTGGTAGCTGATGTTGGATCATGACCAACCTGCCGCTTTGATGATGTTTTCAATGACTTCCATGGGCACTTGCTCCTCGCTGATGGACCGCACGGACCGTCGCTGGCGGAGGAGTTCATAAAACTCCCGGGACCTTGTGGCCATTTCCTCCTCTGGATAGCGAGTGTGATGGTACGGGATGAGCTCAACACTTTCTTCCACCTCTGGCCACTCATCAGCATCTGCAAAGACGACAAGAAGGGATGCAGATCCAACCGACTTTCTGGGTCCCAAGGTGGGCGCTGGAGAGAAGGAAATAAGGTTCCCAAAAATGTCTGTAAGGTCACATCAGCTCCAAATTTAAAAAAAAAAAAAAGGAGAGATCTACAGAATTCTGACCATGATCTTTGTTGACCTTCAAGTTCTCATCTTGTTCTACATCGAGAGAAAGGAAAATTTTACCTACCAAAATAAAAAAGTGATAAATTCAAGTTTCTGTTATGGTGAATTAGGTCAATTGGAACAATTACTCATCAGCTTAAAAATCACTCAGATTGTTGGGTGCTGGTGGCTCACGCCTATAATTCTAGCTACTCAGGAGGCTGAGGTCTAAGGATCACAGTTCAAAGCCAACCCTGGGCAGGAAAGTCCATGAAACGCTTATCTCCAGTTAACCACCAGAAAACTGGAAGTGGAGCTATGGCTCAAGTGGTAGAGTCCTTGCCTTGAGCTGAAGAACTCAGGGAGAGCACCCAGACCTACAGTTCAAGCCCCATGACGGACGTTTAAAAAAAAATAGAAAAGGAAAGGAAAGAAACAGGCTTCAAAAGTGTTCTTTATTCTTACTATTTAGTTTCACTTAAAAGCAGTGTTCAGAGAAATCATTTTGATGATTGACATATGCCTTTAAAAGTTGTTTTCAGCCAGGTGTCAGTGGCTCATGCCTATAATCCTAGCTACTCAGGAAGCGGAGATCTGAGGATTGCAGAGCAAAACCAGCCTGGGCAGAAAAGTCCCTATGAGACTTTTCTCTCCAACTAACCACTCAAACACCAAAATGGTGCTGTGGCTCAAGTGGTAGAGCACTAGCCCTGAGCACAAAGAGGCTCAGGGATGGTGCCCAAGCCCTGAGTTCAAGCCCCAGGACCAGTGAAAAGTAAAAATAAATCAATAAATCACTCAGCTCACTGCATGAGATGAGTTTTGGGTTTTGGTGGGACTGGATTTGAAATTCAGGGCCTCCTGCTTGCTAGGCAGGCCCTCAACCAAGGTATTACTTTAAGTCCTTTCTAACATCATTGAGCTGACAAAATAGCAAACAATCCCAAGGCCAACACCAAAAGGAAAATAGGAACTTACAAAATTAAGCCCCAAAGGTCCATTTTCCCTGATTTGCCTTTACCAATTTGAAGTTTCATTTTTATATCTTCAGGGATCAAGAGCAAAGCAAACATCAAAGGCCACAGGTCTGAACGCACACTGAGAACTCTCACATGCCTATGGCCTCCTCAGGGAGGTGTAGCTTATAAACACCTCAGCCTGCCAGGAGGCTTCTAGCATGGTGGAGGGCTCTTTCTCCTCCTCCTCTCTGTGGATCCTCCTCACTTCTCCCCATCTCTCCCAGGCCTTCCCTAGCTCAAGCTCCTTCCCCTCCCTGATCTACTCCCTGCTACTACTATGCATTTCCTGCCCATCCTCCAACCTACCTTCAATACCTTCCCCCAAGTCCTTGCAGTGTCTTCTCCTGAACTGGACTCACACCTATGGAGGAAGGAGCCCGGGCTTGTCCTTAACCCACAATACAAATGCTGGGTTTTGCACTCAGGGCCCATGTTCACTAGGGAGGCTATCTACCACTTGTTGCACACCTTTAGTTACTTTTGGGGGGGGAGAAAGTCTCACATTCTCTACTCCTCACCCCAGGACTGATCTTAGACTGCAGCCCTCCTACCTCTGCCACCCATGAAGCTGGGCGCCCAGGTATGCACCATTTCACTTGGCTTATTGGTTGAGCTGGGGGCCTCACTCATAGTTTTGCTCCCACTCTTTTTGCCCCACAATCCTCCCAGTTTCTAGCCCCAGATTTGCAAGGTGGTGGCATGAGCCACCATGCCCTGCACTCCATTTCTGAGTTCTTGATCAAAACCTACTCCCATGCCCTGCCAGCCTGTAATGAGCCCCTTCAGAGAGCTAAAGGAGGACAATGTGAGCCCCAGCAGCTTTTGCCTAGCAGTGCCAGCGATGACAAGACTGCCCAGCCCCTTCCTCTCCTTAAGTTCTGCACCAGGGGGTGCCAGGCCGGCACACACCTTACCTTCCTCAGCCTGCTGGGGGTCAGTGGTATCTTTCAAGTCTTCATCCACCCACGGGGGAGTTGGGGTCCCCTCCTTCTTTCTCTGCAGACGTCTGTCAGCACTTTTATAGATCCACACAATCAAAATGCAGACAACAGCCACCAAGACAGGAGTCAGGAAAGACATGGTCGGAGCCTGGCCGTGATGAGGCTCACGCTTCATTTAAATGAGACAGAAGCAGGGAGTGCTGGGAGTGGAAGGCCAGAGTGACGGGGAGGTGAGCCAGGAAGGAGCAAAGTGCAGGCCTCTCAGACTCCATGACGACACTGCACAGGCGCAGCGGCTGCAGGTGCAGCGTGCGGGGCGAGGGTGGGTTTGGTGATGGGCCAAGGCACCGGTGTTTGGAATCGGGTGCTGATCACTGTGTTCTTAGTCCTTACCGGGAAACATCACCAACCCTCTAGCATGAAATCCTGCTAGCACTCAGAAGGGCATTGAATCGTCCTCCTGTGCAACTTTTCTCTGATATTTTTTTTCAACTTGCTAGACAGGCCCTGAACATTTTGAGAAGAAAAATGAAAAAAAAAAAAAAAAAAAAAAAGATTTCAGGATTCCAACTCAGATCTGCTGAAAGAAAACTTCCAGAAAGAGAAGTACAGCACTCAGCTGTATTTGAAAGATGTGTGTGAGAGGCGCTGCCCCGAAGTTGTGTCTTCTTTCCTAAATAAGCCTCTGCTAACACATGGAGTAACAAGGGGAAGCATTGCCTTCCATTGGAGAAAGCTGCCATCCCAAACAGATGGCAGCAAACCATTTAAATGACCGGTTACATAACTTTCCACAGGTGTTTGTGTTGCCCTGTGCTTCAGCAAATGTCTTCCTTCTGACTGCTGTTAGCAAAATACGATTAACTTAGTGACTTCGATTACAAGATGTACGCTGGAGGTTGGCAAGTTTTAGATCGAATTATCAGCAGATTCTGTTCTTCCTGGTGTGTGTTTATTGGCTGTCTTCTCCCTCTGTATTCACAGAGAAGAGAGGGGAAGAGAGATGATATTCATAGGGTAAATTCTATTCATGTTAACACTCATAGGACATTAAAAACTTCATTCAATCAATCCCATGATTATCCTCATTTTTCACAGGAGTAAACTGAGGCCAAACAGGCTAACTAGTCTGCCAAAGGTCAGGATTAAATAAGTGAGCCAAAAACATTTCCTGTGCATTTGCCTACCCTTGAGGGACCAGCTTGAGAGGGGGCAGACAGTGGGGTGCACAGGTCTCCGTGTGGGGACAGGAGGTACCGGACTCGTGCTCAGCTTAAGGGGCATGCAGAAAAGCCTCTCAAACTGCAAGCGGGGCACAGAGGACGCCATGCTGGCGGCTGTCCTCAGGGAGAGGCGAGCGGAGCAGGGAGTGGAGCCGGGAGCGGAGATCAGCGGGCTGGGCCGCTGGGCCGCTGGGCCACTGGGCCGCGTTCCAGAGCCTCTTGTGCTGAAGCACCAGAGGTCTCTGCAAGGTGGAGCCTTCAGGCAGCTCTGCTTCTTGGAAATGCCCTCCTTGGTAGAAGTGCCCGACGCAAGGTCATATCCAAGGCTGAGCCTCCCCTGGTGGAAGGCAAACATGGCTTTGATTCCAACATGGTCTCCTCAACGGGTGAGTAAGCACCCTACGAATGTCAGGTCTCTCCCTCCCTCTCTCCCCTTCTCTCTCTGTGTCTCTCTGTCTCTGTCTCTCCTACCTGGTGCTCTGAGGGTAGAAGAATGCCAGTCTTCAACCCATTGAGTCCACAAGATGAGAAGCTTTATAGGATGCTCCACTCTCCTGACAAGGAAAGAGAAGGAGGGGCTACACATGGCGGCAGTGCAGTTCACAGGTAGAGCAGGGATCTGACCCAGCCCCACCTGCTTCACCTGGGAGCCGGTTATAGATGCAAATCCCGGGCATCCCCAGGCCACTGGAATTAGATACTCTGGAGGAAAGCTCAGCAACTTGTGTTCCGCCGACCAGTCCTGCAGGTGAATTTGGTGCCTACTAAAGTGTGAGCACCACTGGACTAGAAGAGAGCCCCTTCCTCTCCCCAGTTTTACCCCAATTTGTATTGTTCAGACTCAGTGATGCCTTGCACTTTCCTTTTTGCTTATGTGATGCTGAGGAATCAAACCCAGGGCCTCATGCATGCAAGGCAAGTGCTCTACCACTGAGCCACCTTCCCAGCTTGCCTTGCACTTTCCAAAAAACAGTCTTCTAAATCATCAAATGTTTACTGAAACATGTTCCTACATGATGTCCCAACAAAATACACAGTATTTTGCAAAGGATAAAGTCCTGATACATGCAAATTCACAGTTTATAAAGAATAGAAATGCATGCATTTTTGATAGTATGTGAAGATTAACCTGGCCAAAAAGTCAGGAGTCACAAACGGCTGTGGGCAGAGAGCTCATTTAAAAATGTGTGTTGGGCTGGGAAGGTGGCTCAGTGGTAGAGTGCTTGCCTTGCATGCATGAGGCCCTGGGTTCGATTCCTCAGCACCACATAAGCAGAAAAAGCCGGAAGTGGCGCTGTGGCTCAAGTGGTAGAGCACGAGCGTTGAGCTGAAGAGCTGAGGGACAGCGCCCAAGCCCAGAGTTCAGGCCCCACGACCGACCACCCCCTCCCTCAAAAAAAAGGTGTGTAGTGGTTCAAATCAGAGGTAGCAGGGGTCTCCATTGGGAAGCAAGTTGAAGGACTTTGCATATAGTTCTGGGAGAAACACATTCACTCATCCAAGCTCAGAAAACGGACTTGGAGAGATGAAATACAGCAAACGTGAGGCTTGATGATTAATGGTGGTCTCACAAGATGGGGGGGGGGGGGTGTCTGGTGGAAAGACACGGCCAGTGGAGTCAAAGCAAGCATTTCCCCTTCCTAGTGCACAGGCCCGCCCCCAGCTTCTCATTGGCTGAGTGCCGTGGGTGGACAACCTTCCCCAGCGCCACCTAACTCTCATTATTTTCTTTGGGTAACTTGAATACAGGCACCTGGTAGGCTTGGCTGAATTTTAAAAGGGGGCTTGGTTGTCTCCACGCCGCCCCCCGCCCCCACTTTGTTCTCTGGTGGCAGGAAGACTTTTCTGGGTATGGACTTTTCTGGCATGTACAGAGGTTTTACTTGTTTTCTCATGTTATCATGGCCCCCTCCCCTCCCCTGCTGGTTGGTCCTTTCTGATTGGCCAATCTGTTTGTCTAGGGACCTTTTGGCCATAGGAACTTTACGGCTGCGCTGTGAACTCAGGGTGGGATCAGAAACAGTTTTGAAGGTGAGCCACCAATAACGATTTCTTACGTTTCAGGGGTCGTAGAAAAGATGGTGTCTACATGACGGCGGGGAGGGGGGCCGAGGTTGGCAGAAAAGAAGTGGAAGTGTCAACTCCAGGTCCCCCGAAGGCTCGGAGGGCCCCCAGGCCCTCCCTTACTGGAGTTTGTGGCCAGGCCCTGTTCTTCCTGGGCTTATAGCCTCGCTCCAGCCTCTGCCTCTGCCACACTTCACAACGCCCTTTGGGCTGAGCGCCATTATACAGAGGGGGAAATGGAGGCACAAAGAGAGCATCGGACTGGAAAGCGACAAATCAGGATGGGAAGGGAGGCAGTGTGGCATTCTTACCCTACTCCAGAGAAACAGGGTTAACATATATGGGAAGCATGTGAATAAACAGTGGGAAATGGTAGTTCCTGTTATGAAGAACAAGAAGAAAAAGTTCATTCCCGCTGGGGGGCGCAGTCCTTGCCAGCCAGGCCCATTTGCTACAC
The DNA here is from genome assembly GCF_019054845.1 of Dipodomys spectabilis. Taxonomy (NCBI): domain Eukaryota; kingdom Metazoa; phylum Chordata; class Mammalia; order Rodentia; family Heteromyidae; genus Dipodomys; species Dipodomys spectabilis. Next base: position 32,270,605 of record NW_024870678.1, on the reverse strand, counting down.
AACTGAGCTGCACTGGTGGTAGTTTTCCTCACCTAGAAAGCAAGTGACTGGTCACTCACTCCTTATTTTTCCTGTTAGAGTATTTCAGATGTCAGAGGTGACCTGCCCAGCCAGGTCTGTGAGAACACATATAACACCATCCTCATGATAGCGTCATAGCGGAGAAATGTGCTTAACAAACACCACAGAGATGTTACTGAATGCATGGCTTTTAATGGGAAGGCTGTCTTCTTGTGGCCCGTGGAGCAATAGCGATACCTGCTGGCAAAATCAGGAACTGGCTAGACCATGGTCCTCCAGGGGCTGTCAGAATGCTACAAGGTTGCTGGGTCGGAAATCCTTCCATGTGGCCCCAGGAAGGGAGGAGGAGAATCTATTCCCGACTTTTCACGGTGTTTTTGGTCAGGTCACATTCAATGGAAAATTGTTGGTATCTGGCCAGAGCAAGAAATATTGTGACTGGTAATAGAAGGGCGCTGAAGTGGCCGGAGGGCAGGGGACAGGCTGACTTTGAAACCTATGGTGCTATCCAACTAGTGCCGCTCGGCCCAGCTGCCATGCTCCCTGGCTTTTGCCTGGCAACAGACTTGGTGAGTCCTGACTCACATTCAACAACCCAGCCCTTGACACCAAACCTGGGCAGCTCTAAGGGCCCCACCTGTGGGAAGGTGTGTGGGCTCTAGGGGAATAGCCTCACAGCCCAGCATCCTCCTCTTCCCTACCCTTTGTCAGCTGCCAGCAAGATGACACACCCTGTTTTCTGTTGGATGCTGGATAGTGTCTGTGTCTTCCCCCCCTCAGCACTTGAATCCATGTGAGGAAAAGAGAATCTTATCTCCTTCTAGAAAGTGCCCTCAAGTGAATGACAACTGAGTGAGAATCAGGAGCTGTCACCATAGGGAATCCAGCAGAATAAAATGAAATCAGAAGGGAGAATGTCTCAACAAGCATGATAGAATTAGATTCCTGGCGATGAAGACACTTCAGGTCCCTCCTCTCACTGTGTAATAGAGCATTCGTGTTAATTACCGCTGCACTACCGTTAAGAAATCACACAGCAATGGTAAGAGCAGGATGGTCCCAGGAGAGGAGAAAGGTGTTGCTGATCAGAGGTAGAGAGTCCCAGGACAGCAGGAGAGAGTATTGGTGGCTACCTTAGCCAAACAAAACCCGTGTCTTCACATACGTTTCCCATGGAGCTTATAGAAGGTGAGTGTGTTTATTTCTTTTGGCAAGAAGCTACCATAGAAATCAAGGCAAGCTGAGTCTCATTATTAATGGGGGAAAAGCCAATTGGCAGCGTCAAAAGCATTGGTAGGAAAGTTACAGAAGAAAATGTGGTTTATATTGGGGGTGAAAAGGAAATAGACAATTCTGGGTTACAACACCCAGAATTCAAAGTTTGTCACTGCCAGCTCATGACTCACATTCTAAAAATAACCATTTCCCTAAGAAAAAAGTGCAGGCAAAACTAATTGTTGTGTAACACACAAGAGAGATCCCTGCCATATTATAATTAGGCAGCTTGCCAACAGCCTAAAACAAAACCAGAGCTTAACTCTGGATTCAGGCAGTACGAATTACTTAAAGAGCCTTGGGAATACTGGGGAATTTTGCTAATTCCCTAGCAGCTTTTCAGCTTTTTATACTTAAAGAAAAGAAAGTAATTCCACTGTAAATTATTAAGCCATATCTTGGGAAATTCCTTCTAGAAATCAATGGAAAAGGCACACGGATGACTATACATCCTGCCAGTAGGGAGAATCACAGAACTTGGGGGCGACTATGCCCCAGTCATCGGGTGGGGAAGCATAGCAGTCATGCTCTCTCACATCGTGGCTTATATGGGAAAGTGGTCATGCACAGAAAAGGCTTTCAGTGGCCAGTGACAAATAGCAGTTTCCTATGAAACAAAGCGATGATAAGTCGGAAACAAACACCACATTCCAGGTTTTCCCTTTGTTAGGGGTGTGACTGATGTTTATCAAAACATGCCCCAAGCTTATTTACAAAAACATCCTATTTACTAAAAACACATTTCACACCTCCCAAGCTTCCTATTTACCAAAACATCTTTCACACCTCCCCCAAAAGCATCCTATTTACTGAAACACCTTTCACACCTTCCAAGATCCCTATTTACCAAGTCTAAGGCCAAACTAAGGTTTCTGGGCTTTTCCTGAGTTCTGCTATGTTTCAGTAACCTGATGTTTAACTTGTTTATTGTTTCATTCTTTACTTTGGGTCTTTAGACCTCTGGAATTTCCCTTTCATGCTTTGCCCTATCCTTAATAATTAATAATTTTATTCCATCTCTGATTTCACATTTTACACTCTGGATGGGCAGACTTTCTGTAGATGGAACCTTCTTTCTGTGGGTGGGACTTCCTCTCTATGGATGAGATGGTAAATATGTGCAGATGATAGATGACAAGACAGTAGGACTCTGACTCGCTGATTTCCTGACAGAGAGTAACAGAAGTTCCCAAACTTTGATTTTTTAAAGATGTGAGTGTACAGAACTTGATATAATTTAGGAATGTCAGAGTTCTTGGCATCAGATTTGCTGTCAAACTTCTTGAAGCATACTGACATCTCCCTTGTTTCCCACTCTTTCTAGCACCTGCCTAAGAGTGAAGGAGACCATGGAGGAGAGGGAGCGTCTGAGGGGTTTCCAGTGCCCTGGTAATACTTGCATCCTATGTGAGATGTAAGAGAAAGGATAGTTACTATAAGCTAGTGAACTGTTTTTTCTGGCTTCAAGTTTCCTCTATAAAATAGTTCCAATAATAGTTTCCATTTGCAAACATGAGAAATAATAAGCATCATTATTTGTGCTATATTTTATTCCAATACTAAGTCTGAAATTGAATATAATCAAGAAATAAAAAATGCATGTCACTAGCAAGGTGCCTCCCATAACAGGCACTGACAATATATACTGAAGGAATAAATAAATGAACAGTAAATACTCAATAGAAAAATATTTAGCTATTTACTTTTTACTATTCCCATTTTGTTATATATATATATTACTATTTACCTTTTTATTTGCCCCTCGTGCCAATCTTGGAGCTTGAACTCAGGATATGGGCACTGTTTCTGAGCTTTTTTGCTCAAGGCTAGTGTTCTACCACTTGAACCATAGCTCCATTTCTGGATTTTTTTTTGGTCAGTTGTAGGGCTTGAACTCTGGGCCTGGGCACTGTCCCTCAGCTCCTCAGCTCAAGGCAAGCACTCTACCACTTGAGCCACAGTGCCACTTCCAGTTTTCTGGTGGTTTATTGGAGATAAGAGTCTCACAGAGCTTCCTTGCCCGGGCTGGCTTTGAACCGTGATCCTCAGATCTCAGCCTCCTGAGTAGTTAGGATTACAGGCATGAGCCACTGGCACCCAGCTTCTGGATTATTTTTGTTTTAATAGTTAATTGAAGACAAAACTCTCGTGGACTTTCCTTCCCATCCCCCACCCCCCTCCCCCGACTTCAAACCAAAATCATCAGATCTCAGCCTCCTGATTAGCTAGGATTACAGGTGTGAATCACCAGTGCCTAGCTTATTATTTACTTTATACTATTTGCTATTTACTTTTTAAAATTTTTATTAGAAATTCTAATATGTTTCACACCCAGCACATGCTCCTGTTTCCCTACAAAAAAGCTTGAAGAATCACCTTATACCCCAAGGATCGATTTAAAAACAAAAATCCCACAGCTAAGGAACCTTTATAAAACACACTTTATTTTTATGCTCTGTACTCTACACCAGGATGTCTATTTGGGGAAAACAAAACAACAGAAAAACTTGTCATTCGGATTTGTTTGAAGACTATCATTTTGTTTATACCTCACACTTTTCCATGAAACTTGAATTTAATCCAGTGATTACCACATAATTACACACACAAATTTATGTTCTAGATAACATTCCTTGAGGCAGTTCCTCCTACTTGAGCTTGTTGGTATAAGTAATTACCAGAAAAGACAAAAAAGCAAAAGGATCCCATATGGATCCCCAGAATTTTTTTTTACCAAGATTGGATACTACTGTACTAAACTAGGCCATAAACAATCCCTCCTCTCTTCCCTTAATAATAGCACTCTCAAAAATAATTGTGAGGTTAGCATTTCCAAATACAGATTCATTTTTCTGGAGGTCCCAGTGAAGAATGGGCCCTGCATTACATCCAAATGGCCACAGGGTGGGGCTAGTGTGGTACAATCAAGGCCAAAACCAGGGTAAAGAAAACCTAAATAGGAAGTAACTGAGGACAGGGCAGAAGCAAGCTGCAAGCCCAGAACTCTGGGTCCCAGGCAGATTTTCCCCACAGCTTCTGTTGAATTCAAGGGTGGAAAGTGACTTCAGTTCAAGCTTGCCTAGTAAGCATGAGACCCAGGTGATGTCTACATTTCCAGTCCTTCTGAGATTTCCCCTGAACAGATTGGTAATGACCCCCTGGAGGCAGCTGCCATTTATGGCTGCTCTTCTCCCACCACCCTCACTACTAGAGCAGTGGAACTAAACTAGACTTGAGTCCCCAGAGGTGGGGGCTAGCCGTGACTCACGAGGAGGAGGGCTCCCCAGTGCTACTTTATTTCTGCCATGTATACAGATACAAACCTGGGATGAGGGTGGGCCTGGATGTGTTGGAGGTGGGAATTTACGGTCAGATGAGGCTGAACTTCCGGCATCACTGAGCAAAGCTTCAACTTGGGAAATGAGCAGGGCTCCAACAGAACACTGGTGTGGCTGGCTGAATATGATTTTTTTTTTCAAGGGCCCCTGGTGAGTCTGTGGAAATCACGGTCCCCCTCCATTTGACTCAGGAATGTGGATTCTTTGGGAGATGGAAAGTGAGCTATCAGATGTATATTTGGACTTCCAAGCAAAAATTCCCCAAATCCTTGGAATCGCCCAGAGTGTCTTCCCATGCTAAAGCAGGCTGGTGATGGTGGCAGCCCTGAGGTTGCTCAGGATGGGGGCCTGCTCGCCAGAAAGACCAAGATGAAGGCAGGACGAAGAGGTTGTGACTGAAAGTCCAGGGAGGAGAGGAACCAAAGGTTCAGATGATCGCAGAGGCCGAGGACGTATCCATCACACATACGTAATAAACCCACAAGACAGTGTTCACAGAGCTTCCTTATGACTAAATGCATGGAAGTTTCTAGAGAATGGTAACTCTGGAGAGAGCATGGAAGTTCTGCTCCTTTCTCCCACACCTCACCCCACAATTCTCTCTCTCATACCCTTATAGTAACATCCTTCATAATAAACTACTAAAGTGTCCCCAAGGCCTGTGAGCAGCTCCACAAGTTAAATGCACCCGAGGAGAGAACGTGGGAATGGAAGAGTCTGGAACACAGGAAAGCTGGGCGCGGTGGTGAACAGCTGAGGCTTTAGCATCAGGAGGTGGAGGTAGGAGAATCATGGGTTGAGGCCAATCTTGGCCAAGTTAGCACAAGACCCTCTCTGGAAAGCTAAAAGAAAAAAAGGCGGAGAATGGGGCTGAGAGTGTGGCTCAAGTGACAGAACACTGACTTGGTTGTAGCACCCCTGACTCACAAGGACCCGTTACCCCCAACTCCACAGTGATAAAAATGCAACGTGTGAATGAAGTGTCTGGGGTCCTGGTGGAAGCGAGCCGCAGCCCAGGGCCTTTGGCTCCAGGTTAGGTTTTTACCCTGTGCCCTCTGCTCCTCCCACAGCAGCCAGCGCCCGCCCACAGGGCAGCTATTTAACCCCGAGTCTCATGAGTTAAGTCAGTTCCAGCGTCTCCTCTGGTCTCCTGGGAGGGGATCCGAGTTCATTCCTGGTAGGTGGAGATGAGGCCTTCCGCTCCTCTCCACTCGACTTGCACAGGACAATGCAGAACCTAGCTCCCTGCTGCGCTGCTTGCCTTCCAGTCCGTGTCCCTCAATCCAGCTCCCAGTGGGATGAGAAGAAGACCCTTCCACAACCCCCCAGTGAGGGAGGCAGAGTGGGGGCGTGGTCAGCCACAGAGAGGGGACCAGGAGGAGCTTCCCAGATCTCAAGCTATGGACTTCCACTACACCACTAAAATAAAAAGAAGTCCCCAGAACATTCCACACTAGGCTCAGGGGATCATCCATCTACCATCCAATGATCATTCTCAGAAGCCACCCCAATGTCCAGGCGTGTCTAGGCAGGACCTGCAGACCATGGCTGCCCCAGGGATTCCTTCAGATGGGGCCCCTCTAGACCCTGGGAGTTACTCCAAACAAACTCTTCTTGTTGTTGCTACTACCCCAGAGTCATTCTCTGCCTCTGTCCCCACTCCCCTCACTCTCCCCCCCCCCCCAAGCCATGTACCTATAGATGAAGGCACCTTCTAATCCTCTCTGCTAGATTGTGACATACGGTTCTTCCAAACACTTAAAGATGTAGAAAAATAATTTAGCAACAGGAGTGCCCTAACGCAAATACCATGCAATGGGCTATTTCCAGACATTGCAGCTTCAGAGCGAGGTAGGTGAACAGACAGACCAGCAGTGGAAAGCCTGGGATGGACCACGGCTTCCTCTCCCAGCCCAGGGGACAGGCCAGCTGGCCGAGGAGACTATGGCTCAGCTGGACTGAAGCTTGGGCCCTGGGCAGCGGGGGTTGGGGGTTGGGGATTGAGGGGTGGCCTGCCTGTCTAGCCTTTCTCCCCCAACTCCCTTCTCCTTCCACAGGGTCCCTACCAGCCCCAGCCCCATCTGTCATAAATCTCTGGCTTTAGTTTTGCTTTTTCTCACCTGGGTGATAGAGATTGTTCCATAAGATGTACAGGACTCACAGTCTGCTAAGAGCAGAGGAGTAGCTTTGTTTATTTACATTCTGAAGGTCCCAGAGGGTCAGATAGAAAGATGAGCATGTGAACAAATCAAACCCAGAATCCTACCGAGAATTTACTTACAAATCCTACCTAACAATTTCTCTACTAACTTAAAAAGGTTCAACTTAATATACCATCCAAACAAAAGAAAAATTAACAAACATGTCCCATGTTTTTTGTTTGTTTGGTTGGTTGGTTAATTGTTCTTAAACTTAAAAAGGTTCAATTTAATATGCTATCCAAACAAAAGAAAAATTAACAAAGATGTCCAGTGGTTTTTTTCTTTGTTTGGTTGGGTGATTGTTCTGTCTTGTTTGAACTCAGGGCCTTCTGCTTACTCAGTTGGCACTCTATTACTTTAGCCACGCCTCCAGCCCAACTTTTTGCTGGTTACCTTGAAGATGGAGTCTTACAAGACTCTTCTGCCCTGGCTGGTTTTGAATCTCAATCCTCTAGATCTTCTATGTTTGAGTACCTAGGATTACAGGCAAGAGTCGCCAGTGCCTGGCAAGGGTTTCACAGTAGATATGGCTCCTGTATTGAATTTTACAAGACAGTATGGCTTTTTTCCAACAGTCATCCTAATTGCTTTCCATGTGATGTGGTATCAGAGCCACATTTATGATAATTCAGCCATTTTGACCTACATGTACTTTCTGTCTAAGTACCTCATAAAGTCTGACTTGAGAAATGCTGAAAATGGCTTCAAATTGCATTATTACCCTCCATGTTTTAAAATGATACATATGTAGCCCAGGAGACCTGAGAAAAGAACAATGTGCACCAAGGTTTCAAAGCGCGCCAGCCACTGTTGCTCATGTATCGCAGATGGTAGGGGTTTGGACTAAGTTTATTAGGTGTCCTGCATGCACACAATCAGGGTGAATCTAAACTCTGTCACCAGTTGGAAAGTCCTCCTGCATTTGCATGCAGGCTGAAGGAATCGGAGGCCAATCCAGGCTGCACGATCTGTCCTACAAACATACACACACTTTGTCATCTGTGCTCCACCCTACACTTTGGACATTTAGTTCAGAGAGAGAGATGGTTTGAAACCTCAATTAGGAAACAAAATAGAGCTGAGAGATATTGATTTGTACCTATAGTCCTGGCTACTCAAGAGGCTGAGATCTGAGGGGATGTGGACAGAAGGGAACCTTACTGCATTGTTGTTGGGAGTGTAAACTTGTTCAACCACTTTGGAAAGCAGTATGGAGGTTCCTCAAAAAACTCCACATAGAGCTCCCCTATGACCCAGCAATCCCACTTTTGGGCATTTACTCAAATGATCACAAACAAGACCATACTAAAGCTACCAGCACAACTATGTTTATTGCAGCATTATTTACCATACCTAAGATCTGGAACCAACCCAGATGCTCCTCAGTAGATGAATGGATCGAGAAAATGTGGTATGTATACACAATGGAACTCTATGTCTCCATCAGAAAGAATGACATTGCCCCATTTGTTAGGAAATGGAAAGACTTGGAAAAAATTATATTAAGTGAAGTAAGCCAGGCCCAAAGAAACATAGGTCCCATGGTTTCCCTTATTTGCAATAACTAGTAGATGTCTGAGTCAAGCAAAAAAGGTCAGATAAGTTGATGTTAGGGAAATGAACCCTAAGATATGTATTCAAATGTTTTTTTTTCTTTCATGCAATTGTTTCTAACACATTTATAAGATTATTTCTTTGTTGCTTTGTATGCCCCTCCCCCACAGTATAACCCCTGCTTTCACTGTATTTGATGTGGGTATAATTTGTGGAGGGGAAGGGAAAAAAACAAATAGTTTAAATAGGGATACAGGTGGACCCATTGCAACAATGAGATGTACAAGTCATTATGTTGAAAACGAACTTTACAACTTTGGTGCAGGGGCGGGGGAGGGGGACGGGGAGGAGGATTGGGTGGGGGGGGGAGGATGGGAAGGGATGGGAAGGGGAAACAAAGGAGGAGGCTACAATGCTTGATAAGAAATGTACTCATTATCTTGCCCATGTAATTGTAACCCCTCTGTACAGTATTTTCACAATAAAAACAAAAGAGGCTGAGATCTGAAGATCATGGTTCAAAGCCAGCCCAGGCAGGAAAGTCCGAGAGACTCTATCACCAATAAATTACTCAAAAAAGCTGGGAATGGTTCAGTGGCTCAAGTGGTAGAGCACTAGCCTTGAGCAAAAGCAGCTCAGGGACAGCCACCCTGGGCTTGAGTTTAAGCCCCAGAACTGGCATTTGGGACATTAGGAGACAGAGAAAAGGTGTTACTTGGGGAAGATCAGTTTGGTAGCTATGGGGGGGCGAGGGCTTGGAAACATCACTCCAGTTCTGTTCCCTTCTGTGTAAAATATGAGTAATACTTGTCTTATTTCTTACAAAAGGAAGCTAAGAGAATAATTTAGGAACACTGGCAAATGTGATATGTCAGGTGGTATGCAGTAGTGCCGGTGTTACTATGCAGAACGTCAGAGAGGAGCCTTTGTGACGTGTCAGGTGGTATGAGTAGTGCCGGAGTTACTATCCAGAGCGTCAGAGAGGAGCCTTTGTGCTCTTCCTCCCGTGGTCACCACTCTTGACAAGCCTCTCTTGGGCTTTAAGGTTGCTGTCTTCCTCCTAAAGAGTTATCTTGTCTCTGGCTAAGCTCTGTGAACTTCCCTCAAGCTGTAAACAAGATAACCAGGTGAGAACTAAGCATAGAGCAAGAATAGATTGACTCTGAGTGGACAAAAGGATGGTGGCTCAAGCCTGTAATCCTAGCTACTTGGGGAGGTGGATATTAGGGACTATATAGTTCAAGACCAGCCCAATCATAAAAGCTCACAAGACCCCATTTCAATCCCTGAGTGGGTGTGTTTGTAATCCCAGCTTTGAGGGAAGAAGCACAATGTCTGGGCACAGTGGCACCCTCCTGTCATCCCAGCATAAGTAGGAGAATCACAGTCTAGGTTGGCCTGGGTATAAAGTAAGACCCTACTTCACAAATAGGGCTAGTAGATTAGCTGAAGTGGTAGAGGCCTGCATTAGCAAGCATGAGGTTGTAAGTTCAAACCCCACTATCACCAATTAATTAATAAGCTGTTGGGTGAGTGGCTGAAGAGATTCCAATTCAGCCACTGGCATTATTGCCCTCACTGCTAGAGCCCATGGGATGAGCCCCAGCATACGGGGTTCAGGGAAATGCATATTTGATCTCTCCTTGGTACTTTTGTAAGAAGATTGCATGATGGAGTGAGCCGTAATACACTTGACGGAGGCGACGAAATTGGTCGTAGCGCTGGTTCACACTGCATATAGATGAGTCTATTTCTGATGAATCATAGCTGAGCGATGACAAGACATGCCTTGCCTCCGTCTCGCACACAATTGCAGGTTCTGGAGTACAACTTTTGTAAGACAAGGACTGGAAATGGGAGACAAAGGCTTAGAGTCATGTGTAATCAGTGGTCGAGGAAAGCCACTGGGCAGACAGACTGAGCAACCCAGAGGTGGAAAGTCCAGAAGACCACCTCCAAGAGCTTAAGGACCTCCAGGAGCTTAATGTCACAGGCACACCAGAGAGCTGAGGAATGGCGCCCATCCTACAAACAGCCTGTGAGGTAGATTCTAGGGTGAGTGTGGGCAGCAAGAGATGGAACAGTGGCAGGAGCTTCCTGGGCCTGGGAAAGGTGGCCCTGGTGACTTGAACCAACTTCACGGCACACGGGGAGCCCCTTTGGTAGAGATTTATGCATAGAACTGTGTGCTGGGGAGCCACTGAGCAATCCACCAAAAGAACTGCCGCTCCTACAGCAGCTAGAGGGGCCATCTCCCCTTTACTGCCCCTCTCCCAGCCTTCTTTCTCCACTTCCTGTGCAAATCCTACCTCTGGGACCTGGCTGGCTGCCCTTCCATTGGCCACCCTGGGTGATGGATGCCCCTCCCCTTCCACAACTCCAGGCACTTAGCTTTCTAAGTACTTGATGCTTTAGATCTGTTTCTTTATATTGCTAGTCATTGTTCATAGGCTTAGCTTGTTTGTCAGTCAACTAGTAAAATACTGCATTAAAAAAATTGCCGGGTGCCTGTCATCCTAGCTACACAGGAGGCTGAGATCTGAGAATTGCCGTTCAAACAGCAGTGGCAGGAAAGTCAAGTCCGTGAGACTCTTATCTCCAATAACTTCCAGAAAACTGGAAGTGGTGCTGGGGCTCAAAGTCATAGAGCACTAGCCTTGAGCAAAAGAGCCCAGGGACCGTGCCCAGGCCCTGAGTTCAAGCTCGACAATAGACAAAAATGGAAAAAAAAAATTGCTTGGGGGACCAGGGCTAACATGTATAAAGCAGAAGCCCAAAGGAGGTGTTTTGTAAAAACTGGCTATTATCACTCATAGGGTTACAATGCCCTGGACAACAGGGGGCTGTTTGTGTCTGCTACTCTCCACAGCCTGGCTGGGTGGAAATGTGTCCAAGGAATTTCTTCCTTCACCCACTCCCTCTTTCTGACTCAGATAGCAATGATCTTGACAGCAGTGGTACTGAGGGCTCATTTCTGAGAGGTTTTAGGATGGTATCTATGCACTTAATTTTTTTTTCCAAAATTGACTAGGGTAAAAATTCTCTACTCTTTCCTTGATGGAGAGAAGCCACTTTCATTAAATACAACTTCTCAACATCTTTCAAAGGGACATTAATCCCCATGACAGACTCAACTTAGCATACTGCACACAAATGAGGAATTACAGTAGGCTCAGGAAGAGAATACATTCAGAGATTTAAATCCCATCCCTGAGTGCTTTATTCATAAATGCAGTAGGTATGCCATTAGTTTCTTTGGCTCTGGTTAAGGATTTTGTCACACATGTCAGAGCACCTGTAGGATGAGAGGGGAGTAGGAGAAAGAGCAGGAAGGAAAGGAAGAGGAAGCAAGGGAAAAGAGGAAGAGGAGGCGAGGGAAAGGGGGAAGAAGAAAAAGTAGAAGAAGAGGAGCTCCAGCATTCCACTGTTTTCCTTTCTACTTCTCCACCCTGTTTCAATGCAGCCAAAGGGGTTCCCATAAGAATACTGGAACCTTGCTGTTTGGACCCTCCAGCCACCAGAATCACAAGCCAAACCAACCTCTCTACCTCATTAACTACTCAGCCTCAGGCATTTTGTCATAGCAACACAAAGCAGACGTAGCTCTTGCGCTCTTGAATTTGCATGGAAGAAATGAATGGAAGTCGTGTACGGCGGTGGGTTGTCTGAAAACGATCTGTAGACATGCACCAGAAGGGTGGGAGTGAAAGGAAGAGAGTTGAGGAGAGAAGCAACAGGGCCAAGACAGACACTGGGTGAGGGAAGATGGCTACCCGTTGTACAGTGGTGGGAACTGGTTCACTTTAGGGTAGGGATGTTTTGGCCACTTGACCAAGAGTGCTTAATTCAAGCTCCTTCTGGATCCTATACCGTCTGGTTCTGCTTCCTCTAGGGCTGACATTTTGTGTATCTCTGTGGCCAGGGGCCAAGTGTTCAGCTTTGCTCTGTGCTCTGAGAGGCCCATCCATAGCCTTAAGATGAAGGCCTCATTCCTTGAGTTCAGAGTATGTCTGAGCCCTGGTGTATCACCTCACCAATAACTTCCTGAGTTTGCTATGATTTTTTTTTTTTCTGGCTTCAGGAAAAGCAGATAAGGGAGACTTTGTAAAACAAATACTGCATTAAAGTTATGCTGAGATATGAGGATCATGGTTCAAAGCCAGCCTAGGCAGGAAAGTCCATGAGACTCTAAGCTATAATTAACCACCAGAAAATCAGAAGTGGCACTGTGGCTCACGTGGTAGAGTGCTAGCCTTAAGCTGAAGAGCTCAGAGACAGTGTCCAGGCCCAGAGTTCAAGCCCCACAATTCACACACACACAAAAAGTTATGCTGAGATGTGACAGAGGTTTCACTTTAAGGACTGGGACCTCTGGCTGAGAGAGTCAGACAGAACTGCCTTAGCTCCTCCCACCAAGTGACTCAGAGGTGGGACCCTATGGAAGAGATGAGGACTGAAACCAGACAGGCCCAGGGTCCCTGGCAGAGAAAAAACAGGGAGAGAGACCACAGAGAAAAGCTGCTTTTTGATGCCTAGCTAGTGGTGAGCTCCGATTGGATTTGTGCTGACTCCTTGTCTGCCCATCTATTTATGTATTCACCAGGGATTTGGGGGCAGCTATGAAGTGCCCTAACTGACTTGTCATACAAACAATGAGGTATATGGGATTATGTTAATGCCTAGAAGAAATAGAGACTGGCTGGAGGCTGGGACAATGGTGTATGCATCACATTTCTGGTAGCTTGAATTTTGAGCAATGATCTGTTTATAAATAGGAACTCAGATGAATTCCTCCCAATTTCTGGAAGTTGTTCCTGAGCCACTGCCCTCCCCCCACTCTCTTTCTCTCTGTTATTCTTTCACACACACGTGATGTGTGTCAGGGTTCTGATTATGAGCACACAGATATTCTCTCTCTTTGTTTTAACTCTTGGGGTGCTGACTGGGAGCGTGCTAGCCTTTTAGTGCCTCAAATGTGGAATAAAATATAAATGAAGGGAGTGCTCAGAGCTCCTACCAGTCTCAGATAACGTAGGTACACTGACCTCCAGGGATGCTCTCTGGGTTGTTTTGGGCCTCGGGTTTTCCTGAGGCCTTCTGGTCTAGATTCAGAAGTGGACCTCAGAGAGTGTCCACTGTCTTCCTCAGGGTCCAACAGGTGATCTGTCCAGATTCACCACCAGTTGCTAAGGCCTGCTATTCTCCCGCTGTCCCCTCAGTTCTTCTGGGTCCACTTAAGAACCCACTGCATCCATGAGGGCCTTGTGAGGTCCCCGTGTATAGACAGAAACCTGGTTGAGCAGGAATGTGGATCCTGACCCTGGGAGTCAGGCTCATTGCCACAGGTCTACACTAGTTTCTGAGGGACAAACCACGGACTTGCTCATTTAAGGAATAAAATCACTGAGAAAGAAACAGCCACACTTAGATAAGTTAAAAGATTTTTTAAAAATATTCAGACTTTACCTGTGATTAATCTTCCGTGATTCGGATTTTCTGCATCCATCATGTTCAGCTTATGCCAAGAGGACAGTGGCTTCTTGTTCCTAAGTCTCTTCAGCCAGAAACTCAATCCCAACAGACACCACCTTAAGAATCCATTAGCCTGGCTATAGGACAGGGACCATCCTCCCATGCAGTCAGTACCCACAGCTAGGGCTTGCCAATCTCGATTTGGAGATGCCCCAGAAGTGTCTGGATAGTGAACAGCCCAAATGTCGTGCCAACAAATAATGAGAAAGTTTACCAACCTGCCAGCTACCTGGCTTCCATGGCATTTCTGGTGGAAGGCAATGCGATGAGCTATGAGCAGCTGCTCCAATCTTGGAGGTGATATTCATTAGGCCCTGCCTGGCATTAGGTCTTGGAAAGGAGGAGTGGAGGCAAGCCTGGCACTTGTGGTAGTCTGGGAGCTGCAGGGCCCTAACCAAGTCACGCAGGAGGTCTGTGGTGGCTGTCACACAGCTGGCTGCCTCCCAGAGGAACACTGCTTCTGCAGTTTAGCTCTGCAGAGCACCCACAGCAGGATGGGCTTCAACATAGCCAGGAACATTTACGCCTTCTACTCCATCTACCTCAGGCTTTTCATGTTATTCTACTGTCCATGGCTCTGAAAAGGTAGCCAACATCGTCAACTTAAAAAGTGGAAAGATTTATTCTGACTCACTGTTTGGGGCATTTCTGTGCACGGTTGCCTGGTCCTGTTGTTCAGGACCTGTGTCAACACAGTACATCATGGTGGAAGTACATGGCAGAGGAGATCTCCTCATCTCATGGCAGACAGGAAGAGGGAAGAAGAGACCAGCATCCCCATCCCCACTTAAAGAGCTCGCACCCAATGACCTAGCTTCCTCCCACTAGGCCCAACCTCCCAAAAATTCCACCACCTCTCAGCGGCTCCACAGACTGGCAACCAAGCTTTCAACATGTAAGTCTTTTAAGATTCCAACTACAGAAACAGAGAACCAAGCTCAGTGGTAGAGTGGTTGCCCTAACAAGTGTGAGGCACTCGGTTCTGTTCTACAGGAATTCAATTGCAAGATACAGAGAAGCCACATTTTGAGAGGGTGAATCAGGAATCTTTTTTTTTTCGGTCGGTCATGGGGCTTGAACTCTGGGCCTAGGTGCTGTCCCTGCGCGCTTCAGCTCAAGGCAAGCACTCTACCGCTTGAGCCAAAGCGGCACTTCTGGTTTTCTAGTGGTTTATTGGAGATAAGAGTCTCACGGACTTTCCTACCCGGGCTGGCTTTGAACCATAATCCTCAGATCTCAGCCTCCTGAGTAGCTAGGATTATAGGCATGAGCCACTGGCGCCTGACTAGGAATCTTTATCAGAAAGCCAGAGACTGCAAGCGGACTTGTGTCCCAAAGACTTGTAGCTTCGAATGCCCTTAATACTGTTAGGAAAGTGAGCCACAAGGGTATTAGAGTAAAGAAAGAACAGAAAACTATCTCAACAAACCAAATCAGCTCTAGTGAAGAGGGACACCATGGTGATGTGAGGAGAGTCAGGAGACACAAGGCATGGTGCAATGGCAGCAGAGTTGAGGAGGAGCCTAAATAGAAATGGTCAAGGGGCGGGGTCACAGGTCACTCAAGAGTTCAAAGAGTCTCGAGAGTTCACAGTACAGGTCTGGCAGGTCTGGGAACCTATTGTCCAAGCCCCTGCCCCATGGGCTTCTCGGAGTTCAGGAGCCTATCACCTAGGGGTGGAGGTAGGGAAGTGGAATTCCACCTCTAGAGTTGTTGGAAAGTCCCCATCATCCACCAAGATGCCAAGATGGCACAGGTTAGACCCAGTATCCATATTTCATTTCAATCCCCCATCCAATAAATAAATAAAGGCCAGGCACTGGTGGCTTACGGCTGTAATCCTCGCTACTTGGGAGGCTGAGATCTGAGGACTGCCATTTGAAGCCAGCCCAGACAGGAAAGTCTGTGAAACTTTTTTTTTTTTTTGTGTGTCCAGTCGTAGGGCCTGAACTCTGGGCCTGGGCGCTGTCCCTCAGCTCTTCAGCTTAAGGCTAGCGCTCTACCACTTGAGCCACAGCACCACTTCTGGCTTTTTTTCTTTTTGCTTATGTGGTGCTGAGGAATCGAACCCAGGGCCTCAGGCATGCAAGGCAAGCGCTCTACCACTGAGCCACCTTCCCAGCCCCAGTCTGTGAAACTTTTATCTCCAATTAAGCACCTGAAAACCAGAAGTGAAGCTATGGCTCAACATGGTAGCCTTGAGTAAAAAAAAAAATCTCAGGACAACACCTAGGCCCTGAGTAAGCCCCATGACTAAACAACAACAACAACAACAAACAAGTTAGGCTACAGTGCTTGTGAAATCATAAGCACTAGAGTGAGATGCGGGAGGCTGATTCTGGGTTTCCCTCCATGGTTCTTGGTCTCCGTGACAGGACTGCCTAGTGGCCAGGCATGCTGACACTGCAGCCGCAGGGCCTGCTCAGCTTCCTCCTAGCTGTGGGCGAGTCATTTCACCTCTCTGGGCCTCAGTTTCCTCCTATGGACAATAGGGCATATCTCATTGTACTGCCATGAGGACTGAGAGTCCCACATTAGGATTTTGGGCCCATTTCTGACCCAAAATAACTGTTTAATATGGGAAGACAGCTGAAAAGGCACAGGTGGCAAGTGAGTAGGGAATGTTATGTAGGATTATTTGGACTATGAAGATCAGAATTAATTCTCTAAAATAATCTGCCTATTCCCCAGAAGTGAGAGCAATGACCCCATACTGATGGGTTGTATTTCCTGTGTAATTGTCATCCAGCTACCTCTGCCTGGGAACTCTGATGACCTGGATCTGAAAAGCAATTTTCACACAGAGCTAGGAGCTCCCAAGACTGTTTCCGGGTATCTCTCTCCAGGACTAATCAACTTAGCAAGACTCTGGAGAATTTTGCTGCTGCAATTGTTGTTTTCTGCTGTTGTTGTGCTAGGGATGGAATCCAGGGCCTTGCACCACTCATGAATCACATCCTCAGCCCGGCAAGGTCCTGTGAATGGCAGGTGCTCCCTGTCCACTTGGCATAGGCTTGTCACACAGTTGGTCTTCACTAAATGTCCTCTCAGACAAGCAAGAAAAGGGGTGGGCCTATCTTGTGCATAGGCAGAATTTCTAGTTCTTTAATGCCTTTCTATAGACTGGGGTTCCTGCTCATGACCTTCTGGAGACCATACTTAACAGAGAGCTTCTCTGAACTTGGTAAGAAAGGAGGGCCAACTCCTACCATTTGATAAATGCAATGTTTCAATCAAACTAGACTCCAGGGGCATGTCCATGCTCATAGTTTAAGAACATGGCCTAGTTAAAGCAGAGGAGGCTATGTATAGCCTGTGTCCAGGCAACAAGCCAGGCCAGGCACTAAATGGCCCCTCACCATATCCAGAAGCTGAGGCCAAGCCCAGATACAGTTTCAGCTCACTCAGCAGTGACTTCCCCCTGTCCTCTGGGCTAATCCTCCTTGCCAAGCAGTAAAGCTTGAGTGGCTTATGCAAGAGCAAAGTGTTCCAGGGTTCCTAGTATATTTTATTATAGCCCACACAGTGGTTGATCCAAATGCCTCCCAAAGGTGCTGATTTTCTAGGACTAGAAGCCACAGGGGCACTCTTTCTGGAATACAGAGTTGGCATAGGTACAAAATTAAATCAGCTTCTAGCCTGAATGCTGGTATCCAGAGAAAACCTATTGTACTGTGTAGGAAACACTGGAGGCAAGCTGTGAGGCCTGGAAAGGGTTAAGTGATCGGAAAGCCAGCTCAACAGTACTAGAAAGCTGAGAACTGGGCCCCAGAAAGATCAAACAGCCAGGGCAAACTAGAGGTTCAAAGTTCTACCCTATGTGTGAGCTGTTTGAGCACCAAATAAGACCTTGGAGGTAAGATAAAAGTCTCTGTTAATATTGGACTGTTTATTGCTTCCTTCCACTTCCTAAATAAGGGAGTCAATGATCGCTTATATGCAAACTATGTCTCATGTTGATGATTGTAACTTCAAAGATGGATTGATACCCTAGTCTCTGCAGTACCTGTACACTCCTCTGTACTGAACTACATAAAAAGGCTTGTTTATAGGTTCAGAAGCCAGGAGAACTTCCTGGTGTCCCCCTTTCCTAGTCTCTTTCTCCTTTCTCAGTGCTTGGACTTGTTTGCTGTCATCATAGTGTTGTTAGCCACAATACTGTTTTTTACACTGCCATAGTCAGTAAAGATATACAAAACAACCCATTTTAGTGTAATTTCTGAGAAATCAGAAAAACTGAGAATTAGAGGGCATGGAGTGAGTAGCCTAGGTGTTAGATGATTAGATCGTAAATGTAACTGGATGCAGCTCTAATCTAATCTGTCTCAGTAAGGTCCATGGACCCACGGCTTGGTCCCAGCTGTGATTCTATTGTGATGGGGGGGGGGGGATTTTTAGAAGGTAGGGCCTAGTGAAAGGAAGTCAAGTCATTGGGGTGAGCCCTTGAAAAGGATTCTGGACCTCAGCCTCTTCCTCATTCTCCATCTTTCTTCCTGGCCACCATGAGGCCCATCACTGGCCTGAACTGTGACTCAAATGGACCTTTGCTTTTGCTGTGGTATTTAGTCACTGTGTTAACTTCTCTAGCGCTGTGACACACATCTGAGAAAAGCAATGCAAATGAGGAAGGATTTCTTGTGGCTCACGGTTTCAGAATTTTCAGTTCATCAAGGAAAGCATCTCATCTCAGGGCAGCCAGTGAGCAGAGGGAAAGAAAGGGAGGTGAGAAAGAGAGAGACAGATGAACAGAGACAGACTCAGAGAGATATGAGACCGAGAGACCACGACACAGAGAGAAAGAGACAGAGATATCCCAGAGAGAGATAGAGAGACAGAGAAAATGGTCAAACTTGGGTTCCTAACCTATAAGGAATAGTGTCACCCACATTTGAGGCAGGAATCCTCTGGGTACAGTCTCACAGACACCCCCAGATGAGTTTTACTAGCCTGATATCCAGTCAGGTTGACAATCAAAATTAACCATCCCATCACCGTGACATAAGGCTGACAACACTGCCCTTTACAAACGAATCCAAACCAACAAATGACTCCAAACCCTTTCAGTATTTTTTTTAAAAAAAAGAGCATACTTTATCTCCAGTCAGAATGCACATGCTATTTCAAGTTCTGGTTTTCTCTTTAACTTACATTATTTCTCCTACAGCAGCATCCATAGCCATCAACATCCATCAACATTTTCACGGAGCATTTTATTAGTGCAGATCCATTATGTGTGAGTACTATCCTTTGCTAAGTCACCAAAATAGCCTTTAAAATCTATTTTCAGCAGGCTGCCTTGGTAGGAGATGCCGTCTGCCCCGTCCTGATGCCCTGGTTTCCTCCCCTCCCCCCACCCCCCCCAGGCAGGAAACTGACATTTCATTTCTTTTTCTTTTTTTTTCACAGTCACTGCCATGAATCTTTTACAGTAGCTGCCTCCAGCTAAATGCCAGATTGCTCCTCAAGAAAGGCGAGGAAAGCTAATTTCCACTCCTGCCTTTCACCTGTTTTCTCTTTTAGTTAGAAGCTCAGCCCAGGCAATTTTATTACTAGGAGAAAGAAGTTCGCTTTTTCTTTTTTAATTTTTGTTATTGTTATATTCACTCTGGGTCCTGTGGTGTTATACCCAAAGCAGACTTGGGTCACTTTCTTCATTAGGTCTTCCGATGCTGGAGCACATTAGTGTTGCTACAAGGTAAAAAGATGGAGTCCCAGGACTCTGAATGTGGCCAGGAAAAGTAGGAGGACAGCCCCTAGAGATACGGGAAGTTACTGCTCACCACACCTGCTCTTAACTGAAGACTCCCCAATCACACACACACACACACACACACACACACACACACACACACACACTTATCCAGAAGTGCAATCAGAAGTCCCCTGATAATAATCCAGAGGCCTCATCAGAAAGCAAACTTTCCGATGAAAAGAAAACACATAGAAGAAAACCAGCACAAGAAACTGTTGCAAAACCCATGTAGAACAGAAATGAATCACAGAGCTCAGGGTTTCCCCATCTACGGGGGAGACAGAAAGGCCTGCCTAAATCTCAGAACGGCTGTGGGAATCTTCAACATTTATTTAACCAGTATAGTTTATGTAATTTTGGGAAGAGAAGTCTGCCTGTAATGACTTCTGCTGAAGTTCATTGTGATACGAATCTTTCAGAAACAGCTGAGCTCCCTAGGTACCAATGTGTCTGAAATAGATGACCCAGGTGGTAATCACCAAAGGGACAGTTGCTTCCCACCAGCTTCAGGTGATCTGCCACCGCCTCATCTCAGCTTTCACAGCTCCAAAACTTGCTGATGACAGCCCTGAGCTCTGCTTGATCCCTGGGCCAAATGGGCTTCACAACTCCTGTTGATTTCCGGCCTCAACACCAAGACTAGACTGTTTAGCATCCTACATCTTTGGGACCCAACTGGGCAACACCAATAAAACAAAATGCTAAATTTAGCACACCCCTGCTAGCGGAATCCTATAGAACTGTCACCCAGTAATTGCTGTCTGCAACAGCTCCAAACTCCTTGATTTATGAGCCATTCCCCCATGCTTGCCACAGTCATTTGGGATAAACCTGTGGTGGCTAGCTTTTGATCTTTGTCCCCAAAGCTCTGAAGTCACTGGCGTATGCCAGTCCATCTCCCACTGCCCAAGAGCAGAACTGGGTGCTTTAATGGCCACTGCTACCCTCAGCAGGAGTGAAATGAATTGTAGGGCCAAAGGGTAATAAATACTCACAGGGCTTTTCCTGTGAGAACTGGAGGGATTGCTCATGCCAAGGCTAGCTCAGTGATTATCTCGGAAGTGATGGCAGCTCTGGAGTCAGAAGTGGTTCATGGCGAGGATCTAAGGATACATGCTAATTTGTAATGCCATTTTCACCTTCAGAAACATCTAAAGAGTCCATCTGCCTAGAAATGCGTATTCTGACTGACTTCCTCCCTCTCTCCCTGCCTCCCTTCCTTCCTTCCTTCTTTCCTTCCTGCCTCCCTTCCTTCCTTCCTTCCTCCCTCCCTTCCTCCCTCCCTTCCTTCCTTCCTTCCTTCCTTCTTTCCTTATCAGTTCAGGCAGGACCCTGGCACATGACCAATAGAGGAAAACAAGTACTACCTGCAAATGATGATTCACTTTTTGGTTTTTTTATTTATCTTCATTTACTTTTTTTTTATTAAGTAATTGTACAAAGGGTTTCAATTCAACACGTCAGTTTCTGAGTACTGAATGGCTCGTTTTTGTGAGCACAGATTTCTCTATCACCTCTGGTCTCCCCAGCTCAGCTTTCACAAAGCAAGTCACACATTCTTATTATTCCATGTCGAGACAGATTTGACATGAACACATCTCCATGTGCTTCTGAAAAGCTGACACTAATGCGTAGGTGAAGGCCATCAACTCCCTCTCATCAGGGGGTGGCCTGGAGTCTGTGCACAGCCTGTGTGGAGCCTCAAAGACCTGGGGCAATAAAACCATGCATTATCCACGCAGCCGGAGTCAGGCTGGGCATCTGAGTTGCTTTAGGCTACAAGGATGGAAGAAGGCACATGCGCTCTTACTTCCTGGAGGTTACAGGAAGACAAGCTTCTAGGAATTTAGGACAGCTGCACAAAGCCCTGAGTGAAAGGCTGCTTTCATAAATCACTCATTCTCCCTGAAGGGTTTGGCTGTCTTAGCAGGTGTTGACTGTGTCCTGTGACACAATGAGAGGAAGGTCTTGTGGCCTACAAGGCACACATAAAGAAAATCCATTAGCAGCTTCACAGCCATCTTCTTACCAAATAATCTGCTGACTAAAGGCTGCTTCAAGCTGTGTTGCAGCTCCAGGGGGCTGAGTATGAACTTGGGCTGGATATACTGGGCTGGGCCACCTCACTGGGTATTTCAGCAGGAAAATGAATAAGAGCATGGAGGGCCTAGAGATCAGAAGTTAGGCCCTCAGGCGCAGATCTGTTCACCAGACGGTGACTTGGTGGCTTTCATTAACCTACTAGAACCTTGGTGTGTTAGGTTTTGTGGCTGTGACATAATGCCCGAGAAAACAACTTACAGGAAGAAATTTATTTTGGCTCACAGTTTAAATGATTCAATCCATGCTGTTTCTGGGCACAGGTGAGGACATAGTCACAGAGGCAGAACAAAGCTGCTCACCTCAGAGGGGCCAAAAAGGGGGAGGAGGAAAGGAGGGAAGGAGGGAGAAAGGGGAGGGAAGGAGAGGGAGAGGTAAAGAGAGAAGGAAGGAAGAAAAGGAAGGAAGGAAGGAGGGAAGGAAGAGAGGGAGGGAGGAAGGAAGGAAGAAGTTGGAGAAGATGTGCCCTCCAAGGGCACAAAGCCCCCCACCCCACCTCACTGATCTACTTCCTGCAACAGGCTTCACCTCCCAATAGTTCATTCCACATAAACTAACCGCGGACTAGTCTATTGACATTGATGAAGTTCGTGCCTTCATGCACCCTCACCTCTCAACCAGCACCACAAGCCTTGAACACATGAGTCCTGAGGTCCTTTGACACCCAAACTATGATGCTTGGCTCCCTTAAAAGGTGTTGTTGCAGGAAAACAGTCCCTAGTTCTCTACTAAGCACACCTCTGTTTGCCTCCCTTAACCTGGGCTCCAAAGTAAAGCTGAAATAGGCTGGGATTGACAGAAGACACTGCTGGACCCAGCCCTGGGTGAATGGTTCTCACTGCGCTGGGTTCTGGGCAGTGACTCACGCGTGCCAGCCAGCATGCTCTCCCATAATTAGGCATGAGTGGTGGGGGAAGGAGGTAATGCTCAGCTTCTCATGGCTGGTGCTGAGGACCTTCCCCACGCTCCACAGCTTCTCCAGCTAACTGCAAGGCCTCTCAGCCAGCTGCGGGCTCCTTCTTCTAAATGAAACTGCTTTGACTTAGAGGCACGGTGGCTCTGTGATTTGGGGCTGTCTAACCCAACTTCATCTCATTTTCCTGGTGAGGGGCTGCCTGAGTTTCCAGCTGTTCTGCACCTTACAAACCAGTGTCCTAGCCTGAGTAGCTCTCTGCTCAGCTCTACCCACCGAGACCTCTGGCACTTGACCAAAACCAAGGGAAAGTCTGGCTTAGAAGCCTTTCTCTCTCTCTCTCTCTCTCTCTCTCTCTCTCTCTCTTTCTTTCTCTTTTCTTTTGTCAATCATGGGGCTTGAACTCTAGGCCTGGGCTCTGTCCCTGAGCTCTTCAGCCCAAAGAGAGCACTCTACCACTTGAGCCACAGTGCCACTTCCCGTCTTCTGGTGGTTAATTAGAGATAAGAGTCTCACAAACTTTCCTGCCTGGGCTGGATTTGAACTGTGATCCTCAGATCTCAGCCTTCTGAGTAGCTAGGATTACAATTAGAAGGATTTCTTCCAGTGATAAGCCCAATTATCACCATCTCCTGACTTGTGACCATCACCAGACTGAATTTCCTGGAGAATTGTTTCACCCCAATAGTCTGTATCCCAGCTTCTGATTAGAAATATTCTGGCCTCCTCTGGTCTCCTCTGCAATCTAATCTGAATAAAGAGCAGAGAATTCTGATCAGATCCTCTGGACCAGTGGTTCAGGACCTTAGGACCTCATGAGGTCACAGGGACAAGATTAGAGGTCAGGGAGCTTTAGAGAACTTGATACCTGGGCCAGTCAAGGACAAGTCCAGTTCTGTGGTGGAGAACTTCTTAGGAATTGAAAAAGGGATGAAGACATGAGGCTCCAGGGTGAGGAGGTGAGACCACCAGGAACCAGGACTGGAGGCTGTTAGCTTAGAGAATCTACTGTGGTTAGATGAGGAGATTGTAGCAGAGGGCTCTCTTACATGTCTACTCAAGACCTGTGTGTCAGCAGCAGCTGTCCCATCCCCAGGAGGGCTCAATGACCTCACTACCCAGGAAACTTAGCGATTGATCTACAGGTGGGTCACCTTTAAAACTGCAACCTCTGACACCAGTTTTTAAAAAAATTGTTATTATAAAGGTACAGGGGGGTTACAGTTATCAAAGTCTGGTAATGGGTATATTTCTTTTTGGACAATATCATCCCTTTGACCCAGTTTTTAAATGTTTTCTATTGTCATGCTTTTGAAGCTCTTCATATCTTAACCTTATCTTTCAATACTGGCGTTTATGTAGTGAGCTGAAATATCTGTGTCTGCCAACGCCATTCTGAGGTGTGAAGAGTGAAAACTTACTACCCCAACAGATTTGGCTCCTTGGTCTTAGCCTTCCAGAACCAGGAAGTTTAGAAACTAAATCTCATTTGGTTAAAACTTGCCCAATCTATCCTGTTTTGTAATTAGCCACAGAACAGTTAGAAAGGCATCCTTATTTTTTTTTTTAAATTTAATTTAATTTTATTTGTGAACATACTGTACAGAGGAGTTACAGATACATGGGCAGGATAATGCGTACATTTCTTACCAAGCATTGCAGCCTCCTCCTTTGTTTACCCTTCACATCCCTTCCCAGCCTCCCCCTCCCCCCCTAATCCCAATCCTTCTCCTTCCCCCCCTACCCCCCCTTCCCCCCCCCCCCCCCCCCCCGGCACCAACGTTGTAAAGCTCGTTTTGGACATGACAACTTGTACTTCTCATTGTTGCAACAGGTCCACCTGTATCCTTAAACAACTGGTTTTTCCCCATCTCCTCCACAAGTTATACTGACATCAAATATAGTGAAAGCAGGGGTTATACTGTGGGGGAGGGACATACAAAGCAACAAAGAGATAATCTTATAAATGTGTTAGAAACACATGCATGAAAGAAAAAAACATTAAAATACACATCTAAGGGTTCATTTTCCTGACATCACATTATCTGACCTTTTCCGCTTGACTCATACATATACTAGATATTACAAATAAGGGAAACCATGGGACCTACGTTTCTTTGGGCCTGGCTTACTTCACTTAATATAATTTTTTCCAAGTTTTTCCATTTCCTAACAAATGGGGCAATGTCATTCTTTCTGATGGAGGCATAGAATTCCATTGTGTATATATACCACATTTTCTTGATCCATTCATCTACTGAGGGGTATCTGGGTTGGTTCCATATCTTAGCTATGGTAAATAATGCTGCAATAAACATAGTTGTGCTGGTAGCTTTAGTGTGGTCTTGTTTGTAAACATTAGGGTAAATGCCCAAAAGTGGGATTGCTGGGTCATAGGGGAGCTCTATGTGAAGTCTTTTGAGGAACCTCCATACTGCTTTCCAAAGTGGTTGAACAAGTTTACATTCCCACCAACAATGAAGTAAGGTTCCTTTCTGTCCACATCCCCTCCAGCATCTGTTGTTGTTAGAGTTCTTGATTTTAGGCATCCTTATTTCTAGCCTATCACAGGATCATCTAGATTGTGATGCCTTATCTGTGTTCTGTTTTACACAGCCTAATCCAGCCCCTGAGTGCTGGATCTCCATCATCCATTATGAAAACCTCCAGCCCAGCTGATACAATGGATATGAATACTTGGTCTCAGACAGAAATCTTAACCCTTTCCAATGCCTCTAAGGACCACCATGGTTTCTTTCCTGCCTTCCTATCTGCTGCCTCATGGACCAGATAAAAATCAGAGAGCAGAAAAGCCCAGTCTTATCACAACGCATCTTCTCAGGCCAGGGACCATACTGAAAAGAAATTACTCTTTTCGCCGGGCGCTGGTGGCTCACGCCTGTAATCCTAGCTACTCAGAGGCTGAGATCTGAAGATCTCAGTTCAAAGCCAGCCCGTGAGAATCTTATTTCCAATAAACCACTAGAAAACCAGAAGTGGTGCTGTGGCTTAAGTGGTAGAGCGCTCACCTTGAGCTGAAGAGCACAAGGACAGCGCCCAAGCCCAGAGTTCAAGCCCTACGACTGACCAAAAGAAAGAAAGAAAGAAAGAAAGAAAGAAAGAAAGAAAGAAAGAAAGAAAGAAAGAAAGAAAGAAAGAAAGAAAGAAAGAAAGAAAAGTTACTCTTTTCAAGAACTTTGTAACAGAACAATTTCTCTCTCACGCAAGCATAAAAGTGTGAATTGTGTTGGACTGCGATGTAAGAATCCAGGATAGGCGTGAACGACAGAGGTGCTTAGCAGGAGTGAGGACTTCTCTCTAGGCATGATGGGTCACATGCTCGGTATGACTGCAAGTGTCATTGCATCACAGTTTTCCAGTCCCTGTTGGGTACTGAACCCTGGGCTCTGCTCCAAGAAACACAGCACCAAGTGGCTTCTTTGTTGTTACTGGCATCAGAGAGGCCAGGGAAAAGGACATTCCCCTAGCTCTGTCTTCCAACACATTCTTGGAAAGGCAGCTGTGGATACCGGCTTAATAACTGGCCACATGAAGTTAACTCCCCTCTCAAATCACTGTACATCAGCCAGCATGGCTGAGGGGAAGGGAGGGATGTCAGCCCAAGCAACTTAAGGGTCTAGAGTCACTCTGGGGAGGGGTCTATACCACACAATAATGTGCTTGGAGGCCTGCAAGGAATTTTTTTTCCCACAGAGCCTTAGTTTTCAAGTTGGAATTTTTGAAAATAGGATTTCAGGTATTCCAAGGAGAATCCAGTCTTGGGTAAACTGACTCATGTTAACCAGCATCGTAACAATCTGACCTCTACACCAATTTGTTAACTTCATAACATAAAATAAGCTTCCCAGAGACTACATTTCCAATTCAGCGAGACTGAACAAGACATTAAATAGTCTCACAACTGAACATTTCTGAGGGAACTTTCACCCAGGCAATGAGCAGAGCCTGATGACTACCACTGCCCTCGCGCTATGAGAGAGCACTTGCCAGGTACAGTAAGCTGTGCCCTTCACGCTCCTTTCCTTCGTGAATCCTGCATCCTACCACCATTCTTCCACCCAGGGCCCCAGTGCTTCTTACACTGGTCCCCAGCCTAGATCTTCCCACTCTTGAGACTTAGATCCCTCTGTGTGTGTGTCTGACATGTCTCTTCACGACATCACAGGGATAGGCATTCTGACTTCATGAGAAAGCTATGTCCAAGTTAAAATTCAGGAGGGAGTAGTCGGGGCCCACGCATTTGTAGATCAATACATCTGACCTTGGAGGCTGGCCTGTCTGATCTTATGTGAAGATTCTCTTTCATTGGTAAGAAGGAGTGATCTTTTCTCAACCCACCACTTTCAAGTTAACTCAGTAAGAAGAAATAGAAAGGTACAGAACATATGCCTGGAAGTATGACCATGTGGAAGGTCAGGACTAGGCTCTACTATGTACCTGAGGTTTCAGGATGTGAGTTGGGCATCCAGGGCTCAGCTCCCACAGTCACCAACCATGAAACACAAAGGACACTAAATGGAGCCTGGTTCTCCATCACGCTTGCCTTTCTTTGGAGCCCTGTATAACCTTGGTTGAGTTATCCTGGAAATCCAAGTGTCACTTGGAGTTTTATGTTCTTGGGGAATTCTTGTTCATGAGTCTCCAGCTGTTCACTTTGAAAAACTATCCAGGCTTTCCTTCCAAGAACAGAGAAAAGTGGAAACCAACATTTTGATTTTTTTTTCTTTTCTTTTCTTTTTGTTAGTTAGGGACTTGAACTCAGGGCCTTGGCTCTGTCCCTGAGGTATTTTGCTCAAGGCTAGTGCTCTACCACTTTGAGTCATAGTGCCACTTCAGGTTTCGGGTTAATTGGAGGGTCTCACGGACTTTCCTGCCTGGGCTAGCTTCAAACCGGGATCCTTAGATCTCAGCTTCCTGAGTAGCTAGGACTACAGGCTTGAGTCACTGGTGCCCAGCTCTGGCCCTAATTTTGATGCCAGCTGGCATGTGTATGTCACTGCCAAGAACCCAGCGCAGTGAGAACACTCACCCAGGGCTGGGTCCAGCTGTGTCTTCTGTCAATCCCAGCCTATTTCAGCTTTACTTTGGAGCCCAGGTTAAGGGAGGAAAACAGAGGTGTGCTTAGTAGAGAACTAGGGACCGTTTTCCTGCAACAACACCTTTTAAGGGAGCCAAGCATCATAGTTTGGGTGTCAAAGGACCTCAGGGCTCATGTGTTCAAGGCTTGTGGTGCTGGTTGAGAGGTGAGGGTGCATGAAGGCATAGACTTCATCAATGT
Organism: Dipodomys spectabilis; assembly: GCF_019054845.1. Lineage (NCBI taxonomy): Eukaryota > Metazoa > Chordata > Mammalia > Rodentia > Heteromyidae > Dipodomys > Dipodomys spectabilis. Next base: position 32,242,620 of record NW_024870678.1, on the reverse strand, counting down.
CAATAGACTAGTCCGCGGTTAGTTTATGTGGAATGAACTATTGGAGGTGAGGCCTGTTGCAGGAAGTAGATCAGTGAGGTGGGGGTGGGGTGGGGGCTTTGTGCCCTTGGAGGGCATATCTTCTCCAACTTCTTCCTTCCCTCCTCCCTCCCTCTCCCTCCCTCCCTCTCTCCCTTCCTCCTGTCCTTCCTTCCTTCCTTCCTTCCTTCCTTCCTTCCTTCCTTCCTTCCTTCCTTCCTTCCTCCCTTCCTTCCTCCCTTCCTTCCTTCTTTTCTTCCTCCACTCCTTCCTTCCTTCTCCCTTTACCTCTCCCTCTCCTTCCCTCCCCTTTCTCCCTCCTTCCTCCTTCTCTCCTCCCCCTTTTTGGCCGCTCTGAGGTGGGCAGCTTTATTCCGCCATAACTTCTATGATGTATGTCCTCACCTGTGCCCAGAAACAACAGCTAAAACTGCGAACCAAAATAAATTTCTTCCTGTAAGTTGTTTTCTCAGGCATTATGTCACAGCCACAAAACCTAACACACCAAGGTTCTAGAAGGTTACTGAAAGCCACCAAGTCCCAGTCTGGTGAACAGATCTGCGCCTGAGAGCCTAACTTCTGATCTCTAGGCCCTCACAGGGTGACAAGGCACTTGTGAGACGTAGGCACGTCCCTCACTATTTGCAGGCACGTGCTACTGTAATAACCAGCGCCCCCTTCCATAATCAGCCAGCCGGGTAACCAGCAGGGCCGCTGGCGGCCTGCTGCAGGGGGCGGGGCATAGGCCAGCCTCCCTGCTCCACAGACTGGGCCACTGGATGGGGCGGGACATCGAGGGGCTGCTATCACCGCTCCACGGGGCGGGGTGTGCCACCGGAGGGGCGTGTCATGCCGCCGAAAGGGGGAGGGGCGCAGCCTATATAAGCGGGCGTGTCTGAGTCCTGAGGGGAGTAGGGGAAAGACTGAGAGTCCTGAGGGGAGTCCTGAGGAGAGTCGAGGGGAAGTGAAGAGCAACAGAGAGGGGAGACAAGAGTGGAGAGAGGGACAGCAGGCCTGAGGAGGGCAGGGCAAGCCTTGAGAGGTCATTTGGGCTTCCTGGAGAAGCCATTTGGGGCCTTGTTGAGGGGCCATTTGGGGCCTCCTCTGGAGGCCATTTGTGGCTTCTCGAGGAAGTCATCCGGACCTTCTCGGACCTTCTCTTGAGACATCCTCTAGAGAGGCCTGTGGAGAGGCCTACAGGAGCAGCGCAGGGCAGGCCTGTGGAGAGTGGAGGCCTGACGAGGAAGAGAAGACAAGGAAAAGCCTTCCCTTTGGAGGGTTGAAGGTTTGGAGCTTTGGAGGTTTGCAGACCTATTGGTTGATAGCAGACCAACTAATAAAGGTCAGAGCTGCCCATTGGAGGTTTGGTGTTCGAGGCTGCTCTTGGTTCTGGATATCTAGCCCAGGACAAGATAGTCACAGGCCCCCTTTCTGGTGTAAATACTGTAAATAAATTTCTTTTGTCCATCTTTAACTGTGCCTTGATGGATTGTCTCGCTCTTCAGAGCTCTTCAGAGGTCATAAGTCTACCATGTGCCTGGCTCTTCCAATTTCATTAAAATTCTTACAATGCCATCCAAGTATTTTCTGTGAAGATATCCCTTTCAAAATCTTTATTCTGAGGGCCACCCTTTTCTTTAATATTTGGGAAATATGAAGAGCTGGAATGGGGAAGACCAAGTTCAATGAAGCCCAGCAGAACTATGGTGCTTCCTTTAAAAGAGGGAGAGAGAGAATTGTTGATCATCTGATATAGTTTATAAATTAATTGGTTGGTGCTTATAAAGTAGATAGAGATGAAAAGTGCTGATACCACTCTCAAGAGTCTTTACAGTCCAATGGGTTTTCTTTCATCCTCCTGCAAGATACAGTAGAACAGCATAGTAAAGACAACTGAGATTTTGAGGCCTCCAGAGACAAAGTGGCCACAAACAATGAATCTTGGATTGGAAGCCAATGCCTGATTCTCTAAAACATCAGGACCACCAACAGGAACAGTCATACACATTCATCAATACAATACCAATTGTTCCCACAGGCATTCAGGATCATGTACATTTTCCTCCTTCTAGCTGTGAGCTTGTGTCACCACATTTTGCCCACAGTAGAAGTTGGCAAACTTCTAGGAGCAACCAGATGCTTTAGACGAGTCAGATGTAGCTCCCCCCCCCCCCCCCCCGGGCTCCGTTTTCCTGTGAGGAACAACCTGTCTCTTAATTGGTATCCCAGTGAGGCCTCAGATAAATCACACTGGGCTCCCAACAAATTTCAGGTAAAATTAGGTAAGAACTGAAAGGCTCCCAGGAAGAAGAAAAATGGAGACGTCTTATTATGCTTTGACTAGGGCAAATGGAAAGAAAGGAAGACTGCCGTTGCCAGGCAACACCCCTCCAGCTTCCGGTTGGGCCCTCACGATGGAAATGACTTCCTTTGTCCTCATGTGTGCCTCCCTAGCTGCTAAGCATCCCCTGGCAGCTGAGCTCACCCCAGGCATGACACCAGACTCTCTAGTCTGATTTGTGTTGCCCTAGAAATGGTCCACTTCTGAACTGCCTTTATTCCCAAGAATCCTAGCCCTCTCTGCATGTCATGGAGATTATTATATAATCTATATGCAAAAGAGTGTGTATGGACAAATCTCATTTCCAGATTGAGCCAGTTCCTTGGACATTCTCTATTCTTTCCCCCTCAGCTGCCAGATCTGGCAGGCCAGCTGACACCCAGCCAGGCCATTTTTATTCATCAATGTACAAAACCAGAGTTTGGCTCTTCTCTTGCTAAAATTACAGAACACAAAAGCTGGGGAGAGCTGGGGAGATCCCTTACTTTTTCCTTGACAACCCAAGCCCCTTCCTGGGATTCAAATGAAGTATTTGGCTCCAGCTATTGTAAATCTGTCAGCCTCATGATGAAGTACCTACGGCTTTATTCCTTGGGGAGCACTGAGATGGAGGGCGAAGAACAGCTGGATGTGTGTGAGGAAAGGCGGTCTCAGCCCAAGACTGGGGGTGGGGGTGTCCATCAGAACTGGGGCTTCCGTGGCAGGAATGTGTGTGGCATGATAGAAGTTCTTTCATTTCACAGAACCCTTCTGATGTAATCCAAGCATCTGCTACTGGGATGTCAATTCTTTAGGCTTTCTATAGAACATGGCCCTCTCCTTTAACACCCAAGTAGGGTGGGTCCATCGAATATTCCTTCTGAAGCCCAGTGTCTTATATCTGCTGGGAGTCTCAGAGAAAAAAATTCCTCTTGGTTCTTTTCCTCCCTCTCTTTCTCTCTCTCTCTCTCTCCCTCCCTCCTTCTCTCCAACCTCCTCTTCTCTCTCTCAGAGAAATAAATTCCTCTTAATTTTCTCCTCTCAATCTTCCTTCATCTTCCTGATTCATTACTTCACTGTTTTGACATTGCTTCTCTTCCTTCATTCGTTAATCACCAACACAAGATAAGCTGTGTAAAAGGTGCTTTAATGAAAATTCCAAGAATGAACAACAAAAATTCACACAATTCAACCTGAGCAAATGGGGCTAGTCCTAGCCTTTTTGTTTTCTCCTTACTGTAATCCCAATACTCATCAACACCTGTGTAACCAAATGTGTGGGTTTGTTTTGTTTTTGTCTTTTCCCCACACCAACCAATTCTCCAACACTGATTGTCCTACGACAACTCAATTCTGACACTACCACAGGCTAAGGGCACAAATCCATCAGATGCTCCACCCCTCCATTCATGAATGCATGAGCAACACACACTTACACTCTCTCTCTCTCTTTCACACACACACACACACACACACACACACACACACACACACAACACACACCAATGGAAAAGCTGAGACTGCTCTTCTTTTGACAGCCAGACTATAACTTGGGGTTATTTGCTGGAACAAATAAAGTTCAGAAGCATAGAAGAGACACACAGGGCAAGGTGTGAGGGAAGCAGGTAGACTTTCCACACTCTTTGGGGTCTGAATTTTGGATTGTGATTTTTTTCTGGAAATTTCTTACATAGACACTATTGAATCATGGGCCATTGATCAACTCAGACTTCACCCTCTCTGTCTGATCTAGGAGGTCAGGTTGGAATGGCACACAGAACTAAAAGTTCTAACCCTCTACCCACAAAGTTGGTTGCCTTGGCAACCAGCCACAAACCCAGACTATGCTGGAAGCCCCAGCCTACCAGTGACCTCTCTTTTTTTCTCACCATATCAGATTTTTTTTATTGTTATGATAAAGTTGATGCGCAGAGTTCCAGTTGCCTCTTTTTTGTTGTTGTTGTTGTTGATTGTGGGGGCTGAACTCTGGGCCTGGGCACTGTCCCTCAGCTCTTCAGCTCAAGGCTAGTTCTCTATCACTTGAGCCAAAGCGCCACTTCTGGCTTTTTTCTGCTTACATGGTGCTGAGGAATCCAACCCAGGGCCTCACGCATGCAAGGCAAGCACTCTACCACTGAGCCAACTTCGCAGCCCGTACAGTTACCTCTTTAGCATGTAAAACCACATTTGCTTCCTCCAAGTCTCCTAGAGTTTTTACAAGCTGCATGCATGATGCTGGGGTCCAATGTGTGTGTGTGTGTGTGTGTGTGTGTGTGTGTGTGTGTGTGTGTGTGTGTGTGTGTGTGTGTGTGTCCCCAGCCACCTTAACCATAGAGATTTTCTCACAGGCCTCCTTTCCTTTCTGGGGTCCTCCCTCCTATCTGAGATCCTTAGGAAGCCTGAGACTTTTTACTTGCCTTCACTTACACAAGTTCTATGCCAGCCTGAGCTACAAAGAGAGACCTTGTCTCAAAACCAAAGCATAACTCCTCCCTCTCCCCTCCCCTGCTCTCATCTCCTCTCCCCTCTTTCCCTCCCCTCACCTTCTCTCCCTTCCTCTCTCTAATTGTGATTCCTTAACCCATTAATCTTGCTAGTTGTAATGCAGAGTTACTTTATCTAAAGCCTCTTGCATCCAAGAAAATTGAGTGTTTCCCTAGACTGAAAATAATCTAGCCAATTATTTACCCAGTTGACAAATGAGATGTATTTTCATTCCTGCCTGATTCATCATTAGAAAAATCTCCTTGGAGAAACTACTATGCTATAGCTTCAAATAACTGGAAAAGAAGGGTCTGAAGGCCTAACCTAGAAATGGCAAATGTCTGATGGGGGTAGAGACGCTAATAACCCCCATTTGATTATTATTAATTTATCATAATTACTGATATCCATGGACACATAAAATATTATATTTAGTTTAAAATGAATAAATAAATGAGAAACATTGCTGGAAGTTATCATCTGATTTCGAGAAATATTGGATTTTATTATTGGACCTTGAACTGTAAAATACCTTTGTATCTTTCTTATTGGCTCTTACTGTAAGATATCTTCATTTCACATAAGAAAGGAAAATAAAGGCAGGTGCTGATGGCTTGTGCCTATAATCCTAGCCACTCAGAAGGCTGAGATCTGAAGATGATGATTCAATGCCAGCCCAGGCAGGAAAGTCCATGAGACTCTTATCTCTGATTAACCACCAGAAAACTAGAAATAGAGCTGTGGCTCAAGTGATACAGCTCTAGCCTTGAGCAAAAAGAGCCCAAGGAGAGCACACAGGCCATGAGTTCAAACCCCACAACTGAAAAAAAAGAGGAAAAAAAGGCCAATATTGGGAGGTTCTCCAAATAATCTGTACTACCACAAGCTGTATCTTCAGTACAGGAGTACATAGGAATAAATCCAGTCCACAGACATATGTAGCAGAAGATGTGCAAGTCTTACTAGCACTGGGCAAACACATGAAAAAAAGCAATGCTTCCTGGAAAATTTGAACTCAAACAGGTAGGACCATCGATCCAAGACAAGTTTATAGAGAACTATCTTCAGATGCTCTTATGAAACTTGATTTCAATCGAAATGAACACAATTGTAAGACAGATTCCAATTTTAGAACATGTTAAAATAGAGTGTGTGTTGGGGGAAGGGGGGAAATGTGTCTTTTCAAACCAGGAAACCAGTCAGTCATCTCAGAGAAGACTTCGAGAAAATGTACAGGAACAATTTTAAGTCAGCACTCTTGCGGGCAAGATTATGAAAATGGAATCTTATTTATGACAAGAGAACAGAACCTTGGTCCATCTGTTGAGTTCTGCTGGCCAATAAGGTGTCCTTTCTCACATCAGTTTCTTAGGCTCAGCTAATTGCAGAAGCAGAAAAAGTAGAACATTTATGAAGGGACTCAATGTAGATCACCAGAAATAGCGTGTGTTGAGTTAGACTCACTTAGGTCCAGGTCTTTCACAGCTGTGTTGAGTAAATGGCTTCATTTCTGAGCCTTGAGCCATATGGCTTTTTGTGAAGGTCAGCACAATGACCTACCGTGTGGAGTTGTGAGAACTAATATCATAAGTATGAAATACCTCCTAGCATGGCCCACAGGATATTTGCTCAATAATTCTGGCTGTCATTATGATTATATCTATCTGCCTATCAGTTTCTAAGACAACACTCTTTTTCGAGAAATTTGTTTCCTTTTTAGGACTTAGCCCATAGGAAGCACAATACCAAAAAAGATTGCTTTCCTCTGGCTGCTCATGAACAGGAATACAGATGTCATCCTAAGTCCAAGCTGAACTTGAGTCCTGGACTTCAGTGTTATTGTAGCTATACCAGCTTGATGGCCCTGAAAAGAGAGTTGAACTGGTCCTTGGGTGTAAATGCCTTTCTCCAAACATCACCAAAAAGCGTCCTGGAGTCATACAACCTTTGCTGGGGGGCTGTTTGGAATAACTGGCGCACTCTTCTGCAATTACTAAGTATCAGTTCCAGACTCTGGATCCACATTGCCGGGAAATAGACTGGGCAATGTCCCTCAAGGGCTGGCTGTCCAGTAGAGGACGAGGAATATGGCCCATGACAACCAGACACAAAGCCCCATGAGGGAGGCAGTGCACAGGAGTAGAGGTGGGGCCTTGACTTCACCTGGGGAGATCATACTAAGATAGTGCCAGGATATTTACAAAAGCATCATTAGTAACATCTACTATGCTTTGCCATAGTAATTCTGCCTTGTTAGTATACATTCAAATTAAATGTGTGTGTGTGTGTGTGTGTGTGTGTGTGTGTGTGTGTGTGTGTGTGTGTTGGTACTAGGGCCTGAACATAAGGCCTAGGCACTGTCCCTTAGCTTTTTGCCCTTAGCTTTTTGTTTAAGGCTGGCACTCTACCACTTGAACTACAGCTCCATTTCTGGCTTTTTTGGTGGTAAATTGGAGATTATAGTCTCACAGACTTTTTTCCTGGACTGACTTCGAACCAAGAGCCTCAGCCTCCTGAGTAGCTAAGAACATAGACATGAGTCATTGGTGTCCATCTTGGCTTGAATTCTTGAACACCAGATAGATACTTGAAGCAACTTATCAATGATTTTTAAATACATTTGGATAGATTAATCCTATCCCAGCTCATTGTCAACTTTCTACTGTGGTTAAAGCATGGGTTCAAAACTGAGAGCAGGGCAAGCCAGGCAAACCAAAGAATTCCACACTTCGCTATTGCTAGCCAAAACCATCAGCAATTACTGAGTTGGAAGGCAATGCCTCAGATTCACTCCTATGCTCTCAGCCTTTGTGGTTTGAAGTCTTGGGAATAGCCTGGCAATAAAACAATAAAGATGTACCAGAGTAGGGTTGGCACCTGTGAGTTTTAATAGGGTTATAGTAGGGTTGGCCCACTATGATTTATAATAACATCAAGCAGCAAAACAATGATGACCACATTGTACAGATACTTTGGCAACTCCTCCCCTTTTATGGCACATGACCAGCAGGTGAGGGAATGACTCCAATAAGTCTTTATTGATGGACACCAAACTTGAAGTTTCATCTAGTTCTTACAGGTCATGAAACATCATTCTTGATTTGTTTTCCCCAGCCACTTAAGAACAGAAAAATGATTCTTAGCTATTCTTAGCTTCATAAAAACAGACACTGGCCTGAGGACACACTCACTGGCCTACTCTTGTATGAAAGGATAATTGTGTCAGGCCCTTAGAAAATCATGTACTTTGAGAATCTCCTCTTCCTGGGGGGAAGGGGAGATAGAAGCGGCATCCTCTGCCCAGAGCAGTGGAGGAGCAGTGAGGCCTCAGCCTGAGCCCTCAGTTTTCTCTTCTTCTGCAGCTGCCCACATGGTTCGCAGCACTTCCTCCTCTTCTCAGACAGCAGTGGCATAAAAAACCCAAAGCACTGCAAACAGAGCCAATCCTGGCTCTGCCACCATTAAGAGAAGCTTATTTTAGCTTCCTGATGGTTGCCAGAATGATGAGCTCAATTCCACTGTCACCGCCATAATTCACATCCATAGCACCTCTAGACCATGTGAGCATGCACCAAAGCAATCTTTCAGTGCCCAGCCTGAACACTGCTCCTGAAGAAACTGGGGGCAGAGTGAGGAACAGGTGCCAGAGGAAGAGGGGATGGTGGCTCACGCCTGTCATCCTAGCTACTCAGGAAGCTGAGATCTGAGGATCACAGTTCAAACACAGCCCGGGCAGGAAAGTCCATGAGACTCTTATCTCCAATAAAGCACTAGAAAACTGGAAGTGGCACTGTGGCTCAAGTGGTAGAGCGCTGGTCCTGAGCTGAGTTCAAGCCCCACGACCAAAAAAATAAAAAAGAAGAAGAAGAAAGAAAGAGAGAGACAAAGAAAGAAAGAAGAAAGGAAGAGAGAGAGAAAGAAGGAAGGAAAGAAAGGAAGGAAGGAAGAAAGGAAAGAAGGAAGGAAGGAAGGAAGGAAGGAAGGAAGGAAGGAAGGAAGGAAGGAAGGAAGGAAGGAAGGAAGGAAGGAAAAAGAAGGAAAAAGAAAAAGGAGGATCACTGGAGCTCAGAAATATGAGGCCAGTTCAGGCAAAATAATCCCAAATCTCAAAAATACAAACAAAAAAAACAAAGAAAGGAAGGACAACAGAGCACACAGGTCTGAAGTAGTTCTGAGCCTCAGAAATAATGTGCTGTTATAACAATACCACAGGCCAGGCAACATAAGAACAACAAAAGTTGATCTGGCTCTCAGATCTGGAGGCTGGCTCTGGTGAGGGTCTCTATGTGGCATGATAGCATGAGGAAAGGGATAGCAAGCAGGTGTTCTACAGGGAGGGAAAATCTGGCCAAACTGTCTCCTTTTTTAAATCAGAAATGCATTGCCTTAATAGCAATTTTCAATATTCATTAATCTACTTGTGAAGACAGAGCCCCCATGCTCCAGGATGTGTCTCTATTTATACTGACAGTCCCTTGTTCCTCCTCCATAGGAAGAATACCCAGGACACTGTGGTGTGAGTGTTTGCTCTATCCCCAAAATCCTTTCTCTCACAGTGGCGTCCAGTGTGAAAAAGCTCCGATGAGCCCAGTATTTGGCCTGTGGAAGGGGGTGGAGAAGATAAGGTGCCAGGTACAACTGCCATCCGCTACCCAGCCTCAGGACTGGAAAGAAGTGTTCTGAGACCTATTTGGGGGCTGTGGGCCCAATAAGATGGTTTAAAACTTGTTAATAACAGACTTGTTTCCTTCTCCTGGCTGTTAGTGTAGGTATCAGTCAAGTTTCAAGGTCTCGCAACACCAGAACAACCTTATACACACACACACACACACACACACACACACACACACACAGATAGAGCTTTTTTTGTTGCCAGTCCTAGGGCTTGAACTTAGGGCCTACACACTGTCCCTGAGTTTCCTTTTTTTGGTCAAGGCTAATACTCTACCACTTGAGCCACAGCGCCACTTCTGGCTTTTTCTGTTTATGTGGTACTGAGGAATTAAACCCAAACTTCATGCACACTAGGCAAGCACTCTACTACTAAGCCACTTCCCAGCCTACACACAGCTTTTGATACAAGCTGAGGGCTGCTTTCCAGCCCCACCAGCTCTGGGGCAGCAGCTGGGCACTTCTGTACTTGCCTCTCAGAGTAGCAGCAGGTTTTGGACAAGCCAGCAGCAGCAGCAGCAGCAGCAGCAGCAGCATTGTTTGAGTATATTCTTTCCTGGAAAAGGGATGGACAACTCTGAAATCAGAAAGTTTAGGATAGGTGCCTGAGGGGAAAGGGGAATCTGGACAGAAAGCTTATTCCACATGATGTCATCTAGTAAAAGAATGGAAGTGTAGGGAATCATTTGAGAGCAGGTCTTCTGCAGCATGTCCTGCAAACCCTCCCCATCCCCCCACCCCCCGCACAAATAGAAGGGTTAAATGCAGTTTCCTGGGCCTCACCTGAGATCTATGCAGCTGCAATGACAAGGGACCCTGACGATCCCATTGCACACCATGCTTCTGAAAGACTGACAAAGACATGAAGTTCACTAAGTATTCTCTGACCATTCCTCTCTGTGCCTTTTCCTCTCCCTGGTGGCTGCTTAATGGGCCTTTTCTTTGGGGGTGGGGGTGGGGGTCAGTCATGGGCTTGAACTCTGGGCCTGGGCACTGCCCCTGCACTCTTCAGCTCAAGGCTAGTGCTCTACCACTTGAGCCACATAGTGGTTTACTGGAGATAAGAGTCTCATGGACTTTCCTGCCTGGGCTGGCTTTGAACTGGGATCCTCAGTTCTCAGCCTCCTGATTACAGATGTGAGCCATCAGCACCCAGCTAATAGGCCTTTTTTTTTTTTTAAGAAGATGGTGAGATCACTAAGCACAGATTTTGATTAATGAAATAACCAATCCATCAATTAATCAAAGAAGGGGCCCAGGGGAGTAGTGAAGGTAGGAATCGATCACACCGGCTCATCAATCACTAGAAGGATTTCAAACTGCTTCAGGTTGAACTGCTCCCTCTCTTTTCTTGGGAATGTGAAGCAGTAAGAACAAACTGTCTTGTAGTGAGTTCCGATCTTTTCTCTCCATGGACTTGCTTTCAGCTTACACTGAGACCTGTTTACTCCCAGCCATCTTTTCTTTTCTTTTTTTTTTCTAGCCATCTTTTCTTATGCATGCATAAAAAACACAAATACAAATCAAGAAATACTGAAATCATTCCACCACAAACACATTTGCTTGCCTTCTCTTTAACTGTTTGATTTGGGGTGGAGGAAAAAATGCCTGCAATCTGCTTGCTATTAAGACAAGGAAGAAACGCTGCTATATACATGTGTTTTGATCACAATCAAGCAATCAGCAGAGACTGAGTGACAGGGCCTCAGGAACAGGTGGAAGGCTGAGCTCTGCTTTATTGCTTTTCTCTGTGTCCTGGGCAGCCCCCCCCCAACAGTCTTCAGCCACCACCCCCAACCTCCAGTCTTAGAGGTTCCCCTGCTCTCCCCAGCTTGTTTCCTTTCAGAGATAGCCTCTCTGGCCCTGGTGAGTCTCTTGGATGCTTCTGACTTGCCAGCCATGAAAAGAAAAGCACAGGGCAGACTTAGCATGGACAGAAAGAAGGAGCAGAGAGGAGAATGAACGTGCTGAGGTGGCCACGTTTCATCAACGGTGAGCATTCACATAGGGCTGTACTGCTGGGTTCGAAGAGAAGGACTACAAAGTCCATTCATGGCAGAATTCCCTTGTCCCTGGAAAAGCTTGAGAACAGAAGTCATCTGTTCTCTGAGTGACACATTTTAAGACCTGCCTGGCCACTGGCCACTGGTGGCTCTACCTGTAATCCTTGCTACTCAGAAGGCTGAGATCTGAGGATTAAGATTTGAGGCCAGCGCCAGCAGGAAAGTCCAGGAGATTCTTAGCTCCAATTAACCACCAAAAAAAAAAAATTTGAGCTGTGGCTTAAGTGACAGAGTGCCAGTCTGGAGCAGAAAAAGCTAAGGGATAGCAACTGGACCCTGAGTTCAAGCCCCAGTTCTGGCACGCACACACACACACACACACACACACACACACACACACACACACACACACACCTACCTGTGAAGCTTCCCAGTGTGCCTATGGGAGATGCAGACTCTATTTAAGCTCAGTCTAGGCCCTTTCATCTATGGACTGGGGCCAAGGAACTGCCCGGCAGCTTTTGCTCTCTTTTGCCACCACTCAAGCCCGACCAACCTGCCAGGATCCTCACCAAACATGTTTTCACTGGCAGTGATGACTTGAACACTCTTTTTTGTCCACCCCCCAGAGCAAAAGCAACAGCAGGTTAGACAGGCAGGCTCAGGCCAGTCATTTTCCCCATGGGAATGAGAAAGCAGCCATATGGCCATGAATGCTGGTGTGTGCCTAACTGGCAGAGTGAGGGAGTGTGTCGGGAGAGCTGTAGGGGTGCTGTCTGGTCAGCTCAGCCTTTGTCCACACACTCATTTGAGAACAAAAAGCCCTTATTAATTCAATGCACTTCCTTACTTCCCCAGTGGCCAGTCAGCCCTTGATGGTTTTACCAAGCAGTGTCTTTGTTGTCTGAAGGAGTTTGTGGGCCCTCGCACAAACATTGCAGATACAGAAGACCAACTGGGCAATCAAGTAAACAAGTGAACTATCCATACTTGTGGGGTACAGTGTTCTCTTTCCTCCTATTGGATGTGTGTTTCCATATTCTATAACCAGAGTGAGTACTATCATAATGGGAAAGATGACAGCCCATCTTGACCCTGGGTGTATCATAGTGTATGTAACTCAGATCAGTGAATGACAGGGCAGATGCCTCATTAGCGGACGGGGGGGGGGGGGGGGGGGGGGAGGGAGAGGGGGGTGGCACGGTGGCAATATTTCCATGAAATGGAAGTCTAACATGGGAAAAGCTTCTCTGACTCAGGAACAGGCCATCTGGGCCTGAAGTGAGATTTTAGAAGGTAAGAACCACTCAGACACACTGGTAAAAAACAGTTCAGTGCAGAAACCTCCATAGGAGATTGGGAAGTTCAATTTTATTTTATTTTATTTTTTTTGGTCGGTCATGGGGCTTGAACTCTGGAACTGAGCGCTGTCCCTCAGCTCTTCAGCTCAAGGCGAGTGCTCTACCACTTAAGCTACAGCACCACTCCAGGAAGTTCAATTTTATTGAGAGCTACTATTGACTATCCAGACTTGGGTGAAGTAGGGGGAGAGGGGAGGGAGGGGGAAGGGCTGAAAAAAGCCAGGAAACAAGTCTAGAAGACTAGAAGAGAAAGGATGATGAACAGGTTACCCTGGCCTATAAGATTCTGTCTGTGGCTAGGAACAGTAGCTATTGGCAGGAGAGCTCTTGGGCTCTCCCAGCCTGGGTTAGCAAAGCATTCCTCCAAACTGTAGTGGCAGATTGGGGTCAAGGAAAGGATGAATTCAGACCTTTCTAGGTCAGTATGCTCAATCATGTATGCTTCATACAGGAAGCTAATGAGAATTTTCTCTCGTCCATTTCCAGTGTTGATCTTTCAAAACAGATACTGAGCAGAGGAACAGTAAGACACTGATTTGGTGCAGCTTATATTACCATACCTATTTATCTCTGTATCTATTTCATTCTTCTTCTATTGTACACTGAATAGCTCAGACTCTTTAAGGAGGGTCTTCTTTCTAATTGAAAATATCACCTAGATGTACTCAAGAAGCCTTGAAATAATTGCTGAGTGAAGTAGACAGTGAGACAGAGCTTGCAGGTAGATTTGTAGCCAACAGGTTTGGTGATAGCTTTTGATACCTGGTTTGTTGTTGGAACAATATGTTCCCTGGTTCCCGGAAGCAGTATTAGCAATGGCAGCTTCCTGGTCCTTGGAGAATGTTGATGGATAGGACACTGGAGCCCAGCAGTTGGTTCAGAGGCTTGAGGATTCCCTAGATCACTGCAGTTTCTTTCTATCCCACTCCTGGGAACATAAACCTTCCCCTCTTCCTCTAGTGAGTGGAGCAAACTGGATTTTGGAATACCTAAGTATTATTTAATCCATAATACTGACTTTGATTTACATATTGAATCTATTTAATTGTTATTATTTAGATATTCCCAAAATGGAAATCTAATCTATTCTTGACCAAATGTTGCAAACCTCCACATTCCCCCCTATAGTATGGCAGAGGACCTAAGTTCAAACAACAGCTTTATCCCCCACAGGCACAAAAATACATACAAGTTTAAAAAGAGATTGCAAGATAGTATAGTAAAGTTCCAGGCACAGTGCCCGCCCATGTCACTCTGGTTGGCATTCTTCCCCTCCTAACTACAATGTGGTTGGAATTGGGAAGTTACTCATCATCTAGCGGAACTGCATTGAGACCAGAGAAGTACAGCTTATGATTCACTGACTCCAACGTAAAGCTAAATGCTATGGGTTGAATCATATCTTCCCAGAAGATGGGGAAGTTCTAATCCTAGTATCTAGGAATAGGGCCTTGTGTGGAAATGGTGCCTTTGCAGAAGATCATGTCAAATGACGCCAATATGGTGAATCTTTACCAAACCTAATTGGTGTCTGTTTTAGGGGACACAGATTGAGCATGCAGAGAGGAAACAGGGCATGAAGATCTGAAGCGACACGGTGGCAGCCAGTGCCCTTTCCATAGTAGCCCAGTAGCTCAGGGACAGCCATGCTCCATTAGAGGAACCCACCCAGCCAGCACCTTAACCTTGACCTTGACCTTGGCCTTCCATACTAGGAAACACTCAGTGTCTACTGTTTTAGCCTCCAGCCCATGGAACTTCATTACAGTAGCTGCAAACTAATGTACTCTTAATTATTTTAATTGAGAAGGATTATCTCTCAAAGGCAATATTAATTATTTAAACAGCATTCCAATCTGCACAATTAGCAATACTAACCTAGGAATTGAAGCAATGTTTAGGGGAGAAAAATCTGGAACAGTCTGAAATTGCTATGCTATAAGTGAGGAATATGAAGCTCTAGGTGAAAGACACAAGGGATGCCTGTGAGCAACAGAAATAATAGATAATATTTATTAGGTATTCTTTCTTTTTGTTTGTTTTTCCTGTCATGGAGCTTGAACTCAGGGCCTGGGCACTATCCCTGAACTCTTTTTATTCAAGGCTAACACTCTCCCACTTTAAGCAACAGTGCCAGTTCGGTTTTCTGGTGGTTAATTGGAGATAAGAGTTTCATGGCCTTTCCTGCCTGGGCTGACTTTGAAGCACAATCCTCAGATCCTGACTAGCTAAAATTACAGGTGTGAACCACTAGGGCCTGGCTTTATTAGGTACTTCTATGTGCCAGGTGCTGAGTTAAGTACTTCACATACCTTAACTCATTTAATTTGCACAACAACCAACCGTAGGTGGTAGATAGAAGTATCACCCTCACTTCTCAAATGAGATCACTGGGGCACAGATAAGTATGGTCACTCACCTAAGGTAGTACAGGGAGAAAATAGGGAACAGGTGATATAGTTTGACTGTGAGCAGTCTGGCCCTAGAATACATTTCTAAACAACTAGGAATCACTAGTTTTATGGTATGGTTAATTCTAGGATCAGCATTTGTGAGATAATAAAAAACATTTGTATCTACTTTCTTAACAGTTACTGATAAGCCAGGCAAAGAGTTGGGTGCTGAAAGATACCAAGTACAAGAGACTAACCAATTTGTGGGCTGATGTTACTCAGTTAAGGTTGTAAGCACAAAAATCAAAAAGGAAAAGGAAATTTCTCTTTTCCTCAAAACTGCCAGAGCTCCCAGATTGTTTTACTTGCCAGTCCTTATAATCACATGAGCCAAATCCTTAACATAATAAATTGCATGAATATGGGCACATATGTACATATATAGACATATGTAGCTACACACATACAAATGTAAACAAATATGTGCACATGCGTGAGTCCTTTGGCTGCATTTCTTCAGGCATTCTTGATTGACCAATCAACAGTCTACTTGAAAAAATCATAGCATTTAGTGTGAAAGACTGGGGCACAGCACCTTCAGAAATTTCTGGAAAGTCTAAAATTCTCTTCAGAAATTCTCTTCAAGCTTAAATTTCTCAGCTACAAGATGACAATAGCAAAATAGTTTTGAATAACAATAGGTGCTTTGCCTACTTCATGGAAACAATGTCAATATCAGATGACAGAGGTGAAGACATTTTTAAACAATAAAATGTCACAATAATATCAGTCACTAAATGCCAGATATGTATAGCTGGGAGATAATATCCATCATTTCCTTTTAATTCAGAGGATGCTCAGGTTCAGGTGAAAAGAGTAGAAGCTATTCAGGGTTGAGGTCATCCTGAATCAGTTAAGGAGGTAATCAACACATTTGCACTTCTCTGGGGGCTGTCCTTGCAGTTACTATTTTGGAGGTAGAGGAGAGGGTGGGGGAAGGGATATAAAGCCAGCTTCTGTTTTATTCATAATGTTTACTTCCTGAGTGTAAGGTCAACTAGGTAGTTGGTAAGTAGATAAGTAATTAGGTATGGCAGGATGCACATGATAGATCACTTCTTTTCAATATTCTCTGGGATTTCTAAACATATAGAAATAGATTCTCTGGGATTTCTATACATACAGAAATAATTTATTAGAATAATGGTTTTAAGCATTACCACTGAGTAAATTTAAAGAGCTCCAGGAAATCAAAGTATTTGAAGGGTACCATGTGGGTCATAGGTCAGAAGCTCCACATTTTTGGTGTCTAAGTTATTTATTGAATAATGAAGACTTAAAAATGAAACAAAATGGGAAGTCAAGTGGCTTTTTGCAATCACTTTAAGGTGAAGGGAGACAGATAATTGATCAAGGGGCCACTGCCACCTTTCCCAGAAGATCTTTGATATTTTTGGTTCTGGCTGAAAGAGAGGTATCACTTCCTTCCTCCTTCTTAAATGTTTCCCAGAGGCCTGTGTGTTGAAGACTAGGTCACCAGCCTGGGCCACTATTGGGAGGTGGTGGAAGCTTTAGGAAGAGGGCCCAGTGGAAGAAAGCTGGTTTATGGGGTACCTACCATTGAAGAGGATTAAAGGGCTCTGGCCCCTTCCTCTCTCTCTGCCTTTGTTCCAGGCCACCAAGAGATAAATTGACCTTCTCTATGTAATTCTGCAGCCTTGACATACTGTGCTGTGCTCCACAGGCCCAAAGCAACTGAGCCCAAATGACCAGGGAGAGAAGTCTCTAGAACTTTGAGCCAAAACAGGACCCTCCTCCTTTAAAAAGTGTTTTTTTTTTTTATAGCAATGGAATTCTAACATAAGACAGGAGTTTCTGGTTAATGTGTTTATTAAAACACTGTGGACAGATGGGCACAGCCAGAGAAAGGATTGTTTGGGGATGGTGCAGGCCTGATGTGGTGGTTTAAGAGAGAGCAGACTGTCTTCACTGCTCTCAGCAGAAAGACACTCAGAAAGTAAAGGAATAAAGTTTGAGACAAGGAAGGGAGGGCTTGACTGTATTGCAGATGCATCCAGAGAGAATCAAACAGCTTACATCTACCAGAGAATAGTTAGAACAGTAAATAAAGCCTGGAGGCCAGGAGGAAGGATTCTGCTAATTGGAGAACATAATTTAAGAGCACAAACCCCTGGAGGCACCGACTGCAGGTTTAATTAAAGATTATCATCTGTAACCTGGTCCTTTGTTTTAAAACACTGGCCCTGAGAAGAGTTCAGGACACATGTGAGCCTCATTAGATGCCGGTCTCCTTCTTTGGATATCAGACAGAGTGGGCCATTTTCCCACCTGTAATTTGGCCCACTGAGATGACTGTTAGATTTAGGATTCTTGTTTAACAGCTTCCCCCAGCCCAGCTAAGAAAGACCAAAGAAGGGGAAATGAAACAATCACATTTTAATATGGAAAAGTACAAACAAGGATTTCTCATTGTCTATAAGGAGTTATACAAAGGACTTTCAATGGAACATGTCAGTTTATGACAATGATTTTAAAAAATTTTTTATTCTTTTTTTCCCCTCCACGCCCTTGAAAGACTCTAAGTATGGAATTTGGGAGCTGAAGCATGTCAGCTCTGAAAAGCTTAGATGTGAGAGAGGCTGTTCATTGAATTGCAGGTATCATGCTGTTTAGCCTTAGGAGAGCTTTTGCTACAGAAAATGCTCATCCTTGATTATCTCCCTAAATGGTTTGATTCGCTCGCCCCTGAGTATCTCCCTATAGAGAAAATTTGAAGCAGATCCCCCACCCCCCAGTATGAAAAGTTCTTCTGGTACCAGACCATTTCCCTATACGGTCTGTTTCTGTTGGATTTGGATCTAAACCCCAAACGTGGTTTTGGTCTTTAAAAGATTTGTGCAAGGTCTGTGCTTGGCTGCAGGTCTTTGAGACAGGAGTCCACCTGCAGCCGTTGGCTCTCCAACAAACACTTCCAATTCAACCTCTCAAAATGTGGCTTCTCCATTCTCACCAATCGAGTTCCCATACAACACCGGTCCTAAGGTCAGATGCTATGGCCCTACTTTTGTTTTTTTAAAATAAGTTTTTCATTGTGAAAATATTGTACAGAGGGGTTAGAGTTACATGAGTAAGGTAATGAGTACATTTCTAATCAAGCATCGTTGCTTCCTCCTTTGTTTTTCCCTTACCATCCCTTCCCTCCCACCTCCTCAACTACACTCCCCTCCACCCCCCCTTCCCCCACCTAAATTGTAAAGTTCATTTTTCAACATAGCGTCTTGTACATCTCATTGTTGCAATGGGTCCACCTGTATCCCTATTTAAACAACTTGTTTTTCCCTTCCCCTCCCCAAATTATACCAACATCAAATACAGTGAACACAGGGGTTATACCGTGGGGGAGGGACATACAAAGCAACAAAAAAAAATCACATGGTACCTTACAAATACATTACAAACAATAACAAGAAAGCAAAAACAACTTGCTGTGTACTTACAGCCCAGCTAATGGAAAGATGAGCTTCCAGCCTTGAAGGCCATCCCTTCCCGGTGTCACACCTGTGATTAAGTAGAACCTGTAGGCACAACCCTAGGAGAATGAAGAAGAGGAAAAAGCAAGGGCTTTGGGGGAGTGGCCATTACTGAACATATGCTCTGTAACTGCCTGCAGGTTCTTTCTGCATCAAGTGCTTTATCTGTGGATCTGTTTACACAGCTGCTTATGGTGATTGAGTCACAATTGTGGGATGTTTTTGAGTTTGGAATGCTATGAATTCAGATCTGGGCTATGTACTGTCCAGTCCTAGATAGCACTGCCACTCAGTCAGCACTGAGTGCAGGGGTGAAAACAGAGATTCTAAACTGTGTAAACTGCTGAGTGTTAAGGGCTTCTGGGTCTGAAATGTTTTCACATTCTATCATTTCTCTATTACATTTATTAAATTTAACTTTATGCTAACTCTAAACTAACAGACATGTGTCAAGCACACGTAAGGTAGGCTAGCTAAGCAATGATGTTGGGTAAACACTTTTTGCAATATTTTCAGTTGACAGCAGATTTATGGGGGCGCCACTCCACTGTAAGTGGAGAAGCATCTATAAATGTGTGGTGGTTAGCCTTGCTAGCATTTCCATCTTATGGATCAAGAGGTGAGGGGCAATGTCTGACCCACCACCATAACAAAGCCCATTGCTATTGACGAGTTGATTAGTTGATTGGTAAATGAGTTGTCACCACCTCTTTGCAACTGCTTATGCTCCCAAGCCAATCAATATGTGCCCTTTCTCCTGTAGATGCTTGTATTGTGATAACCCCTTTCTCATTTACTGCTCCTTTGAGCCTTTCTACCCAGTGGGAATGTTAAGTTGACAGATAGGACTATACCTGAGATATCAGGCTAAGTTGGGACAAACTTTCTACTTTATCAATCTCCTATAGCTCACCAGAAGGCCCCCCCACCCAAAAAAATCACAATAAAGACCCTACCTGTCTGCTCTTGCAAGACATTGTTGGGAACAAGTCCTTGGCCCATAATATTTGCATTGTATAGAATATTCTGTGGCTAGAGGAAACATTGAGATGAAAATACCAGAATCACTGTCTGTTTAATCTAGCATCTAATTTTGGGCCAATATCAAGATATACAGAGATTACAAGATGGGAGCCAAAACACATGATCAGCCATGATGACTAATTTGCTTTCCAGGTCTATTCAACCCTGCGTGCTGTAGTTTCATTCTACTTTTTGCATAGCCACAGGAGATGGGCTCTGGGCGAACGAGTCCTCTAGCTGGATCATCTCTGCAGGGCCCCATAGAAAGGTTGCAACTGCACTGCACAGCCTTCTGAACTCAGGTATTAGCCAGCACTCACTGACCACCCTGCATACATGGCTAGCTCACTCATGGGCCGGCCGGCCACACCTATCCTTAGCTCTGTGTTATAGTTTTCCAATTTCATTTCCATCTGTTATTTCCTCTTCTCTGTTAGTCAACTCCCATGTTCTCACTACATCATGTTCCAATGAGGAATGCAGATTTCTTCCCATTTTCTCTAGTGTAAATAAAGAGCCTTCTACATTGACATCTACACAAGTAGTATGTACATGTTTTGAGAATATAACTGCTCCATCAGAGAGTAATTCATGTTACATTTCTCAGTTGCCCTCCAAAATACTACCTGAACGATTGACTCCCACCCCGTTTTCCCAGGTGCAAACAGATACCAGGCAACCCACCAAAGCAGGGCAATCACTCTAAGACTGGCTGTAAACAGTCCATCAAGAGCCCAACCAAAAAGCCCTCCCCACACCTCCCTAGTGGCTTTTTCATTAATCTCTGCATCCGTGCTCAGACCTCTTAAAACCCAGCCCCTGTCCCAGCTCTGATGCAGTCTCCAAGCCCACAGGACGGCTGTGTCCCTCGCAGCTCTCTCTCAAGAAACAGTCCTTATCTGTGGAAGATCGAATCCGGCCTGTTTCCTTCCTTTCTCCTCCATTTTCCTAACACTGCCCACCTCACGGTGTCATTGGGCAGCAGACTACAGATGTGGGGGTGCTGGGAAAAGTGACTTAAAGCATTCTGTAAGCAGCCTCATGATCTCCAGACACCAGTTATAATGTCTCTCCTTCCCCACCGTTAGTCCCTCCTGGCCCTCACACCAGACCCAGACCTCAATAAAGACCTGTATAAAGTCAAAAATGAGGGATACTTCTGAGTACATCAAAAGATGGTACAGATTAAGACCAGGTATGGTGGCATCTATCTATATTCCCAGTTACTGGGGAGGCAGAGATTGAGAAAATTGTGTGTCGAGGCCAGTCCTATGTGAAATAAATTAGCAAGATCTTATCTCAACCAATCAGCTAGACATAGTGATGAGAGTTTTGTAATCCCAGCTCTTTGGCTCAAGTGGTAGAGCACTTGCCTAGCAAGCACAAGGCCCTGAGTTCAAACTCCAGGACTGGAGTATATACAGGTTGATTGTGGCACCCCAGACAAACCTCACAGCAGGATAAAGAGACACATGGACACCCTGTGGCTTCTGAAACCTCACCACTAACTCCATTACCTCTGGCGACCAGTGCTTGTTGACTATGAATTCTTGGAAAAAATAATCTATGTCACCCCAATAGATTGGCCTCCAGGTCACAAATTAAAGGGAATTGTGGGATTGGACATGGGCAGCAGTAACATTATTTTTAAAACCTAAAGTACAGACAAGCTTCCTCCACTTCCTTGAGGAGCCAATTCTGACAACACATATAATTTAAAAGCTTTTATACAGCCTTGGGTGGACAATCAGAGTTCCAAACTCAGGCAGTTGGATATAAAGAATTTGAAGAGTTAGTCAAAGTGTTCTTACAAATCCATGGTGGCCATGAACATTTACTTCCCTACCATTGAGAAAAGCCCCAAGGACTTTCCTACCACTCTGACAACACACAAAAAAATTGCTCCCAGTAATAAATGGAGTCGCTCTGTGAAACGACTGCTTTGATGGATGGTTATGACTTCAAAGTCTCCTCAGCTCTGCTTGTTTTTCCTTGGACAATCATCACTATTTGATATTGGTTGTTGGCAACAAAATGGGGATTGTAGATTTTCTGCCTTCAGACTTTGGAGTTCGTTAGAAATGTGCCTCTGTTTCATTACATTGGTGAGTTATTCTTGGTCTCAGGCAAGAAAGACTGAACTATTGCTTCAGCCAAGGCAACTTCTGGTCCTAACATTAAATGTGTGACCTACTTTCTGTGTATGGTGGCAATTGGGCATTTATCCAATAAAATACAAACAAGGTTAAAGTAAAGCCACCAGTGCAGCCATGTTCACTGCAGCATTATTGGCCATAGTGAATAGATATGGAATCAGCCAAGATGCCCTTCAATGCATGAATAGATGAAGAAAATGGGGTATATGTACAATGGAAAATGTGGTATATATACACAATGGACTTTTATTCACCCATCAGAAAGAATGACATTGTACCATTTGTAAGAAAATGGAAAGACTTGGGAAAAATTATATTGAGTAAGCCAGACCCAGAGAAACAAAGGTTGGCTTCTCTCGTTAGTTTCTCTCTATAAACAAATATGATGAGTGGTATGCAAGTGGTTTCAAATGAATGAAGTATAGACTCTATGGATTGCTCAAATACTGCAATTCTTTAGAAAAACTAGGTCAAAACCTAGCAAAGCAAGCAACAGGAAATAGGCACTTTCAAGGCGGGGATGAGGCCAAGGAGAGAGGAGTAGACAAATGCAGGAGGGTCCAAGGGGAAGAATGTAGTCAAGACATTGTATATGCTACAAAAGAAAGAGAAGGGATGGATCAAAGGGGGGGGAGAGTGACACTGATCCAGATGCATTGTATTCATAAACTCTTTATTAAATGGCACCTCCTTTGTACAACAACTTAAAGGTAATAAAAAATGTAAGTATCTTTAGCATTTGTGTTTCTTCACATAAAAACCATAAATTAAGGAGCAGTACTTTGGATTTGAGACCCATGATAAAACAAGCAAAGAGCAATTGAAGCCAGGTGCCAGTGGCTCACACCTGTAATCCTAGCCACTTATAAGGCTGAGATCTGAGGATCATGGTTCAAAGCCAGTCCAGGCAGGAAAATCCGTGAGACTCTTATCTCCAATTAACCACCAGAAAACTGGAAGTGGCGCTGTGGCTCAAGTGGTAGAGTGATAGCCTTGAGCTGAAGAGCCGAGGGACAGTACCCAGGCCCAGAGTTCAAGTCCCACAACTGACAAAAAGAAAAAAAAAAGAAAAAAGAAAAAAAAGAGCAATTGAAAGCTTACTTGCTCCTAGAAAGTATAAAATATTCTATGGAATTGAAATTCCCACATAGCTTTATGATTTGCACAGATATTAAATACCAAAAAAATGCAGACAATAAAAAATGCCTTGTCAAAGGGCAAGGCTTTATTCTTATGATTCTGTTTTCCCAGGGAAAAGATGGCTGAGTGTGAACTTCCCTTGGACTCACTGCTCTATATGGTACACAATGATTCACATGTTTGTCTTCATTTGTTTGAGTGATATCTTAGGCAGAATGATGGATGATGGAAGGACATGGAGTGGGCCAGGTACTGGCCATTGATGCAGACATGTGAAACTGAGCAGGTGAGAAAAATCCATCCCAGAGCTTGTGAGCAGGAGAACCCAAGGAAGAAAGGCAGGTGGAGAAAAAGTCCAGAGGCCTAGGCCCGGACCAGTCTGCAGGTTCCTGGGAGGTGGCACTTCTCTGTAGATAGGTGACACTTGCACCTGGCGCAGAAACTCAGGAAGAAACTGTTATCCAGAAAAAGAACTTCTGGATCTGGAGAGGAGGCAGACAGGAGACAGGAAATGTCTTCCTATGGGCCTAGACCTCCAAGTCCCCAGACTGGTTCTCCACATGTACTAGGCACAGACATTTTGAAGATGTGGTGGCAGCACAAGCCACACACACACACACACACACACACCCCTTTGCTGTTCTTATTTCTAGCACTCTTTGGCTCTCAATCTCTCACTTGCTGTGAAGTTCAGCCTCCATCTTTCTCCTCTCTCTCCCTCCCTCCCTCCCTCCATCTCTGTTTTTCTCTCTCTCTCTTCTGCCATGTGTGTGTGTGTGTGTGTGTGTGTGTGTGTGTGTGTGTGTGTGTGTGTGTGTTAAGGAAGTGGTAAAGATAGTTATCCTCTCTTCTCTCCTCTCTATCCTCTCAGGTGCTCTCTCTGTCAGAGAAGTAGACTTCAAAGTAAAGGGTAGGGTGCAGTGCTCTGGACACTTCACTACTAAGCAGAAAACAGGAGAGACACAAGACTGGACATGGATTCCAGGAGGCAGCAGTCAGATAACCGACATGGGTGCATGGAAGACGTGCCAGCAGAAGACGAGCTTGGTGTCTTAAGAACAAAACTCCTTGGGGAAATCCTCAGAAGATCTCAGATGCTGCCTAAAGGATGGGAGGGAGGGAAGGAGGGAGGGAAGGAGGAAGCCGGGCTGGTTGTAGTTGAGACCTTTATAGGGATTTTTATCCATACTGTGACTTGAATTCAGAGCCTCCTACTGGCTAAACAGACACTTTGTCACCTGAGCCATTCCCCCCACCCCCAATTTTCCTTTTTGTTTGCTTTATTTTTAGTCTTATGCTTTTGCCCAAGACCAGCCTGAGACCATGATCCTTCTAACTGCCTAGATGCGGTTAGATATGCAACACCAGCAGACCTTGTTCTGTAAGGCAAAGTCTTGCTGAGGTTTTTGCCTGGCCTACCCTTGAACCATAATCCTCCTATTTCAGCCTCTCAAGTATCTGGGATTATAGGCTTAAACTACCAGGCAAGGTAAAAAGTCATTTCTTGCTTCATCTAAAGACCACATCTTGGGCTGGTCAAGTCTAGTAGAAATCCTGAAAATCCTTCACTATCCTGAGTTATACAATGTGTAACACTCTAACAATAACTGACATATTTTATTAGGTTGAAATCTTGTACATTTCTCTCAGATGGGAAGAGGGAGTTTTAATAAAATGAGGGCGGTGTGGCCTAGTAGAGGGCTGGAATAGAAGCCTGGCAGAGTACACATTGCTCTTCTTGTTTCTTTTCTAGCCCCAACATGTGTCCCAACACCTTTACTTCCAGCAGCCAACATGAAGCCACTTCGGGAGAGAGCAAGGATTAAATCTCTGCAAATAGTTTGAAGATGAAAAAATCAGCATTATGAGAAGGTACTTGGTGCTCTCATCTGTCTTAACCCAACAACATAAAATCACCACCTTATTAGATTCTACAAAGCACAGAAGCAAACCGATTTGTAAGCAGCTCCATTTATTTGAGTAAATAAGCTTGTAAATAAATCATTGATAAACATTACAAAATTAAATACATTTCCAAAAGCTTGCCAGTATACGTAAAATTCACAAACGTAGTTCTTTTAAAAAATAAAATATGTTCAGAGCACCCTTGATATAAAATGCCTGGTCCCTGTCCTCAGACAGGACCACCTGGAGACATCTTACAGTAGGTGGGGTTTCCAGGAAGAGGCCGCAGGGACGCATGAATGGAAGAGCTCGTACTTTTACCTGTTACCCTGCCCACATCTCATCTGAATTCTAATTCTTCTCCAAAGAGTTAGTATGTAATAATGGAGGGGGCAGACAGGTGCTCAGGCCTACCTCTAAGCATGGAGGTCAAGGTCACACCGAGGAGCAGGAACACACAGAGTTTCCATTCTGAACCACTGAGAGAAGCCACAAAGGACATCCATACTTCCAGGCCAGCAAGTGTTGCTTCCTCGAGTGCCTGGAAGGCCTTGCCCATCTCTGCACTTGCTCAACCCTCAGCTCTCAACTCTGCTCTGATGCTAACCAGGCACAAAAGGGACTAGAATCTACTTTGAAGGAGGGAGATGCCCAGCCAATTTCTTTCCTTCTTACCTGCTTTCACACAAACAGAATGATACACAGTTTTGTTTTTTGTGCGTTGAAAGCAGCGAAATCTATTACTACACACAACTTCTCTTTTCCATGACAAATCACTACTTAGAAAGTATGGACATTTCTCTAGAAAGTATGTTAGTTTTTCGAATTAAGTGTTCATAAAACTTTAAAAGACCACAAATGAGGCAATAAGTACATGACCTGGCGAAGCATCTTAACCAAGGAAACGACAGAGAGTCCATAAATTAAGCCCTTGACCAACTCAACACATTATTTTTTTGTAGTGTAGCTCATTAAAATAACGGATACACTGAGTTCTTCCACTTTGGTGCAGAAAGTGAACGCTGAGGGTCAACAGCACTCCCATGAAAAAGGCCGAGTGCTGTGACCTCCCTCCTTAAGACGAGCACAAGTTTATCCCATCCATGTGAAATAAAACTCACATCTACAGTTTAACTTGTTGCGTAGATATATACAAGAACAAGAAACTTGACATCTGAGCCAAAATGTACAACCTAAGGGGGAGGAAAAACTGGTTGTAAGAAAACCATCTTCCCTGTATTGTTAAGGTCCTAAACATCTAAGTCCTTGCAGAAAACACCACCCAGCCTGGTTCATCACTGGACATCTACCAGCCTGGATAATCCTTGGCTGGGCTGCAGTCAGAGTCGTGATACCTTTGCTATTAAGATATTACACTAGTGAAAACCTTTAGAAACGACAATGAAAAGGAACGCTCATGAATAAATGTCTAATAAATCCCCCTCCCCACACACACACCAAAAAGAAGTTGTTCAGAAGGACAACTGTTGTTTAATAAGTCTTCATGAAGTTCAAACCCCAGGACCCTTTCTTCGTCTCCGAGACAGTTCTACCCTGTTCCAGAATCATATGCTCTTCCTCTGTGGAGGGCTTAGCTTCCTCATGCCTCTTATCTTGGAGAGTAGCTCTTTGATAAATTCCTAAAAGAGATCAAAGAAGTGAACATGAAGTCATGCTACTAAAATCCATGTTGAAAAATCTGTGAAGTAAGTAAGTGATGGCAAGCACCGCGAATCTTAGTTGATGGTTGGAACTGGCGTAATAGGGAAATTGGGAAACAAACAAAGAAGGCCTCAACTTCATAGCCCAGCCTTGCTGCCTTCACCCTGCTCTACTCGCCTTAGGAGGGAAGCCAGGCCCGCTTCTCTCACTGATATTATCTATGTGGTTGCTAGAGGCACGTGTGGAGAGCACCTGGGGCTTACTGTGTACACGGAGATCACCTGGGGCTCTTGTAGAGTACGGCCAGGTTAGGGTCTAAGACCCTGCATTTCTAACTAGGTCACAGTTGATGTTAGCACTGTCTGAGAGGGTACCTGAAGGCTCAAGACAAGGACAAGAGGCCCTGGAAGTTGAATGTGCATCAGATCTATTAGTGACGGTGTGGATTAAGCCACTGAGTGCTAGGCCCACCAGCACAGTGGATCCAGTAGAGGGGTGGTTTGGTAGGTAGATGTGGGTGAAGCTGACGATGTGCTTTTCTGATGTGCCTTTCACCAGTGGCATGAGTGCCCCTGCTCCCAAGCTCACAGAGAACCAGCGCTCTAGATCACATAAAGGGACTTTATGGACTGTAATCCATAGCCCCAAACCCAACTCGAACTAAACCATACCACATTACCTACACACACCTGAGGTTAAAATTTACACAAAGACTGTTTTGTGCGATGCATTCTGTTATTTTCTTTTTGATTCTCCTTTCATTTTTAGAGGGAAGCTGCAGGGCTGCGATCCACGGAAATGATTGCATGACCTGCAAATGGATCGAAATCCACTGGGAAATGGATTGTTGCCTCACATTTCAAAATGTCGGAACCCCATCCAAGGCACGTTCATGCGTTAATTGTATTTTATAATATAATTGTATTGGTCAAAGACAAGAATGACAGCCAGACCCTCTGACCAGCAAGTTCACAGCCAGCAAATGATCAGACTTTAGGGACCAGCTGAGGGTACAATCAGTGAGAAATATTACTCTCCCTCCAAGCCACCCCCGGCTCTCACAGCCAGAGGCCCAGGCTCAAGGGTCCTTCCTGCTCTCCAGAGCTAAATACAATAAGCTTAAACACTTAAAGTTACCACCATCGTTGGCTTTTCTTTTTTGTTACTATAAAAATAATACACAATTTTTCTAAGAAAACTTGGAAAATACCAAAAAGCAACAATATACTCCTTAGAATGAACAGCTGTGAACATATTTCTTCTATGGAAAATTGTTTATACCTCCTAATTAAGATCATACTGAATATAACAATATCCTTTTGTTCCACTTAGCATTGTTATGTCAGGAGCTTGTTCCCACAATATTAAGCAGTCTTCCTAAAAACTAATGCTCATAATTTTACACTCCCTTATTGTGCAGACAATATACCATTTGCTTAATTCCTACATCAATGGATTCTAAGGTAGTTCCTGGCTTTTCAAAACTATAAACAATGGTGTAACTAAAATCTCTATAGTTAAGTCTTTGCATGTAGTTTTAATTATTTCCTCTGGAGAGTTATCTTTGAATTGGGTGAAATGTCAAAATGCTTTTTACCACCACCATATCTACTAAGACTGGACAGAATGGAAGACAATGGAAGTACAATGAAGGCCTGATTTCAATTTACTGAATACCTATCTAACTTAAAGAATTCTCTTAAGTGAAATAATGCTACATTTTCCCATTTACACACAATTTTCACTTTGAAAAGTTGAATGTATTATTGTATGCTTTGTGCAATTTAATCAGTACATAGTATTAGCACATAGTTTCACAAACCTGTTACACAAATGACTACTATAAAAAGTTTCAGTCTTTGACTCTAAATTTCCTTTCTTCTTAAGTCCAGCATCAGAATCACAAGTCCTATTAAATATCTTGTGCACAATTCTTTGTGCAATAGTTTAGAAACTTCCCTTTGCAGAGCTAAGACTAAAATAACATAAAGAAGAATATACCCTGAACTACAGATATATCTCTTCAAGACAAAAATGTTGGTAATTTAAATCTAATTCAAAACTTCTCTGAAAATTAATCATAATGCTTATGAGTCTCAGAGATTAAAAAGGTTAATGATGTAATTGTGTGTGTGTGTGTGTGTGTGTGTGTCTGTGTGTGTGTGTGTGTGAGAGAGAAGAGAGAGAGAGAGAGAGAGTGTCTTGGGGCCTGAACTCATAGCCTGGGTGCTGTCCCTGAGCTTTTTTGCTCAAGGCTAGCACTCTGCCTCTTCAGCTACAGCTCTATTTTGATCAAGTGGTAGAACATCATAAGGTAGAGTGCCTAGGCCCTGAGTTCAAGCCCCAGTACACACACACACACACACACACACACACACACACACCCCACATACACACACAAAGATATAATTTTTCTTTTCTTTTTTTTTTGTCGGTCATGGGGCCTGAACTCTGGGCCTGAGCACTGTCCCTCAGGTCTTCTGCTCAAGGCTAGCACCCTACCACTTGAGCCAAAGCGTCACTTCCAGCTTTTTCTGCTTATGTGGTACTGAGGAATCGAACCCAGGGCCTCATGCATGCAAGGCAAGCACTCTACCACTGAGCCACCTTTCCAGCCCACAAAGATATAATTTTTCTTGGGACTATGATGCATTAGTATGAATGGAAAAAATCCAATTTTTCATTTTATATGAACATAACTTGTATATTTATCTTAATATACTGTTTTGTGCATAATGTGCATACTTATGCTGCTCATGAAATTTGCATATTTGGGTGCTCAGCTGAGTGGGTTAAAAAAAGCAAGCTCAATATTTATTTTCAAAATAGAAGCTTGCCAACACCACTTGCACAGAAGGATTCTGTTGATTGCAGATGATTCTTGAGGAAAATTCAAGGACCTCTAATTAAATAGTTGGGCTTTGAGTTTGTATTACTCAAAAACACTTAGATCAGTGACTTTCAGTATATCTCATTCACTTCCAAGAGTCATTTTGCCTTGGACTGGGAATGCTAATTTAGTCTCAGAAAGGTTATTCCTTGGAGGAAATGA
Organism: Dipodomys spectabilis; assembly: GCF_019054845.1. Lineage (NCBI taxonomy): Eukaryota > Metazoa > Chordata > Mammalia > Rodentia > Heteromyidae > Dipodomys > Dipodomys spectabilis. The sequence goes on along the minus strand of NW_024870678.1, from coordinate 32,212,881 downwards.
CACTGATTTGAGACCTGAATTAGTAGAGGAAGCCAGTTGGAGGAGATACAGAGACCTAGCTGATAGCCCCCTTGCTGTAGGACTCTTCCTACAGAGGAACAAGCCAGTGTGACAAGGTAGAGAGTTAACAAGAAGCACTGGAAAGAAATCCTTCAAGTTTCTGGAAGTGTTCTATATAGAGTTAGTGTGAGTTCTACCTTAGATGTCTAGTAAAACCCCCAATGAGGCCATTAGGGCCTAGAGTTGTTGGGGTGTTTTTTGTGGGAGGAGTCTGTTTTTCTTTTGAGAAGTTTTGATAGGGTGTGTCTTTTAAGGAACTTGCCTCTGTCAGATTGGAAAAACAAAATCATGTTTCCTGCTCTCACCCTCCATATGTCTGGAGGTTGAAATGTCAGAGGAGATAGGTTTCCATTCCCCACAACCAAGCAATCACTTCACCAGTGGATACCAACAGAGGGCACCAAGTTTGGATTCAATTGTGACACTAGATATTTTGTGCTGAAGAGTTAGTTACCATCGGGCATGGTGCTCACACCAGTAATATAGCTACTCAGAGGAGATTTAAGATCTGAGGATTGGTGTGAGCTGGACAGTCTCATTTCTAGTTAAGCACCAAAAGGCCAGAAGTGGAACCATGGCTCAAGTGGTAGAATGCTAGGCTTAGCAAAAAAGCTAAGAGACAATGCCTAGACCTGAGTTCATGCCCCAGTACTGGGACAAACAAATGCTATTTACCTCCCACAGGTTAAAGTGTAAGCCCTACAAAACTGTCCTCCGTTCAGATGTGGAACTCAGGCTTGTCAGGCATACTTCTGACAACTGACATAAGTAAGGGAGTTTCTACTGCCCCCACTCCTTTTATTCAACAATTTGCCACAGCAGGTCACACAATCCAGGTAAACACTTAGATTACCACTAATAATAAAGGAGATGGTAAATGATACAGCTAAACAGCAAGATAAAGATATACAGAGGGTTAAGGTATGAGGGAAGGGTCTAGATCCCTCAATCTGTCTCTGAGCATGCTACACTCTCAGCGCTGTCATGTGAACCCTGCATTTAGGGGTGCCCATGGAAGTTCATAACACAAACATGATGGACTATTAGCTCAACCTCCAGCTCCTTTCCTTTTACGGGGGTGGGAGTGGGGGCAGGGGAGGAGGGAAGAGGAGGGGCAGGTAGGATTGACAGCTCCAAGCTTCTAACTGACTTGATCTTCCTGGTGACCAGACCTTATCAGGACTCCAAAACATATGCCATTAATTAAATTAATGGATCAATTATCCATTGTCTCCTCAGTGGGGGTTTTACTAGACATGTAAGAAAGAAATCACACTAACTTTGTATAGAACACTTGCAGAAACTTGAAAAGAAAGGAATTCTTTCCAGCATTTCTTGTTATCTCTGCATCTGCTCACATTGACTTGTTCCTCTGTAGGACTCTGCAAGGAAGCTGTCAGCTAGCCTCTTTATCTCCTCCAACTGGCTTCCTCTGCTAATTCATCTATTAAATTCCACTATTAAAAAAAGATACTCCTGCTACCCAGTATTGCCTAGGAAAGGATTAGGAGCTTTGCACCAGGAACTGGGGTAAACGATCAAGCATTTGAACAAAAGATGAATGTAGCTCCCCTATTAATCAGGAAATTACAAGTGTTTCAGAAACATCATTCGTGGAGGGGAGACCAATTCAAATACGCATTGCTTATTATATCACAATGTTTTATGCTCGTTTCATCTAAGCTGCTGAAATTCATTTTATAAGGTTGCTCATGGTATTTGTTGAATCTCTGTAGTCATGTTCCCTACTCGCATTTCTGATATTGATCATTCATCTTCTCTATTCCTACTTACCTGAGTAAATAGAAGTTTGCCAATTTTATTGACCTTTTCCATTCCACTGAGCTCCACTTACATCTTTATTATTTCCATATACAGAGGTAGGGGGTTGGGGAGAGGGTTGAAAACCTTGCTTGGCTTTTCTACTTAAGGCTGATGCTCTACCACTTGGGCCACAGTTCCACTTCTGGCTTTTTTGTTGATTAATGGAGATAAGAAGCTTGCAGATTTCTCTACCTAGGCTAGCTTTAAATCATGGTCTTCAGATTCAGCCTCCTAAGTAGCTAAGATGATAGGCATGAGCCACCAGCACCTGGCTTAGCCTCAATCTTTTATCCTCTTGGTTGTCATTGTTGTTATTCTTAAGGTTCCTTATATGTTATAACTTAGACATCTAATACTACACCTTCTCCTCTAATCACTGCATTAGTGAAATCTCAGAAAGATAAGATGGGCTTTCATTTTCACTTAGTTCAAAATACTTTTCAATCCCCCTCTTCTTTGGGCTTTGAATTACTTAGATACGCATTATTTAGTTTCCAAATATTTGGAGATTTTCCAGATATTATTCTGTTTTTAATTTCTAAGACAATATCACGGTTGTCAAAGAACATGCTTTGAATGATTTGAATCCCTTTAAATCCGAGTATTGCTTTATGATCTAGAACATTACTAACTTGGTAAGCAGTCTGTGGACTTTCTGTCTTGACATACAAGTTGTTTCCAAGGTGGCATTTCACCATTGCCTTGATAGAGCTTCCTCTTAACTGGTGTATGCTCTAAACATGCTGAGAAGGATTAACATGTTATTCCTCAGCCGAAGAATTCCCAATGAAAATATAGTCATTTAAGGCATTTTCGTAGCCACAAAGGACATAATCTTCTCACTACTCAACAAAAAAGCTATCAACTCTTTTTTGGCTTTGTATAAACAGATGCATGTGAGTGGATGAACCCAATGGGCAGGCACGGGTTCCATATCAGAATTTGACCATTTAGGCTTGATATGAAGGATCTAACATGATTGAAGGTCTCCCCTGTGGAGCCCTTTTCCATATGCCCATAGTTAATCCAAAACCGTAAGTTGTGCAGTTCAGTAAAGCTTATGTTCTATTCCATTACAAGTCAGCTGCTCCAGATCACAAAGCAAATACTTAAATCTAGGCCTTTGGTGCCAACTGAGTTGGGTAACTATCTGCAGAGCCCTCATTGAACCCTAAGTGGAATCTCTGTTAGATCCTGCCCTGAGTGCTAAGCTGAGAGGAAAGGAGGGTAGAAGTCCTGTTTTTCAGGAGCTTCTAGGTCAGCAGGGGCAGAAGACAAGGAAAGCACTGCTGGTAGTAGGCATAAGCGACAGTGCCAAGTGAGTTCCCACACCCTGCAGACTTACCTGCTTACCGTGCTTACCTGAGCTCTTGGGCCCTGAATAGAAAGCAAACTGGGGCTGAACCAGTCACCTGTTTTTAATGAGGTTAGGGCCTAGTACCCCCAGGACTGAGAAATGAATAATGTCACAAGAAGCAGAGAGACTGAAGACAAAGACTTAGATCCCAAACACTGCAGAACCTTTTGGAACAAATGGAAAAAGTTCTGTTAACCGGGCTTGTTCAGCCCATACACACACAGCAGGGGGCAGTGTCGTCACCTGGCAGAGAGGAGGATTCTGGATCTAGAGACAGCCTAGGTTCAAGTCCTTGGGTGTAACTCAGATTGTATTCTCCATGCCCCAGTTTTCCTCCGCTGTAAGTGGGAGTAATATAAACATGAAATGCTTAAGTAAGTTAATACATGAAATGGCGGGACAGTGCTGAGATTACAGTAAGTGCAGTGCAAACAATTCCCACTGCCTTGGTCATTCTCATGATCACCGTTATGTTTTCAATAAAGCATCCCTCAAAAGGCTCATATATATATATTTTTTTGGGGGGGGAGGGGGGTCCGGTCGTGAGGCCTGAACTCTAGGCCTGGGTGCTGTCCCTCAGCTCTTCAGCTCAAGGCTAGCGCTCTACCACTTGAGCCACAGCGCCACCTCCGGCTTTTTTCTTTTTGCTTATGTGGTGCTGAGGAATCAAACCCAGGGCCTCAGGCATGCAAGGCAAGCGCTCTACCATTGAGCCACCTTCCCAGCCCAAAAGGCTCATATATTGAAGGCTTCATCATGAGGGTGCTGTTTTGGGAGGTGCTAGATACTTTTGGAGGTGGAGCCTAATTTCTGGAGGAAATAGGCCACTGGGATAGGTTCTTGGATAGATGATGATGATTCTTTTTCCTTTGTCTGTCTGTCTGTCTGTCTGTCTGTCTCTTCCTCTCCTGTCTCTATCTTTCTGTCTTCTCCCCTCCCCCCGCCCTTAGGTCTCTCTCTCTCTCTCTCCTATCCTCTCCCTCTTCCTTCCCTATACTCTCCTTCTTCTCTCTTCTACCCTTCTCCTCCCCTTCCCCTACAAAACTCATGCTGAAATCTAACTGCCATTGTGACAGTATTAAGAAGCAGGGCCTCTAAGAGGTGATTAGGCCGTGTGGGCTTGCTTTGAGTGGATTAATATCATTATCCCAAAAGGGGATTAGTTATCCTAAAAGTAGATTGTTATAAAGAACATTTGGCTTTCTCTTACCTCTGTTTCTCTCATGTGTTCTCTTTTCATTCTGAGCTTTGATGATGCATCCAAGAGGTCTCTGTCAGAGGCCAGCACCATGCTCTTAGGCCTCTCAGCCTCTACACTGTTAGAAATACTCTTTACACTGGGCCTAGTCACCCACCCCCATAATCCTAGCTACTCAGGAAGCTGAGGTCTGAGGATCACAAATTGAAGCCACCCCAAGCAGGAAAAGTCCTTATCTCCAAAACTCTTATCTCCATCAGAAATGCTGGAAGTGGAGCTGTGGCTCAAATGCTAGAGCAAGAGCGTTAAACACAAAAGCTCAGGAACAGTGCCCAGGCCCTGAGTTCAAGCCCAGGCCTGGCACGCACATGAAAAAATTGTTTTTTTGTTTGTTATCATCCAGTCCCAGGTACTCTGGACATGGTATCACAGCGTGCACTAAGAAATGGGCTACACACACACACACACACACACACACACACACACACACACCTTGTAGCTATTCTCTCCCCCCGCCCCCCCCCATTCCCTATGGGAAGGTGTGACAATGAAGGCAGATGAGAAGAACATGAGACCCTGAGTGCTCGGTCAGGGTATGAATATCAGCACATGTTTCTTCAGGGAAGCTCACAGTGGTCCTGGTCAGCAAGTGTTCCTCCCTCCATGGCTGTGGTTCCTCCCTGTAAGTATTGAGGCCACCCAGGCTGAAGAAGGCCATAGTGGCCTCTCACAGTGCCTGGTGGAGGGCTGCAGTTCCTCAGCACCTTGCTCAGCAGATCCCTGCCTTTTCCCGCTCCTGCAGCTAGGCAATGGCTTGCTATCAAGCCAGCAGTCAAGAGATCCTTGGCCTGTATCACTTCCCCTCTTAAAGGGCTACAAACAAGTATGTTTGCCCTTCATTTCATGAAGTGCTTAAATGGGCTAGAAGACATTCCTTCAGCAGTATTTCCCAACTATCTACTACCTCAACACATAATACACACGCGCACACACACACACACACACACCACCACCACCACCACCATCATCTTACACCTCCACCTCTTCCTCCCCCTTCTCCTGACTCCTCTGAGTCATTGTCTGTGTCACACTGCAGGGAAAGTCTCCGCCTTCCCTTCCACCAGACTATCCCCCCTTAACAAGGAAACAAAAACAAAAACCTCCTACCCTCAATAGTTGCCTTTTTAAGTGACCCTGTGTTCAGCCTCTGAGTTGCTATGCCCAGCCTACCCCTCTGTGCTGGGCACTATTATTGTATGTGAAAATCCTCTACCCTCTCCTTTTTCTTTTTACACATTAATTCATATACAGACAATTCTCTCTTGCAGTTGTCATTTTGCCGGGCATAGTGTCACTCTGTCAAAAGAACTGAGCACCTGGCTAGGGTTCACATTCAGTTCATATTTATTGGGCAACTTCTAGGAGGCAGGCACACTGTGCATTTCACATACTGCCTGATTTAATCATTACTAATATCTTGTAAAATGGGCTTAGAAGGATTTAGAGGCTTTCCTGAGGCCGTGCAGCTACTAAGTAGTCAGCCCTGGATTCAAACACTGTGTTAATGTAAAGGCATAAAGAACCTGGAATGAATGCCAGGTGGAGGGCCTGATCCTTCTCTCTGTGCCAGGCTGCCTAGGATAAGAAATATTTTGTATTAAGCAGTCAGGCTAGGTAATTTTAATCTAATTACAAACTTAAACTGACTTGAAATACATATGATTCACACAACAATTCTGTAACTTTTAAGGGTGGGGAAAAGGATGACAGATACTCAAAGGACTGTGTCTTTATAAGTACATTATGGAAATTGTCTCCTGAGGATAAACCTTTGCTTCCATTTCTTGCCAGGGACAGGCAACCAAAAGTAGGCCCTACATATAGGGCAACTCGACACACACAGAAATGAATTAAGATCAGTGAAGGAAAGAAGGGCTGACTATGTTTGCATAGCACTAGGATAATACAGCAAAATGTAACTGTAGATCCCTACCTCACACTGTATAGACAAATAGAGGGAAGAAGCATTTGAATACCTAAAAGTAAAAAGTAAAAGTAAAAATGTTTAAAACAAAGCATAAGGAACTATTTTTAAACACACTAAAATAGTAATAGATTTTTGAATTTTTCTTAAAAGCACAAGCCATGAAAGATGTCATTGACAAATTTGATTCAAAATTTAAAGCTTCTGGTTTGGCTCTAATGGATTACTTCTGTAAGGTTAGCTACTTAGGAACTAACACCCAAGAGGATCATGGTTCAAAGACAGCCTGGACAGAAAAGTCCACAAGACTTCATCCTCAATATAACCAGCAAAAAGCAGGGCTGGAGGCATGGCTTCAGTGGTAGAAGTGTGCTGGTCACGCAGGCAAGCCATGTAAGCGTAAGGCCCTGAGTTCAAACTTCAGTACCGGAAAAAAACTCAACTCCTGTGCATAGAAGACCTTGTAACTGGAAATAAGATCTACCATTAGGAAACTTAACAATTACAATCTACATAAAGGTCAAAGGATTGTCATCCAAAATACACAGGACTCCCCAAAATCGGCACAGAAAGTAACTCAGAGAAAAGCACACATTGAATTTGAAATGGAAAACTCCCAAAGAATGATATAGAAACAGCTAATAAGCACATACAAAAAATTCCTCATTTTATTTCTATTTGTAAAGGTAATTTTCAGAAAGGTTAGTTATATAAATCAGGTAATGAGTACATTTCCCTTTGAACAGTGTCACCCTCTTCCTTATTTTCTTGCAGGTTTTCCCGCTCCCAACTCCTCTTCCCAAATCCTTATTCTTACTACTCAGGAAAAGAAATGTCAAAACAACAAGCTGCTTTTAGATGGGCAAAATCTTAAACATTAGCAATACCAGGTGAGGTAATGATGACATTAAAAGGGAATTTTTAATGCTTGTATCAGTGTGAGCACGCAAGCTGATACAAGTATTAAGTGCAGTTCCAATTCTTGGTATTTCCTTGGAAAAATTTTTGTACATAGAACAATAGATCAATAATAGTAATTTTATTCCACCTCTGTTTATAATAAAGATAAACTGAAGACAATTCAAGTGAGTATCAAAAGAAAAATTGATTAAATTATAGTTAATACAAAAGAATGCTATTCAATTTTTTAAAAAGAATGAAATAGACTTCCTCCTGAAATACAGCTTCCTGTGTTAACATCCAATATTGTATAAAATAAAGGAGCTTGAAAAGACATGTGAGAAAAAATTATTTATGCAAAGCATACAAAATAATCCATGTGCATACTTGGTTGCAACAGTCTTCTTATTCACCTTTGTTTTCCTAGTACAAAGCCTAATATATTATGAGAAGCTACGCAAAGGTTTGCAAAGTAAAGAATTACATGAATGAAAGAACTAATTCATAGAACTACAGCATGAAAGTACAGAAAGGGGCAGGATGGGACTAGACTCTTCCATGTCCCTTAAGGGAGGGAAAAACTCACACAAAGTATCAGTTGGTCCAACTTCTTTAAGCAGTATGAAACTAAAAAGGCTGGGGAATTGGGGGAAGAGTAGAGCCTACCATGTTCCAGAGAGAGAAAAGGAGGGAGGGATAAAGAGAGGGAGGGATGGAGGGAAGAAGAGAAGAAGAGATTAAAGAAGCAATACTAAAAAAAAAAAAAAAAAAAAAGAATAACACTTTCAGGAGCTTGTTAAACTGACTACAGAATGCTGCCTCCTGATTTATAGACTTCTAAGAAGTCAAGGCTGGTGAAGAGGGAAAATAAATCAGGAAGCAGGCATGAGAACAAAAGGTCTTTTCTCACTCCAGAGTTACTGCCACACAGCTCCGTCATGGGGCATGGCATCGACTGGCACACTCTACTTGGAGCCTTCATTCCCCAGATTCCATCCTGGGTCTGTGGCAGAGGCAGCAGATGGACACACACATTTTGTCATTATCACCATAGCCAGGCACCTGGGAGCCTTCCCTGGGCGTTCAAAGTAATTAATCAGTTACACTTGGTGGTAACACACTGCTTTCAAAAGAGATGGGTTTATTTGGACAGTAGGAAGTGAAGGGACCAGTATCACTGTAAAGCCTGCTTTGTGATTCTTTCAAGCATGCTGAACCATTTAAAACGAAGATGATAAACAGATATCAGGCAGTATTATTAGTATCCCCTAGGAAGAGGAGTTTTTAGGAAAAATGCTTTAAAATCACCCGCCTCTGCAGCTGCCAGGGAGGCAAGCTCCAAGAGTCCTGGAAGAACTCAACCTGCTTTTTCAGAAACCACCACCCACTCCTGAGGCAGAGAACAATAGGTGAGGACTCCTGAGGCTGAGACCCACATGGGCCTTGTTTCCCCGGCCAGCCATGCCTGAAAACTGCCTATTCACAGGCTCCATCTGCTCCCAACCTCCAGCATCTGCCCACTTCCAGCAACAGCTAGCCCCCATGCAAGATTGTGGTTCTCATTTTGTCTTGTTTTGTGCAGGGTCTCACTCTAGAACCCAGGTTGGCCTTGAACTTGTAATCCTTTGGCTTCAGCCTCCCAAATCCTGGGATTACAGACCTCCAGTGTCAAGTGTCAAATTCTAAGAAGCTGTACTTTTTCCAAAGAGCTCAATGATCAACCGTCATGGTGGGAATTGGGCAAGGTGTGACAGGCTGGAGAGTGAGAATTCCAGATCACTCTAGCTAGATCAATGAGGGGAATGGAAGGCTGGGATGTGCCTTTTTGAAAAGGCCATGGGAAGACCTGAAAACTTCCAAATAGCAAAAGTTATCGCAGAGGCATTGAAAAAAATAAGCTTGATCATTATCAAGGAAGCCAAAGGAGGTGAGTCAGCCCAGAGAAGGCCACTTTTAGACGTGCCCCACCCAGGAGACACTGGAAATGCAGTCCCACAGTCAACAACACTCCTCGGCCCCACAGCAAGCAGCATCCATTTCACTCCAGAATACATGTCCCGCTGTGCTTCCTTGTGGGCAGGGGCGGGGGTGGGGGTGGGGTGCAGGTATTACTTATCTTTAGAAGGGTCCATTTGCTGGCAGGCAACACCAGAATTGATCCTATTTTGCATTATCTTGAAAGAAGCTTTAGAAGCTGCTGCAGGGAAGGGTTTGCAGATCTACTGTCATGACTTCTGCCTTCATAAATTCCTGAAGGCCTTTCCTGCACCTCAGCTTTCATTGCCCTCCTTGAACTTAAAACCACTGCCACTGTACTGTCCATTTATTTTCTTGACTACCTGCTTCTAAAGATTAATTTGTTCTGCGTGAGAGTGGGCGTATTAATCTGTCTTAAGAGATTCAGTCCACTGCTTTTGGACTAACAAATCCCAACCCCAATTTGGAGGCAGCAGAGGACCCCACTTGTGATCACCATTTTCAATTCAAGGGCATTTAACTCTTCTTCCCTTACTAACATAATCCTCTGAATCTTTACATTTGCAATTCAGACAACATGAAATCCTCATGAATATTCCAAATCAGTAAGTGATCAGAGGAGGGGGGGCAGAAATCCAGTAAAATTATAATCTACCACTTGGCAAACACTAAGGAAACTAAAGTTACTCCACCAAGATTCTCATTATCCAAGAGGGAGAATATTATCTGCTATGTTTTCAAGAAAGGTTAAGATGGTCTGCGAAACAAAAGAGCACTTATTTGGGGTCTGGCAGCACAGATTACAGTGGAAATCAGAATGCATCCCGTGAGGAGGGCTTAGAGGTTTTTTGAAGGGTAAAGAAGTTTAGGTGGATTCAGTAGTCCTTTAGCAAGCACCATGAAGTAAACTTCTATACAAACCACAGAGTTTACTTCTGTAGCTCATGGGTGCCACACAGATGAGCTACAATCAGCCCATAGTTCTAGAAAAGAGTTTAATGGATAGAATCCTCAGGAAGTTCTTCTAAGCAAGCTTCTTTTCTTGTAGCATGTCTCAAGAAACATTGGTTGATTTCTGCTTGTAAATTACTCAGAGGTACCATGTCATGACTGTGACATTTCCCTGACCCAGCAGATTTCTGGGACCTGAAAATTCCTCTTACTACCTACTCATTCGTGAGTCATCCTGGTGAGCCCACAATGCACAGCAATTCACAGGCTTTGATTGTCCAAAAGACAGGTGACAGCCCAAGCTCTGGTGAAATAAAGGTACTTACAGAAAAAGCTGATGATAAACACAGTCCTTTATGAAAAGCGTATTGGTTGGCCTAATGGTATCCTGCTGATACTAAATGCATGCTGTGCCTCACCCCAGTACCATGGGTGAACTTCTTTCTGTCCTAAAGATTTGAACAGCTTGTAAGGGAAGAGTGGGAAATAGGAACTGATCCTATACCTGTAAACTTCTGCCTCTGATTCTACCACCTCCCCTCCACTCTGACAACTCATATGCAAATATTCAAGGTAAGATCGTTACTTTTCTTCTTGTATTTTAGACATTCTCACTTAAGCCAGCTCTAATTTTATATCAACTACAATCAAGATGGTATTTACTCAAGCAGAAGAAATAAATACACCATTTTTACTCATTGATCACTAATACATTAGTCTGATGACATTTATATTGCTGAGTTTGATGAGACCAACTGAGAAAAGACTTATGTCAAGAGTTCCAAGTTTAGTCAGGTGCCAGTGGTTCATGTCTATAATCTTAGATGCTCAGGAGGATGAGATCTGAGGATCAAAGTTCGAAGCCATTCCTAGCAGGAGGAAAGTCCCTGAAACTCTTATTTTCTGTTAACTACCAAAAAGTCAGAAGTGGAGCTATGGTTCAAAAGGTAGAACACCAGCCTTGAGTGAAAAAAAGCTCAGAGACAGTGTCCAAGCCCTGAGTTCAAGAGTTAAGATGTAGTAATTGTAACCCTGCTGTACAATAAAAAAATATATATTACCGGGAGGGGGCGGAAGGTGGAGAGTGGGGGGCGGGGGGAGATGGGTAGGGATGGGAAGGGGAAACAAAGGAGGAGGCAACAATGCTTGATAAGAAATGTACTCATTATCTTGCCCATGTAATTGTAACCCCTCTGTATGGTATTTTCACAATAAAAAAATATATATATATTAAAAAAAGAGTTGGATGTGAATCAAAGTGAAGAAAACCAAAATCTTCTATTTATTAGTTCATGACCTATGTGGGAGAAAACCACAGACCTTGCTTTCTCTTCCCTTTTATAACTTTCCACAACAAAAATTGCAAGTGTTGCCATCATTGATTTGATGTTACAAAACTGATTTCAAAACAGCTCATGGAAGCTGAACACCTGTAATCCTAGCTACTCAAGAGGCTGAGATCTGAGGATCAAGGTTCAAAGCAAGCCTAGGCAGGAAAGCGAATGAGACTCTTATTTCCAATTAACTGCCAGAAAACCGGAAGTGGTGCTGTGGCTCAAGTGGTAGAGCACTTGCCTGGAGCTGAAGAGCTGAGGGACAGTGCCCAGGCCCCAAAAACAACAACAATTACAACAAACATCTTATGGCCACAGATTTTAACAGGAACAAATCAAAGGTAGCATTTCTGATAATATTTTTACAACTGACCAAAACCTTAATCTCTATGCTAAAAGTCACTAAACATCTATATTAAATGCTTTGGTCTAATCCAATTCATATTCATTGTTTCTTTTTGGGCCTGAGTGCTGTCCATGAGCTCTTCAGCTCAAGGCTAGTGCTCTACCACTTGAGCCACAGTGCCAATTTCGATTTTCAGGTGTTTAATTGGAGAGAAGAGTCTCATGGACTTTCCTGCCCAGGCTGGCTTTGAACCACAATCCTCAGATCTCAGCCTCTTGAGTAGCTAGGATTATAGGCATGAGCCACCAATACCTGGCTATTCATTATTTCTTATAGTAATGTTTTAAATATTCAAAGCATAATTTTTTCTCTTAACAAAGGCATGGGTTTTTTTTAGAAAAACAAGCTCTTTTTAAACATTAAAAGAAAATACATACCTATAAACTAATACTGGTTATAAACAAACCTTTTACTACAATGATTCTGTACCTCTTACAATTTTCTTTAAAGTGTGGTTTTTTAATGTAAAGCAAGAATCAGTCCCTAACTCCATTAGTTTTAAGTCTTCCTGAACTACATACATTTAGGCAGAAAGGTAATAAAGTTAGACTATGCAAACATACACACTCATGATAGTAATTGCTAATTAGCATTTAATTAGTGTGGTTTACCTTCAAAAATAGACAAATTGACTTAGTTAAAACCAATTCAAACACAACATTCAGGAAAGATAATTTGCTTACCTCTGTTGGTTTGTAGCAGTCTACAAGAGCTTCCTAGAATTAAACACACAGGAAGTCAGTTTTATTGCTTCAAAATTACATATCATCACTTTGAAAATGAAATTAAAAGTCATTTTATTTCATTCTACTATTTTTTACAATGCTAAATCAAGAAATCTAATTGACTATCATCAACAATCATACTTTATTTCAACAGTAGTTGGTCAGTTAAGGTTATAAAATCATTAATGTACAAGAACTTTGTTCTTCAATACACACATATGTACATATTATGCATATGTATGCTACATGGCAATTTTTTTATTTTTATTTTTTTGCCAGTCGTGGGGCTTGAACTCAGGGCCTTTCCCTTAGCCTCTCTGTGCTCAAGGCTAGCGCTCTACCACTTGTGCCACAGTGCCACTTCTGGCCTTTTCTGTTTCTGTGGTACAGAGCAATCAGACCCAGGGCTTCATGAATGCTAGGCAAGCACTCTACCACTGAGCCACATTCCCAGCCCATGGCAAGTTTTTGAATAGCAAAATAGTAGTTTATGTACTATTTACAGCATATATATATATACATATATATATCCTGTTATAATAGATTAGATACATAGCTAGATAGCTAGCTAGATAGCTAGACAGATAGATTATATATTATAGATGTCTCACTGAGAAGAGCTTGTGACAGTGAGAGTGGGTATCAGGTTATGGTGTGTAGAAAGAATGGGACTAACTATAAATTCAAGATGGTCCTCATCTGGAATCAACATCCTCTTCCACTTTAGTTTTCCTACACAGACTGTAATCCATTGGTTCCCAGTGGTTTCTTTTTATTTTGCCTCCTTTCTATGTGCACACCTCCCCTCATTTCCTTTGGTTTGCCTAGTAGGTTAATAATAATTTTAAACACTTCCAGTTCTTAAAATCGAGACAGCCTGTTCAAGTAGTGACCATCACAATGATATGGCAAGATTCAGTCACAGACAAGCTTGAGACTTGCCCTCCTTGAGCGTCAATGCCTTCACTTACTTGGGGACCAAGAAGTGGGATGCTGTTCACAGCTCAAAAAGATACTTGCAAGTTCTGAACTTAGAAAAGTGTCTTATTGTTGTCACATTTTCTGTAGAACTGATGTCTGCTTTATCTTGTTTGTGCTTTTGTGAAGAAGACCATGAGACATAATTATTGTAACTGAGACTACCTGCCACTCAAGAGATAGTAGTAATTACTAACACATTAAACACATCAGTGTATTATAATGTACCCTCTGATGTGTCCTGACCGTTTCTCGTTGGTGATAGCCAATTGCCACTAACAGAAATTATCAGTGGACATTAAGAGCAACGGCAGGTCAAAGGTTATTCAGTAACTGCCGAATGCAGGTGTAAAAGTGATAGATTTGACCTCCTGTGTGTGCAGAAGTATGCTTTTCACTAAGGAATAGGACACACCTCAACCTCCATCAGAGGTACGTACTACAATGCCATCAGGTGAGCATCTACAAAAAATATAGAGAGCTGTAAGAAATCTACTCTAGAAATTAATTTTAGGAGTGATACCATCCACAGCTGTGAGAACAGAGCCCAGTGTCCGCTCAGCTGAGTCCCTTCTCCTCACACATCTGCAGCTCACTGCCTTCCCAGGAAGACAATCAGGGCACAACCAGCTCTCTCCTAAGAAACCAAGGCTGGAAAAAGTCATCCCCTCTGGTGCTTGGAGGACTATAGTCAAGAACTGCTTTATGATCACAGATGAGGTATGTGAGGGTAAAGACAGTATGCCAATGCCACCATGCGACAAAATCAGTGCATGCCCACTTCTGATGACACTATCCACAACTGGCAACTTCTATATTTTGAACACTGCTTACCTGTAATTTTACAGCTCTCTCTTCCTCGTTGTCTGCATCAAGAAGATCATCAATATCAATTTCTACATCAGGCATTTCTTCTTCCTAGGAGAGAAATACAAGGGTATTTAATTTAGGGAGGAACTAAATTGTGCTGAATCAATTAAGTTGAATTAAATAAAGTGCTAGAGTATCCATCAAGAGGGAATTATGGGTAAGAAGGGGATGGAGAGAGTGGGGGAAGAAAAGAGGAAGGAAGGGAATGGAAGAAGAAAAGGGAGAAGCACCTGAGGGAGCAGAAAGCAAAAGGATAGAAACAAGAATGGAGGGAGGAAATGAAGAGAAGTGAAAGGAGCAAGATTCACAAAGCAGTAAAAAGTACTATTGCAGAAATGACCCTTTTTCTATTCTCCAGATGACAGTGGCAGGGAAACTTTTGCTGCCAAGGACTATTGGGATAATTATATCATTTGCAGGCCATAGTTATCAATCAATACAAGTAGAGTGTCACAGGCAGCTAAGAAGCATACAGAAGCACCTGTGTCAGTCTCGTCATGCATGAAATGATTTTCCACCCCAAAGGACGGATGTTCCCCACCCCTGAACAAAGCATGCCTGTAGTGAACAATGAGAACTGATGGATTATAGAGAGGAAAGTGAGTGCTGCAGTTTCCTAACTAACTTCCATTCTTTTCTTGGTAACCACTCTAGACTTTATTTAGGCGCCTGTGGAAAACCTCAATGTGCCACAGGTTTGGGGGGCATTAGCATTACTACCGATTCCAAGAGGTTATATAACCCAGCTGAACACCAAGAGGGTTCCCCAAAAGGCACTATACCATCCAGAGCACCCCTTACTTCCTCTGAACTGGTGAGGGTTGAGGAAGTGCTCTGTGAGTAGCAAGCAGCTGTGGGCAGCGTTCTGCAGCCAAGATTAGAGGCTGAGGTCAGGAGGAGACCATGTCCTGAGTGGGCAGAGCAGAGAGGAATCAGAAAAGGTGTTTCTTCATAAGATTACTATATCACATGGACAAACCAACTCTGAGGAGGTGGGCAAACTTCCTATATGGTTGGCTGTCAAAGCACTGAGAAACCACCACCCTCATTTTCTCTCTCCCAGATTCTCTTCTGCCCAACCATCTAATTTTGTGTATCTGAAATCATGACTGAAAAGAACATTGACAGGGGAGAACAGGAGATACTAGGGAACCCTTTATTAGAAAGACTTTCTTGTCACTGTGACAGAATGCCTGACCTACGCAACTTAAAAGGAGGAACCATTTATTATAGCTCCTAGTTTCAGAGATTTCGATCCATGGTCCTTGGTTGCTGTTGAATCTGGGTCTGTGGTGAGGCCAATCCACACAACGGTGGGATGCATGGAGGAGGAAGCTGTACAGCTCATGGAGGACAGCAAGTAGGCAGAGCTAGGAAGGGACTGGGGACCAGGAATAACTTCAAGGCCCATCTTGATTCCTCCAACTAGACCTCCTGTGGTTTCCAGAATCTCTTGAAATAGTGCAGTCACTAGTTGGGGACCAAGTGTACAACACGTGAACATGTGGGAGACATTTCATATTCCAACCATAGTGGGCCCCAAATAGCAAGAGGTAGTGCTTTCGTGTATAGCTTGAAAGAAAACAGCGTAGCTTTCTTCCAGAACGTCCACAATGAAAGAACCAGTGTATCACAAACACAACAGTGGGCTACAGAAAAATAGGTGGGCCATACACGAATGAAGAGTGCTCTTGTAGGGCCTCTGGGAGGACAGGCCACCCATAGGCATCACCAGTCTAATGGCTAATGAGGACAAAGTGAACCAGCCCCTGGTTGGATACTGCATGTGTGTTCTGAAAAGTGCAGATTAATTCAGCTATCTCTACAGCACGATGCAGTTTTACTAACTACCATATAAAGGCAGGTCTCATCTGATTCTATTCAAAAGGAGCCAAGCAAAACAGATAAACCCACACGTTTCCATCTGTGTAGCAGTCTACACAGCCTCCCCTTTATTTTGTTCCACTCCCCCGAAATAGTATTTATACTCTGTGCACTCAGAGCATATATTTAGGATTTAATGAGATCAAGGAAAGGAAACTGTGCATAGAACTTTCTTAAGGAATTGCAGCAAAGGGAAGCTTGGAGTTGGCTATTGTTAAAGGAAATAAAAGAGCAGTAAGCTCTCCTCAGAACGGCAAGGCAACAGGTCTCCTGACAAACAACACTGAAACAAACCTTTGTGATACCAGGCCAAGCTTGGTAAAGTGAACTTTGACGAATACAGCCAGTGTTCCACCCCAGGTAGAAGACACCTCTAGCCAACTGTCCTCTCATTAGGCATGTGCATAGCTCACTATAAGATATTACTTCTGACCCCTTCCCCCTAGAGAGCGAGGCTTACAACAATGAACTCTCACCAGTCACACTGGCCACAGGCAAAGGGCCTGGTGACTGCACTAGAAAACAGATTCACCCCACCTTGTCATCATGTCCTGTTGGACAGCACTACCCCCAGAGCCCACTTACCCTCCAGCCCCTTTCCCCTTTCAAAGAGAAATCCCATAAATACAAGAAATGCTGGGTATTCTCAAGGTCATTCTGATACCCAAGGGCATGTGGCTGTGAAATCCGGGGCTTCCAAGAGGTTAAGCTGATGCAAAAAGTAGCCCCAACAATCTTCCTGACAATCTGACTGGCTCATTACTCCAGCAGACTCAGCATCAAGCTCGCATTCACACCAGGAACGCCAAACTGTGAGTTCAATGCTGTGATTTCAAAGGCATGGATGGCCTCTTCACTCTTGTGTTCTGTATGCTGATCTCAAAGCAATGTGGCCAAATGGCCTTTGTGACAGATCCCATCACATACAGGGGAGTAAAGGCCCCCGCCTCCCAACATGGAGTATTAGTTCCACTGCATTAGGGTTTATTTGCCCCACATTAAAGATGTTTCCCCAGAATGGGGTTCTAGTGACAGAGGTGAAACAAGGGTCTTAGAGCCACTGGGGAAAATTACTAGTTAACACCATTCCTCATTGGTCAGGGCCTCCTGGTGGTACCTGTAGAACCAAGCCTGCAGCATCTCTAGGCATTGTTCTAGTCATATATCTAGTCTGAGAACCCATCATGAGGAGGGCATTGTGTACCAAGCACTGGGAGGCCCCAGCCAGCCTCAGCACAACTCCAGTAAACAAACAATAGCACCAAACACCCAAGTGATTCTGGGAGAGAGGACACATCCTCCTGGGCAGGTGAGTGGTTTCATGGGTAGCAGAACTGCATGGATTTAGAGGCAAAGAGTACTCAGACAACAAGAAACACATAGTGCGTTCTGAGTATAGATATGGACAGATCCACAGTGCTGAGCTACCAATATTAATGTGTTGAAGGCAGATGACAGCAACATGGCGAATGGAGGGGCTATTAGGGCACAGTGGAGAGTGTGGCAAGCTGAACATGGCCAGGGAAAGGCAGGAGGAAGCCAGCCACCCCTACTTTCTGGCCTCTTAGGAATAAGTGCTCAGTGAGGCACAAGTTTTCAGGAAAAGCTCAAAACAGTTATATAAAAACCTACTTTTTCAACACTTTTTAAAAAAGAATCTCAATTAAAAAAAAAAAAAAAGTTGAGGGCTGGGAAAGTGGCTCAGTGGTAGAGCGCTTGCCTTGCATGCCTGAAGCCCTGGGTTCGATTCCTCAGCATCACATAAGCAAAAAGAAAAAAGCCGGAAGTGGCGCTGTGGCTAAAGTGGTAGAGCGCTAGCCTTGAGCTGAAGGGCTGAGGGACAGCGCCCAGGCCCAGAGTTCAGGCCCCACGCCTGGACCCCCCCCCAAAAAAATATATATATATATAAAAAAAAAGGTTGACAAAATCCATCGGCCCACAGACAACATTACCCTGCCCTGTAGGGACCAAAGCCACAGAAGACTCCTGAGCAAGGAGATGGGGGGGAGGGCGGGGGGGGGGCCTGGACAGAGGGAAGAGCTGGCCAGCCGCAGGCTCAGGCCATTCATCCTGGCTTGAGGCAATGGGGAAGGAATAGGAGTCACAGCAAGAGCAAAAGGAAGGGCTTTGAAAGAGGTAAACAGGGAGGGAGAATGGAGGTGAGCTGTATGAGAGAGGAGAAAGCAAAGAGCAGACCCAGAACCAGGAAGACACTAACTGGCCAGAAGTTCAGACAGTTCTAGCCTCACCACAACTCTGAAGCAGCAGCAGGATACCCAGGCTGTGCCACCCAACGATGCCCTGCAGGACAGTGTGACTGAGTGACAGAGCACAGACCTGGATAGGCAGCACCTGCACATAGCTGCAGTGACCAAGAGCTCACAGAGGTGCTGGCACCAATGCAGCAATGGTACTGAGGCAAATCTTGGAATACATCTGGACACACACACACACCTGCATGCACGCCACTGTGAATATAAGCACTCACACACAAACCATGCCATGAAGACATATACACCTGCATGCACAATACAATGCACATGTGTGTACACATGCACAGTAACATGTGCACACACACCCATATGTACATTCACACTCATCCACGTGTCAACATATACACACTCATATAAAACGCATATATTCACATACATTCCACACTATACATACACTCACATGCACAGTACCTGTATACCACTCACACACCTGCATGCACATGAGTGTAACACACACACATTCATGTGTGCCATACCATGAACACCCCCACACATAAATGCCCCAGAAGAGTTATACCCTGGGATGTGTCTTACAGGCTTTTAAAAAATGCTGTTCACCCTGTCCTAACAGTGAGGAACAGATAGGAACAATCAAGCTAAAACTTAGCTGGAAATGAATCAAAATGGGTTTCAGGACAGGCGCTGGTGATCTAAGGATCACGGTTCAAAGCTAGTCTAGGCAGGAAAGTCTATGAGACTCTGATCTTAACACACACACACACAGAAGTGGTGCTGTTGCTCAAGTAACTGTTGAGCATTAATTTTGAGCTAAAAAAGCTAAGAGACAGTGCCAGGCCCCGAGTTTAAACCCCAGTACACACTCTCTCTCTATCTCTTTCTCTCTCTCTCCCTCTCATTCACTCACACACACACACACACATACACACACACACACACACAAATGGTTTTCAGACCACATGGGTGGGACACAGCATAACAGGAGTTTGTGGCAGTCTCCATCCCCAAATAGGCATGAGAAAGCCCCATGGGAATACACTACTGCACAAACGGTAGCAGCTGAGAGAGAGAGACCGGGGGCAGCAGGAGGAGGGGGTGTGGGAAGCAGTAAACCCCAGCTATTACGGAAAACAGCCAAATGTGTGACAGTTCGCCATTCTATAAGCCTGAGGGAGAGGGTGGTGGGGAGTGGGGGGAGGGCCTGTGTAGGCGGCTTAAAACAAGACTGAATCCTTGGGATTATGTGAGCTCTCTGTGAAATGTTTACACATCCTGTGTTCATCCTAATGGCAATCCCTGAAACACACATCGTCTAAGAATGCTCTGCTGACCGCCCTACGCCCCGGGCTTTGTGCCCACTTGCACACAGGCAGTAGCAGCGAGCAGAGTTATGGCAGCCATCACAGGCTAGCGAGAGAAAGGCTAGGGGGCAGATTTCATATACAAATCTAATATCTTAGTGCCTCCTTCGCACCAAGTGAGGCTGGAAGAGCCACTCACCACCTAACATTTTTCTTTTCACCCAACAGGGCTACATGGGCATCACTGGCACTGCAGAGCCTGCCTCCTTCACCCCCCAATTTCTCCCTACCTTTAGCAATTCACTGGAGCACAGAAGTATCCCTGGAGAGAGATCATAGCTCTCTAGTCATGGTTAGATTTTTTTTAATGAAAAGACTTAGACAAAGATGCTAAGTCAGATAGAAATGGTGAGCTACATGCCACCCTCGATCTCAATGGCTCACAAGGCCATTTCCTTGCAGAATAAGAGGATGTCATTCACCAAGTTACCGTGTACTCAGCAGGGGTACTCACTAGACACTATGTTGAAAATGAACTATACAGCTTGTGGGTGGGACTGGGAGGGAGAAATTTGGAGAGAGCAAGAAAAGGGGTGACATTGTCCAAAAAGAAATGTACCCTTTACCTGACTTACACAGCTGTAACCCCTCTGGTGTATCACCTTTATAATAACAATTTAAAAAATTAAAGATGCATTGTACTCATAAACTGACATGTTGATTTGAAGGCCCTTTCTGCAACTACCTAAAGATAATAAAAAGAGAATGCCAGGGAATTTGGATGAACAAAACACAGGATGGAACTTAAAAGATCCAAACTTTAGCATTCCTGCCTGAGCCACAGGCTTTCACAGATGCTCAGTCCAGAGGAGACACTGTCAATCCAGAGGAGACACTGTGGGCCAGGGCTGGGTAAAGGTAAATCCGGAGCATAGAGAGACAGGCCCAGGTTTAAATCCACATCTTCCAACTGCAGCCTGTAGAAGCAAGTATTTCCTATTTCCTAATCTCATCAAACAGGCCTACACCCACTCCAGAGGGATGAATAGCTACCATGCCACGTCCAGACCCACAGTGCAAGCCCAATACATGGCAAATGAGCTCCATGGACTCCAAAGGACTGGGTGCATGCGATCAGTTGATTATTCTCCTAAAAAAAAATACACATGCCTTATGTGAATGTCTCTGTCAGAATCCTTCTGTCAATGCCTAGAAATTGCAACAAAAAACCGAACATATCACTGACTTGTTCAGAGCCACCAGGAATAGAAGGGAAGAAAAGAAAAGGCAAGCAAAATTCCCCAGGTGCAGAGCTTTCTGGAAGCAATAACATTTTGCACTTCTAGGAGCACTGGACACGCACAGCTGCTCATCGTTGGTGCCAACACGACAAAGAAGCCGGGCGGTTGATCCTAAGATAGTTCGTGATAATGACAAAGATCACCTTCTCAGCCACACCTTGAGTGAAGATATGAAAAACTCCCAAAGGCTCTCTCTAGAGGCAGAGTACTGGGGCCACCATCTTTACATCCATGGTGCCTCTCCTCAAAACCCCAGCTCTCCATAGCAGCACCTGCCAGGAAACACCAGCATTTCCTGTGGTGCAGGAGAGTGCAGATATGGGGACATACATCCCCCAAAGGCAGACTTACTTCCTGTTCATTCAGGAAAAGCTATTAGCTCAAGCCTTTAGTGTGAGCAGCCCATCAATATACTCACAGTGGGACTGGGTCACAGGCCATGCATAAGGATGTTGGGTAAATCAAAGAAGTGTTCTGACACAAACAATTGCTATCATCCAAGAAGAAGAGGTGACAGTAGTCCAGTCTGTCCCTAAAAAGACATACCAGGCTCCATGTTGCTTCCTAGTAACTCAGAGATAGGGGTCTGAGAGAAAATGGCCCATATCTACCTTTCTAATGGAAATACACAGGAGCTAAGCAGAATGTTCTTAGGCTAGAAACATTGCCCAATAGCAGCACAAAGGCAATGCAAAGCTATCTCCACATGGCTCAAGATGGAGCCATTCCTAGCACAATCAGGGGCCCCCTCGTCATTGAGTTTCCTACATACAGCACTGCATCTGGACGCTTCCCTCTTCCTGTCTCAGGCAGACTATGGCCCAATGTGTTCTTGACTGCACAGAAAGTGAGATGGAGAAAAATCTGTGGAGTCACTTGGCAGAGACTAAAAGGCAACTGTGAATCCCATCCAGAGATTCAGCCTGTGCCCTGAAATTTCTGGTTTAGAAGACTATGGATTATCGAGCCACAAAATGCCATAGAGGAACCGTCAATGTACCTTACTCTATGAGAGAGCCAACGTGGAGGGAAGGACTCCATACTGGACAGGCCCAACTACAGGACATTGAGGAAGCATGGAGCTGTGGAGGTCGGAGAAAGATCAATGCGATGTTTGCCAGGGGCCGCTGTGACGACCATAAAGAACATGGGTCATTATTTATCCTGGACCATCTTAAAAGGTAGATCCTTGTCAGCACACACTTGTTAAATCTGAGAACATTCATGCACATAGACATCACAGAGAATGAGCTCAGAGAAAACGCTGGGGTTTGGTTAAAACAGGCCTCAAGGTGGTCATGTCAGGATAGCCAGTATCCCATGTCCATGCAAGATATTCAAACAACAGGAAGCTGCAGTGAAGGGAGGGGAACAAAAGTAGATGAGAAGCTTCTGGTTTCTGCCCAATGGTTCTGTTAACTGGAAACACTAACAATAGTCTAATATATATGTCAGTTGTGGGGCTTTAACTCAGGGCCTGGGTTCTGGCTTGAGCCTCTTTGTGCTCAAGGCTAACGCTCCACCACTTCAGCCACTGTACTATTTCCATATATATATATATTTTTTTTTTTTTTTAACTAAGACTGCTTTTGTGGTGGCAACAGTGCCTGGGAACATGGTCACCAACACTACTGCGCTGATCATATGTGAAAGGTCGCAGGTGAGTCAATCCATATCTGGCCACCTGAGACGGACCCAGGTCGTAAGCTGCCGATCGACTGTGGGTAGAACTGTCCCAGAGGCACAAGGCACTGCCCTAGCAGGGAAGGAATCGCTAAGGAATACTGCTTCCTTCCCAGTCCTCCATAAGAGAAGGTGGGGTCTCAGCTGACCACAGCCTGTGTCAATCCTCAGAACAGATGAGAGGTCAAGTGAGGGAGGGCAGGCCTGGAGCTGGAGGTGTGGGTTCAACTCAGGAGAAGCAGCCGGGGCTAGGGCTGCCTCTTCAGGGGCACCTGGCTTGCATGGCAGAGTCAGACACAAGGAGGGACATGGAGAGGAACACAGATTTAATGCTGGGGAGCCACACTATTCTGCATGAAGATGAGGAACTTTCTAGAAAGCCCTTTTTTTTTTTTTTTTTGGTCGGTCGTGGGGCTTGAACTCTGGGCTTGGGCGCTGTCCCTGCGCTCTTCAGAGCCACAGTGCCACTTCTGATTTTCTAGTGCTTTATTAATAGAGAAGAATCTCATGGACTTTCCTGCCCGGGCTGGCTTTGAACCTCGATCCTCAGATCTCAGCCTCCTGAGTAGCTAGGATTACAGGCGTGAGCCACCATTGCCCAGCTTAGAAAGCCCTTTCTTTACTTCCCTCTTTCCACTCCATGGGAGGGAGGGAAAGAAGAGCTCATGCTTGGTACCACAGTTACACCAGAGTGAGAGGGCAGGACCTAGACATGGGGTCCAACTGCCTTTAGTTAAATTCCACTGTTACCAAGAGGCCAGTCCCCAAACAAGCCACTTAAGCTTTGGTGTGGGTCTGGGAGACCTTTGTATATAGTTGTCTTAGTCATGAACATGTCATAATGTGCTCTGTGCAGGCAACATGGCTCCTTGTGAGCCTGTCTGATCCCTTCTCTTCCTGGCCCACAGGTGAATCTCCACCAAGGCCATTGCTTCTCTGGCTGAAGGTGCTGCAGTCTGCACCTTTTACTACCATGTCCAAGGCAGAGACGTCATCTCTAATGAAGCTACCCCAGGAACTGGCTTCCGCACACCCATTCTTTCTTCTTCCAATCTTTAAGGCATACCTAGAGGACTGAAGGCAGCAGAACAAGGAAATCAAAACATGAACAACGTCTCAGGTTTAACATGAAAGGAGTGGAAACGAGCCAGGGTTTCTGTTATTAGTATTTGTTCCTCACTTGGAAAATCTCAAGAGTACCTTGTCTTGACTCATTTATGCTACTATAACAAAATACCACAGACTGGATACTTTATGAAGAGCAGAAAATTATTTCTCATAGTTCTGGACTCCTGAGATGTCTAAGATCAAGGCATAGTCTATGCACCAAAGGTGGTGGCTTGTTTCTGTGCTCACCAAAGGGGAGGACCACTATAAACTCACATGGCAAACGGAAGAAGGAAAAGCATACTCCACAAAGCCTCTTGTAGAAGAACCTTCATCCCATTTACAAGAAAGAAGTACTCATGGCCAACCCTCTAGTGATGGTACTATGATGTTGGCCATTCAATTTTAGCACCTGAATTTTGGAGGTACACATTCAAGCCAGGCACTTCAGCAAAAACCCTAGAAAGGGGCTTTTTTTCCCCCCAGTCCTGAAGCTTGAACCCAGGGCCTGAATGTTGTTTCTGAGCTCCTTTTGCTCAAGGCTAGTACTTTACCACTTACGCCACAACACTCCTTCCAGCTTTTTCTGTGATTTAATTGGAGATAAGAGTCATGGAGTTTCTTGCCCAGACTGGCTTCGTTGGATCTCAGCCCCCTAAGTAGCCAGGGTTACAGGCATGAGCCACGGGTGAAAAGGGGTTCTTTATCATGAAATTCCTGCCTCTGAATCCCCCTGTGAACATGTAAAACTTCAGTTTCCTGGAAACCTCTCTCAAAACCAGTGCATCTTAATATCTAAGTTAAGTAGCTCAAGAACCAACAGCGAAGAGTCACAGTCAATTACCCTTGTAGAGCACTGCTCCAGAAGTTCCAAAACCAAAGCTATTCCACTGACAATGGTGATAAGGAAAGAAGGAGGGCAGGTGCATCACAAGTTCCAGGTCATCCCAGGCAAAGTTAGCAAAACCCTATCTCAAAGCAAGAGACCTCATTTCTTAAACAAACTACAAACAAAAAAAAAGGTTAGGGAGGGTGGCACTGACTCAAGTGGTAGAGCAGTTACTCTTAGGTCCAATTCCCAGTAATGCCAGTAAGAAGGAGGAGAACCTGGGTGCTGGTGACACACATCTGTAATCCTAGCTACTCAGGAGTCTTAGATCTAATATTCGTGGTTCAAAGCCAGCCCTAGCAGGAAAACCTGTGAGACTCCTATCTCTGATAAACTACTCAGAAAAGTGGAGCTGTGGCTCAAGTGGTAGAGTGTTGGCATGAGCACAAAGAGGCGCAGGGACAACGCCCAGGCCCTGAGTTCAAGTCCCAGGACCAGCAAAAATAAATAAATAAATACATACATACATAAATGGAGGAGAAAACTAGCATATGACCCCCACCTACAATTTAGGGCAGAGAACTAGAGAACTAGACAAAGTATAAGCAAGTGATAATGAGAGAGGCCGACAGCTGTACAAGAAGACACCTCGCCCGGCGGCATGGACGCAACGCTCAGGAGTGTGAGGACCCCTGGGGCTGCCTAGATGTGATCAGGGCTGAGCTGCTCTGCCACTGGCAGTCCTGATCACGTGGGTCTTCACCCCAGGATGAGGCAAGCTCAAAACTAGGTAGAAAAGATACTGCTAGAGAAGCAGGACTTGCAAAGGGAACCCTGAGTGGTCCCTTCGTGGCGTTGTCCTCTACCTCACTGTGCTCAGGAAGGGCCCCTGACAGCCATGAAGTCAAGGCAGGGGGACAGAAAGCCAAGTAAGCATCCGGGCCCTCCTCCCTCCACCACTGAGGCAGGCAGGGGACAGATGTCATAGCAGATTGCCACCCCACTGGAACCAGGGCCATCGCTTTTCTCTACCATGCTTCAGTGACCCAGAGGCCTACCTCAGGCCTCCCACAACCATCTGGAAGCCAGCAACTTGCCAATCTCTGAAGCAGTCAGCTCGTTTTAGGCCCCCTGCGTTCTCCTCCCTAACCTCACAGACCCCAGACAGACAAGTAAACATGCAATTCAATTCAAATATTTACTGCTCCTCGATGCAAGACAAGTCCCTAGAAAGTCAGCCCTGCCCCATGCCTGGGACCTGCATTCATCAGGCCAAGTGCTGAGCTGCGCTCCTCTCCTAGCTTTTTCCTCTCCCACAAAATGGCCCCCAAGCTCTCCCTCTCGAAGGCTGGAGGAAGGCAAGGGCAGCAGACAATCCTTGTAATCTCTTGCCATCCCTCCACTGAGACTGGCATGTCCCCCGAGATTACGAGATACATTTCAGGGAGCTGAAGAGGCAAACCAAGCTGCATAAGGTCAGGCCTTGGTCCACGGCGTGGTAGAAGGCCAGGTCCATAGGGGAAAGAAGGGCCTTTCAGACCCCTTAAGATTCCCGAGGAATTCTTTCTTCCACAAAGGCTGTGAACACTGTTGTGGGTAGTTTCACCTTAGATTCCAGGCAAGAAGCACAGAATAATGCGTCAACAATCTTTTAATGCCATTTGTTGTTGTTATTTTGTTATTCTGACTCAATCACAAAGCAAATTCCAACTATCAAGAAAGCAAGTTATCTCCCCTACATCTGTTCCTTTCTCTATTAGAACAGAAACTCCAATTATTAGAGGCAAGAATGACAGATGAAAAGGGATGTCTTATTTTAACAAATGAATTGATTTTCTTTTTTCTACCAAAGATAAAAATGGTGGCAAAGTTAAGGAGGAAATAATTTACACCTATCTATGTTACTGAGAATATTTCCCCAAAGCCTTATTGATTTTCTCCTGTCCAGGGAACACTTTGGATTGAGGATGACAAACTCAAAACAACCTAGAAGATTAACAAAGACTAATAAGAGCCCTTGGAACAAAATTAAGGTTTGTAGAATCTGGGCCTTGCTTTCTCCTCCTGCTAGATATTGACCTAAAAGAAAGACTAGCCTGGCCTAGTGGCTCACACCTATAATCCTAGCAACTCAGAAGGCTGAGGTCTGAGGATCTTGGGGCAAACTAACCCAAGCCAGAAAGTCAGTGAGACTCTTTTTTTTTTTTTTAAATTGTGAAAATACTGTACAGAGGGATTACAATTACATGGGCAAGATAATGAGTACATTTCTTTTTTTTTTATTGTGAAAATACTGTACAGAGGAGTTACAATTACATGGGCAAGATAATGAGTACATTTCTTATCAAGCATTGTAGCCTCCTCCTTTGTTTCCCCTTCCCATCCCTTCCCATCCTCCACCCATCACCCCCACCCAATCCTCCCCCCCCCCCCCCGCAAAGTTATAAAGTTCGTTTCTGACATAACGACTTGTACTTCTCATTGTTGCAATGGGTCCACCTGTATCCCTATTTAAACGATTTGTTTTTTCCCTTCCCCTCCACAAATTATACCCACATCATATACAGTGAAAGCAGGGGTTATACTGTGGGGGAGGGACATACAAAGCAACAAAGAAATAATCTTATAAATGTGTTAGAAACAATTGCATGAAAGAAAAAAACATTTGAATACATATCTTAGGGTTCATTTCTCTAACATCAACTTATCTGACCTTTTCTGCTTGACTCAGACATATACTAGTTATTGCAAATAAGGGAAACCATGGGACCTGTTTCTTTGGGCCTGGCTTACTTCACTTAATATAATTTTTTCCAAGTCTTTCCATTCCCTAACAAATGGGGCAATGTCATTCTTTCTGATGGAGGCATAGAATTCCATTGTGTATATATACCACATTTTCTTGATCCATTCATCTACTGAGGGACATCTGGGTTGGTTCCATATCTTAGCTATGGTAAATAGGGTTGCAATAAACATAGTCGTGCTGGTAGCTTTAGTGTGGTCTTGTTCGTGAACATTTGGGTAAATGCCCAAAAGTGGGATTGCTGGGTCATAGGGGAGCTCTATGTGGAGTCTTTTGAGGAACCTCCATACTACTTTCCAAAGTGGTTGAACAAGTTTACACTCTCAACAACAATGCAGTAAGGTTCCCTTCTGTCCACATCCCCTCCAGCATCTGTTGTTATTAGAGTTCTTGATTATAGCCATTCTAACTAGAGTGAGGTGGTATCTTAATGTTGTTTTGATTTGCATTTCTTTTATGGCTAGAGAGGTTGAGCATTTCTTCATGTGTCTATTGGCCATTCTTCTTTCCTCTTCAGAGAAGTTTCTCTTTAAGTCTTTAGCCAACTTATTTATTGGGCAGTTGTTTCTTTGAAGATTTGTTGTTGAGGGATTTAATTTTTTGAGTTCCAAGTATATTTTAGATATGAGACCCTTGTTCAAATCTGTGGACTTTCTATTGATCTTGCTAGCTATGTCCTGTGCCATGCAGAAGCTCTGCAATTTCATGCAATCCCATTTGTCCAACCTTTCTTTGATTTGTTGTGTTTCTGGGTCTCTATTAAGAAAATTTCAGGGGGAGGGGGAGGCTGGGAAGGGAGGTGAAGGGTAAACAAAGGAGGAGGCTGCAATGCTTGGTAAGAAATGTATGCATTTTCCTGCCCATGTAATTGTAACCCCTCTGTACAGTATGTTCTCAAATAAAATAAAATAAAATTTAAAAAAAAAAAAAGAAAAAAAAAGAATGAAAATTAACAAAATGTTCAGCAATAATTTTGCTTTATTATATACAGTAATTATATGCAGTATATATAATTTATATGTAATTATATATAGTATATAATTACTGTATATAAACTATGTATTATGTAGCAGTTCCTATATGTAGTAATTATAGATGGTACATATAATATACTATATGCAATACACAATTTTATATATGCCATACATACTTATATATATGTTATAAACAATGTGTAATTGTTATGTTTTATATATATACTAATTATTAACTAGTGATACATTATTGAAGTTCAATACACTTTACAATATCATTATCCTAAAAAAAAAAAAAAAAAGAAAAGAAAATTTCGGCCTGTGCCAAGGACACCTAGGGTTTCTCCTATTCCATCCTGTAATATTTTCAGAGTGTCTGCTTTGACTCTGAGGTCTTTGATCCATTTGGAGTTGATTCTGGTGCAGGGTGATATATAAGGATCTAGCTTTAGTTTTCTACAAGTAGTTAACCAATTTTGCCAGCACCATTTACTGAAAAGGCTGTCTTTCTTCCATTCTATTTTTTTAGCTCCCAGTAAGACTCTTATCTCTAATTAACTCCCTAAAAGCTGGAAGTAGAGCTGTGGCTTAAGTGATAGAGATCCAGCCTTGAGCAAAAACGCCAAATGAAAGTGTCGAGGACCTGAGTTCAAGCTCTAGTACCTGCACAAGAAGGGAAGAGAAAAAATGAAGAAAGGGAAAAGAGGAAGGGAAAAAATGGAAAAAGGGAAAAGAGGAAGGGAAAATGGAGGAAGGGAAAAGAGGAAGAGAAAAATGGAGAGAGGGAAAAGAGGAAGTGAAAATGGAGAAAAGGAAAAGAGGAAGGGAAAATGGAGGAAGGGAAAAGAGGAAGGGAAAATGGAGAAAGGGAAAAGAGGAAGAGAAAAATGGAGAGAGGGAAAAGAGGAAGAGAAAACGGAGAAAAGGAAAAGAGGAGGAGAAAAATGGAGAAAGGGAAGAGGAAGGGAAAAATGGAGAAAAGGAAAAGAAGAAGGGAAAAATGGAGGAAGGGAAAATGGAGGAAGGAAAAAGAGGAAGGCAGGGGAGGGGAGGGAAGGGGACATAAATCATCTCACACCTAGCAGGCACTCCACGATTATCTGCGGAGCAACTGGCTAAATGATTTACTGTGAGTCCCAGTGGTTCTTTACAGCAGTAAGCTTGCTCAGTTGTTGAAAGGTAAACCAGGGCTCCAGATTTATGGTTGCCTGGTTGCCCCCAGTGATCATAAATCCTAGCCAGCTTCTAGGCTGTTCCAGGCAGATTGGCTAGTAGCTAAGTGGTTATAGTAAGACTACATTATGATAGTTCCCTTCTAAAAGTCAGGGTTCCAATTGAGAAATGGTAGGGGTCCATGAGAACCACAGTTCTTCTCCATCTCTATGCCCAGGAGAGGAACATCTGGCTTCAGACACATGTTCTTCAGCCCAGACAGTGGCCAATGCTGAACAGCCTTGGGTGTCAGCTACACATCAAGAAATGGGGCAAAGGCCACTGGGACTGACCACTGTCCCTGATCATGACTTGACAGTGCACCAGCACAAGGAGTTTCCTGTCCTCTGGCCCACATAACTCTGGGGAAAATCTTATGCCAAAATCCACCATGAAAGGAAACATCCTCTCAGTTTGGGAGAATGAGAAAGTTCTGGAAATGAGAGTGGTGGGAATGGTTGTGCAACAATGTGAATATACTTAGTGCCACTGAATTGAACACTTACAAATGGTTAAGATGGTAAATGTTACGTTACGTATATTATACTACACTGAAAACAAAACATGAAGATGTGCATCTGTGTTCTCCAACAGCAAACTAGGCTCCCTGAAGACAAAGGATTGTGTTTCATTCACTTCTGAGCTCCCCTCTTAGCACGGTTCCCAAAACGCATGCTCACACGAGACTGCATTCTGACGAAAGAAACTGAAGCTCCCTCCAAAATAAGATGCTTAGGCCTAAAACTATGGTTCAAACACTTTCTAGACTATTCAGGTTTTAGCAATAAGAGAAACCCACAGAATCACATGGGTACTTAAACGTCCTCTTAGAATTGACCAAGAATGATGCACAATGTCACACAAGTTATATTATAGATGGTTGTGAGAAAAAAATGCAAGGGAAATTGGAAACATATTCTAATCTTGCCCTCATTTATAGATTCATCCAGATGGTGAGCCTTCAGGAGCAATTGTTCTGTTTAAGAGTGGGCTCAATCTCACCTTTTATTTGTGTATATGCTGTGTGGCCCATGCCTGTAATCCTAACTACTCAGTAAACTGAAAGCTGAGAACTAAGATTCAAAGCCAACATCGGCAAACAAATCCAAGAGACTAACCAGTAAAAAGCCAGAAGTGAATCTGTAGTTTAAGTGATAGATAGCCAGTCCTAAGTGAAAAAGCTAAGGAAGAGTGTTCTAGCCCTGAGTTCAAGCCCCAGTACTGGCCTAGATAAAACAATTAATCAATAAATAGTCATTCTAACCTGTAACACAAGTATGTTAAACAAGTAGACTTCTGTATTTTCACTGTCATGATAAAAAATAACAAGCAGTTCAAATAAACAAGACAGGCTCTTCACCAATATGACAAATTATAGGTACCTCTTCCATTTTACAGCAGGTCAAGCAGACATTTTATCAAGTTAACAAAAGGCAAAATCACTTGTGCTAACAGCAACATGAGGCAAGGCCAAAGTAATTAAATAATGTGTCAAATACTGTCAACAAAAGCTATCTCATTATTTAAAGTAACATCTTTAAAAAATCCTATCGACAGTCAATTGTTGTGGGGTAAATAAGCAGAGTTCTTTCCTTAATTAATGGGAAAGAACATTTTACAATTGTCTTATCAACTGCGACAGAAAAAATTTCGTTCTTATCATCAAATCACATAACATCACTTAAAATCCTCCTTGCAGTATCATTCTGCCCATATTTTCCAGATATAAAACAAACAGAGGCTTGCTATGTAATTCTTGGCTCAAATCCTTATCATCTCCAGAGTCTCAAAAGGATTTGGGATTCGTTGAGTAACCATTTCTTGGGATAACAGGAAAGAAGTCAGAAGGGAAGACAGATTTCAAGAAAAAGGAGATGCGGGTATCTCTTAGGAATTCATTGACTTCTGAAGAATAACCAAGAGCCTGAAGGAGAAGGCTCACAACAGTTTTACGTGAGATGAATGGCAGGAAAAGGAAGTGGAGAGTCCTCAGTAACGGTTATACACAATCAGAATGGCCTGCCCAAGTGAGTGAGCCAAGCAAAGGTACTCTTCCAGATGTGCACATCTGCCCCTGTCCTTTATCTGCTCCCCTCCCTCCTCTTCACCCATCATCTGCCATGTGCAAGTAGGTTCCATTATTCCACTTCCCATCTCTTGTCCTTCTTTCTCATTGTCATGTTCTTCTCCTTTCTCTTCCTAACCTCTTCCCCACTTAAAGAAATATTTTTGAGGGCTGGGAAGGTGGCTCAGTGGTAGAGCGCTTGCCTTGCATGCATGAGGCCCTGGGTTCGATTTCTCCACCACATAAGCAAAAAGAAAAAAAGCCAGAAGTGGTGCTGTGGCTCAAGTGGTAGAGCGCTAGCCTTGAGCTGAAGAGCTGAGGGACAGAGCCCAGGCCCAGAGTTCAGGCCCCATGACCGGACCCAAACAAACAAACAAAAAAAGAAATATTTTTGAAAATGCAGATTGCCAATTCTAGCAAATACACTTTCTTTGGTTTCTCTTTTGTTTTCTGGTTTTCCTCAGCAGAAAGAAAGAAAGAAAGAAGAGAGAGAAAGGAAGGAAGGAAGGAAGGAAGGAAAAGAAAACCACTGACAAATCAAACCTGGTGCCAACACAATGGCAGACACAGTCTCACATTCTGAAACACTGCTTTTCTTCTCCTCCTTTTTATCTCCCTTCAATTTTCCTCCTCCAAGACCTCCTTTTGGTTCCTGGGCCTATCCTCTGCAGATATTGATTCAATTAGCCTGTAGCGACTTATAAAATCTCTCCCAGTAATTCCCACAAATGGCAGCTCTTAGGAAATCACAAACTTGGTAAACTCTAATCTCCCTTTTCTCTGTGAGTCAAAACCCCGCCCACATCTGCCAGGAGCAGATTAGACAAGAGCTTAAGATGATGAAAACTGGAAAAAGAGAACCAATCCAGCGGAATATTCTAGGGTCAAGTGTCTCCCCTTAAAAGACCAACCACATGTACAACTGTGCATATACCACCTTCTAGCCTATTTGAGAATAACAGGAATACTCCAGACTAGTGTGTAAGAGTCTAGAACTTGCAGAACTGTCAAGAACAGGGCTGAGTCCACAAAATTGGCTGGGAAATTTAAAATGGATCAGTCTAAATGGTCATCGAGTCAAACGTTCAGCATGGAATTTCTATGGTTAGTGAGGGGCCTTAGAGGAACGTTCAGCAGTTCCCTTCCAGGAAAACATTGCATGTGAGAACTGTAGATTTAGAAACAAGCAAAACCCAGGTGCTCATCCTCCACAAGGCTTCCCCTAGAAAGCCTCAAGCCCCCTGTACCAGGGCATTTCTGTGTATTTGGCTAGCCACATCTGAACCCTTTCCCTCCTCTTCTACATCTCCAGCTCCAGCTCAGAGCAAGCCACCCTGGTGGTTTTAGCATTTCCTTCTTGAAGTCAACAGGGTAAGGTCTTTCTTTTCAACGTCTGGCCTTTACATTCTGTGCCAATCGCTGTAGGTAACATGTACTTGACCAAGCAGACTTCCCTCTTTACTGCTGAGATGCTAAAAGGAGCAAACATCTACCCCCAACAATTCCAATAAATACACCAAAGACTGTGACAATGATTCTGAAGCACTTGTTTTGGGGGTTCCCAGGGGCACTGCACAGCTTGTTTATTTTCTGTATCTCTCCCAATCATGCTCACTGTTCTTTGCACATGGCAAATCATAAATAAACATTGGATAGATACATTCAAGTGAGTGCCTACAATACAGCAGGCATGTGAGATGAGGACAGAGAGGCTGTTTGATCAAACAAGAAAGATACTGGCTCCCTGAAAACAGCTTTGGTGTAGTCCAACAATGGGGAACTGAAGCTGTGTAGATTGTCCCCGCGCCATTGCCGCCGTGAGTGCCCTCCTCCCCGGCGCCCGCGCACTGGTGGCTCCTCTCCGGCTTCCCTGCGCCGCAACCCTTTGCCTGCGGGCCAGCTCTGAGTACATCATTACAGAAAAAAGGGGGAGAAATAGCAGTGTGGGACTCATCCGGTGAACCGCCCCTAGGCGCTAATCGAGGGGCTCAACCAGGCCCTGGAGGTCTGTGAGGAAGATGCAGACGTGGGCGCACCATTGCGCTCACTGGCAGGGATAAGGCATTTGCTGCTGGAGCAGATATCAAAGAAATGCAGAATCAGCCATTCCAGGTCTGTTACTCCAGTAAGTTCCAGAGCCACTGGGACCACCTCACCCGTGGGAAGAAGCCGGTCATCGCTGCTGTCAATGGTTTTGATCTTGGTGGAGGCTGTGAGTTTGCAGTGATGTGTGACATCATCTGCGCTGGTGAGAAAGCCCAGTTTGGACAACCAGCAATCCTGCTGGGAACCATCCCAGGTGCTGGAGGCACCCAGAGACTCACCCGTGCAGTTGGAAAGTCCCTGGCAATGGAGATGGTCCTGACTGGTTATCAGATCTCAGTCCAGGATGCAAAGCAAGCAGGTTGGTAAGCCAGGTTTTTCCTGTTGAAAGACTAGTTGAAGAGGCCATCCAGTGTGCAGAAAAAATTGCCAGCAATGCCAAAATTAAATCAGCCATGGCCAAAGAATCTGTGGATGCAGCTTTTGAAATGGCGCTAACAGAGGGAAACAAGTTGGCGAAGAAACTCTTCTATTCAACCTTTGCTACTGATGATGGGCAAGAAGGCATGGCTGCATTTGTGGAGAAGAGGAAGGCCAACTTCAGAGACCACTGAGAACCAGAAAGTGCAGCCTGCCTATTTAGAAGCAAACAAATCATCCCCCTAAAGGGCAGTGTGGCCACCTGTAGCCTCCCAGCGATGGTGTGGGGCTGTGGCCTCTGCTCAAGCCCTTGTGTAGCCGGCTGCTTTGATGCCCAAGGGAAGGTTGATCATGTTGGGTCTGATCAGAATATTTTCTTGCAAATCAAATCCGCTGAGGAGCCTTGAAGGTGTTTTCACAAGGGACGGGTGTTTGCTAACACGGTCTCTGTGGGCACTGCTGCATCTGCAGCTGTGCAGTGACCGCTCAGGGGAGGGCCCCTGTCCACTGATTTTGAACAGGATTATCTGACTATAGTGACTGCTTCAAAAAACAAAAAGAATATAAAATCCTCTCTTAAGAAATTTTGTTTTGGACAAAACCAAAGGGACACCAAAAACCAATGGCTCAGGTCTGTCATCCCAGCAACTTGAGGGGTAAGATCAGGAGGATCATAGTTCCAGGCCAATCTAGGCCAAAAAAAAGTCAAGAGTCTATCTCAACAGAGAAAACTGGAAGTGGCGGCATACTGTATCATCTCAGCTACATCAAAGGCATAAATAGGAGGAACACAGCTCAGGCCTAACACTGTTCTTGTCTTAGAATAAGTGATTGACAACGAGAGCTACTCAGGCCAAGGAAGTGAACGGTAGATGAGCTGGAGGAAAAGAAAATGAGTCTTGATTCAAATTCTGGCTGACATTTTCTTCAGAGCTCTTTTTTTTTTTTTTTGTCGGTCGTGGGGCTTGAACTCTGGGCCTGGGCGCTGTCCCTCAGCTCTTCAGCTCAAGGCGAGCGCTCTACCACTTGAGCTACAGCAGCACTTCCGGTTTTCTGGTGGTTTATTGGAGATAGGAGTCTCACGGTCTCTCCTGCCCGGGCTGGCTTTGAACCGCGATCCTCAGATCTCAGCCTCCTGAGTAGCTAGGATTACGGGCGTGAGCCACCAGCACCCCGCTTTTGTTCAGAGCTCTTTATGTTTCATTCGGCAGTTCTTCGGAGGGTTTCTGGCCTCTGGCCAGAAAACTGCCCAATAAGGACTGATTTGCACCTGTGAGGATCGGTAAAACCTTAGAGACTATCACATTCATTGATTAACAATAAAAGGCGTATTCTTGAACCATAACTCAGTGGCAGAGAGTCTATATGTTTGCTTTCTGTAAGACGCGTAGGAAGCACAAACTGTCACACAGCACTATTGTAGAATTTGTCACAAAGCACAAAATTGAATCAGACAGTCCATCATTTTCAAAATGATAACTCAAAATTACCAACACCTCTGTAACAAGTAGTATGCCATTGTGCTTTACAATCAGGATGTTTACTACTTCTTACACTAACTCTAGTCAGAGGTACTACAGTTACAGATACAGTTAGATAGGTAACAGGATTTACCCTGGGCCAGGCAGCTGTTGGGGGAAGGGCAACCCAAATCACTTTCTTTCTTTTTCTTTTTTTTACTTAAAAGATCTGTTTCTTTGCATGCTGAAAGTGGGCATCTCTGGTATCCAGAGGGTATGAGAAAGGTTCTTCTTTTTATCCAAGTCTAACATCTGTCTGGGTGGGCAAATATTTGTAGGGTGGGACTCAAATTCCAGGAGGTGATTACACCTGAATTGACTGTTGCTATGCTCCCTTGTCCTCAGGAAACCCAGATAAAAATGGGAGTCTAAGGGTGGAGCCTGGGGTGGGTGTTTGGGTGAGGTAAGGCAGAGGCAGAGCTGACATCTGAGATCGAAGGCTGGGCCTGCCCCAGGATGGAACAGTGATGCTTAAGGGCCAGAGCCAGGCTGACCTGATAGAGGGATGGGGCAGGGCTAATGGGCTAATGCCCCCAGGAATCAAAAGGTAAGGAAGGGCCTTGACTGAGCCTGTGCCATCATCCAGGTGTTGTGACATACAGAACCAGGGCCAGGGCTTGGGCGATGATGCTTCAGGCGGCCCTGGCAAGGGCTGGCAGCCCTGAGAGACCTGCAGAAGCTGTGTCCCAAATTACTTTTAGTTTTAAACCTGTAAACAGGAGTCAAAGCCAAGGAAAACATGGAAGGTTAAGCAGTGCCTATCCTACTTTGATCTGACACATTCCCAGAGGTGTTCAGTGTGGGAGCATGAGTCCAGGAAGCCACAATCCAAAACAGATCTGACTCACTCAAAACACCAGAAGGCAGGGATGGCTGGCTACTAGCTGCTATCTAACTTCACCCAGATGTGTTCTTGGTTATAAGCCTTCTAGTGTCAGAAGAAAGATTTCAAAAGTTCCAAATAGGGGAAGCCATAGAATATCAGTCTGAAAAATGTCCCCATTGAGAGAAAAGCTGAAAAATCACAAGTGAACTAAGCAGCTTAGCCAGAAATCCCTCAAAGGTGGAAAACAGGTAGAATACATATTTAACAGAAGGCTGAAGCACTTCCCCAGTCCTACACACCAAGAGCACAGAGCATTTTCTAAACTTAATCCAGACCACCATGATGACTTCCTCATCCAATCAAGAGACCAGAGGCTCCCTCAAATCTAGTAACAGGCCATAAAAATGGAGCCAGAGAGCTGAAGGCATGGTTCAAATGGTAGAGCACCTGCCTAGCACGTACAAGGCCTTGAGTTCAAAGTCCAAAACCATTCAAAACAGACATGAATTTCAAAAAATGAAGATGTTTT
The DNA here is from genome assembly GCF_019054845.1 of Dipodomys spectabilis. Classification (NCBI taxonomy): domain Eukaryota; kingdom Metazoa; phylum Chordata; class Mammalia; order Rodentia; family Heteromyidae; genus Dipodomys; species Dipodomys spectabilis. Next base: position 32,175,586 of record NW_024870678.1, on the reverse strand, counting down.
AAAAAAGAAAAAGCGTGAGACCAGAATGTAAATTGGTTTAATCACAGAACACTGGAACCTGTTTGACTGGGTAATGATTTCCCTCTGAGGTGGCACTATGTCAACAGAAAGAAATAATGAAGAGTTGCACAGGGTGGGATGGGTAGGGTCAGGTTTTACAAACATCATTTGAGAAAAAAGGGATTATATAGACCCTCAAGGAAGGACTTTAAATGATGTGAAGGGAAAAAAATTGACAAAAAAGGGAAATCCAGTATACAAAGGTTAATTAAAATATCCCCACAAATTGGCCCGGCACTGGTGACTCATGCCTGTAATCCTAGCTACTCAGGAGGCTGAGATCTGCGGATCATGGTTCAAAGCCAGCCCTGGCAGTAAAGTCTGTGAGACTCATGGCCAGTAAACCATCAGAAAACTGGAAGTGGAGCTCAAATGGTAGAGCACTCACCTTGAGCTGAAGAGCTCAGGGACAGCACCCACGCCCAGAGTTCAAGCCCTATGATCAAAAAAAAAGGATAAGAAAAGAAAAGAAATCCCATAAATTGGAAAGTCCCTCTGTTCTCTTCCCTATCAACTAACCAAGTTTTCCTTGTTTCCTGAATGGACCTGCAATCCAGCAGGGTGGAACTTCAGCACAATCATGTGCTGCATGTCGTGCAGCCCAGGCCTGGCCAGGCCCTGTGGCCTCCTTCCAGTCTCGTGTGATACCTCCTGACCCTGTCCTTACTTCCAGAACTGCTCTTTAAAGCCTGTTCTCTCCAAAGCTCAGAATCTTTTTAAAATGCAAATCCACCTGCAACCACTTAGAGACAAAATTTACGGTTTTAGAATGTGTACTATAAACATTTGTCCAACCACTTAATTAAGCCACTATCAAAAGAAGATTCAAGTCAATACATTATCTCACACACAAGCCAACAAAACCAGAAGTAGATTAATCTGTTCTAAATTAGAAGCCCTCAGTACATAAACACTTTGACAACAAATTGGAGTCATCACCTAGTGAAATAAGAGACCCTAATAATAAGCACGTCTTTCTCATGAATGATGAGTTATGTTAGAATATAACATTCCACTTTGGGGTGTGGGTTTTTTGTTGAACTTTGTGTGAGTAAATCACACTTAAAAGGATCAGCTTTAAAGGAAATGTCATTCAGTGTAAAATATAATTTTAGCTGAGTGCCAATGGCTCACATCTGTAATCCTAGCAACTCAGGAAGCTAGGATCTGAGGATGATGGTTTGAAGCCAGACTTGTATTATGCACATACACACACACACACACACACACACACACACACACACACACACACACACAATTTTGGGATTCACATGTATATTGAAGAAAGTAGTTGTAGAAATATAAATCATACCAGCAAAGCATGCAAAAGTCAAGAACAATAAATCACTATGACTTATAAGAGAAATTCAGAGCCAGGCTCTGGCAGCTCATATCTGTAACCCTTCTACTCAGGAGGCTGAGATCTAAGGATTGTGGTTCAAAGCCAGCCCAGGCAAGTAACTCCATGAGACTCTCATCCCCAATTAATCACAGGAAAAAAAGAAAAAAACCAGAAGTAGTGCTATGGCTCAAATGGTAGAGTGCTGGCCTTGAGCAAAAGGAGCCCAGGAACAGAATTCAAGCCCTCAGACTGGCAAAAATAAATAAATTAATTAATTAATTAAAATAAATTCAGCAGGGAGCTGATGGCTCAACCTGTAATCCTAACTACTCAAGATGGTGAGATCTAAGGATAATGGCTCAAAGCCAGCCCAGTGAAAGTCTATGAGAATCTTATCTCCAATTAACCAGCAGAAAACTAGAAGTGGCACTGTGGCTCAAAGTGGTAGAGCTTTTGAGGAAAAGAGCTCAGAGATAGCATCCAGGCGAAAGAAAGAAAGAAAGAAAGAAAGAAAGAAAGAAAGAAAGAAAGAAAGAAAGAAAGAAAGAAAGAAAGAAAGAAAGAAAGAAAGAAAGAAAGAAAGAAAGAAAGAAAGGAAGGAAGGAAGGAAGGAAGGAAGGAAGGAAGGAAGGAAAGGAAAGAGAGAGAGGAAGGGAGAGAGGAAGAGAGAGGGAGGGAGAGGGAGGGAGGGAGGGAAAAAGCAAGCAAGCCACACTAACCACCTCTTCTACATCAATGTCTTCTCCTGAACTTACAATTCTGACTCCCTCACTTGGCCACAGGTCTCATGGTCTGACACTACCACACACATGCTACATAGGCTGCACGCAGCAGGTGCACTGGGCCATGTGACTCCACCTGAACATGGTTTACAGGACAGTCTAAACATCTGGGTCCATCCTTGTTAAAGAAGGAACTGACACTTGACCTGCCCGGTTTAGCTCACCAGGCTTTCATAACTAACTAATCCTTCAACAGTTAAAAGAATCAGTGAGCCAGCCATCAACAGGAACACCTCTAAACCTGGGAAGTAAGTGACTTATCAAAAAAGCAAGCAAGTCCCTGCCTGCCGTTCTTAAACATGCTTATTAATGTTTGCTCCAATGTGAGATTCTATGCCCATCACTGAAACTCCTCTATTTCACTTACTCATTTTTTTGTGAGTACTGGTACTGGTACTTGAATTCAAGGACTTACCTCTTGCTTGGCTTTTCTGCTCAAAGCTGGCACTCTACCTCTTGAGTCACAGATCTACTTCCAGCTTTTTGGTAGTTAGTTGGATATATGAAGCTCATGAACTTTCCTGCCTGGGCTGGCTTCATACTGTGATCCTGAGGTGTCAGCCTCCTGAGTAGCTGAAGATTATAGACACGGGCCACCAGCAGCATCTGATTTTAAGAAATGTTCTCACTTGGTGACTTCAGATGAAACTACACTCAAAAGGGAGCAATAAGTTCCTGATAACTCTTAAGAAATGTGACATGTAGAAGTATTTTTCGGAACATTGAATCGCCCTGAATCCCGAAGAGAAAAATGTATTTTTTTTCCTCTTCTACTTCTTTACTGTAGAGGTAGGAATATAAAGTTGAATTTATAACCCCATTTCCACCAACTCATTTCCTTTTTATAATTTCAGGACTGGCTGTACTATAGGACATTCAAGTAGTTTATGACTAACATCAGCCAGAATTTCTGGCTAATAATCCAAGATAAGTCATTTAGAGGAAATAAAAAATCTTTCCCTCTCCAGTGTGAATTCTAATGTGCCACAACAATCGTGAATGGGGTAATCTGCAAACTAGGAGAATATTTATACTTTAAATGAATACTTATGATTTCAATAACATATTTTAGTGCTCACTTGTCAACAAGCACAATCCTTGTACCTGGTAAGCATTAGCTTATTTTATCTTCCTAACAACCCTCTATAATGAGTTCACAGTTCTACTATCTCCATTTGACAGTTCAGCAAACAGCAAATGTTAAAGTCTAAATGTTTGCCAGGCACTGGTGGCTCATACATGTCATCCTAGGTACTCAAGAGGCTGAGATCTGAGGATCCATGTTCAAATCCAGTCCAGACAAGAAAGTCTGTGAGATGCTTATCTCCAAATAGCCACCAAAAAAAGAGAAAGGCTCACATGATAGTGCTATCCTTGAGCAAAATAAGCTTAGGGACAGCACCCATCCCTGAGTTCAAGCCCAAGGAGGTAGGGTCTTTGGAAGGTAATTAGGTAGGGAGAGTGGAGCCCTCAGAAATGGGATTAGTGTCCTCATAAGAAAATATACACACAGGCTGGGAAGGTGGCTCAGTGGTAGAGTGCTTGCCTTACATGCATGAGGCCCTGGGTTTGATTCCTCAGCATCACAAAAGCAGAAAAAGCCAGAAGTGGCGCTGTGGCTTAAGTGGTAGAGTGTTAGCCTTGAGCTGAAGAGCTGAGGGACAGCACCCAGGCCCAGAGTTCAGGCCCATGACCAATAAAAATAAAAATAAAATAATAATAAAAGAAAAGACACACACAGAGATCACCCCTGACTATTGACTATAGACACAAGGAGAAAGCAGCAAGCAGCCACCTGCAAACAAGGAACCAGGCCTTCATGAAACACCCAAGCTCTCTGTGCCTTGGTCTTGGGCCCCAGAAGAGTGAAGAGTAGGTCACTGTTGTCTGAGCAGCCCAGTCTGGAACTTTGTTACTAGCAACCCAAACAGATAGAGACAGAGAGGTTAGATAACTTGCCCCAAGGTTGGAAATGGGAACCAGATTCAAATCAAGTATGTCTGTGCCTACAGTCTAGACATCCCTTTAACTAAACTGTTCATCCCTTGAAGGGCTAAACACACACACACACACACACACACACACACACACACACACACACACACACACACAAATTTGGTGAAAAAACCCTTGAGTCAAATGATAATATTAAGTATGGTATTTCTTTTCGATCTCCAACTCTGAGCTACTTAGCCATGTAGCCAATATGACACTCAAAATTTCTAAAAACACTAATTCTTATTCCACCCACAAATCCTATTTACCACTCAACTAACAACTGCTATGAAAGAGGAAGAAGAAAATAAACACACAGCAAACCCATTTACTACAAGAGGCAGTTCTATTTCAAGTCAAATTAGAGAAGCAATGAAAAGGAAAAGCTGTCTTAGCCCCAACTCATAAATAAACCAAGTCACAATTGGTGCAAGTTCCTAGCAAAGACAACTCCCAGACTCACAACCACCAATGGCATAGCTCTTCCACAGGCACGAAGAAGGGACAAAGCATCTTCCTAGGCTTAAAAATAACCAGCACAGGCTCACATATGACATTATTCCTATTTAACACATAAGGGGAAAACCCTATTATGTTCAAGGAACCTTTTTTTTTTTTTTTTGGGTCGGTCGTGGGGCCTGAACTCTGGGCCTGGGTGCTGTCCCTCAGCTCTTCAGCTCAAGGCTAGCACTCTACCACTTGAGCGTCAGCCCCACTTCCAGCTTTTTTTGCTTATGTGGTGCTGAGGAATCGAACCCAGGGCCTCATGCATGCAAGGCAAGCACTCTTACCACTGAGCTACCTTCCCACCCCGCAAGGAACCTTTTTTTAATTAGAGAAGTGGATCACTTGAGAATCAAGAACTATAGAGAAATTGAGGAGCTGAAGAAACAGACAGAAACACAGAGCTAACAGTGAAGCATTGCAGACATTTCAAATGTTCTATCATAGCAATACAAAGCCTTGGGCTGGGATGTAGTTCAGTAATAGAGTACTTGCCTAGCATGTTTCAGGACTTGGGTTCTATTCCCAACACCAGAAATAATAATAATAACTATGAGAAGAGGAGGGAGAGGAGGAGGAAGAAGAGGAAGGAGAAGGAGTAGAAGAGGAGGAGGAGGAGAGGAGGAGGAGGAGAGGAGAAGAAGGAGGAAGTAGTCACCTATAAAGACAACCAGAATCCAAGATTAGAAAAAAAGAGGAAGGGCCCACCTTAGGTACATCTCCCTAAAAAGCACCCTTGAATGGTTTGTGGCATAAGCATCATGGATGCTAAGACATGATATCCTATTTCTTCACATCTGAGTAAAAAAGAAAAAGAAAAAGAAGAGGAGAAGGAGGAGGAGGAGGAAAAGTGCTGCTGTGGTTCAAGTGACAGTGCTAGCCTTGAGCAAAAAAGCTTAGGGACAACACCCACATAAACAGCTCCCATTTGCTTTCCCTTCTTAGCCATAAGAGCCAATTACATACAAGGCTCACAGAAGGCCAGTCCTCCCCCTCTGGGTCAGCCTTGCTGATGCACAGACTCAAGAATAGAGGGGTAAACACTGCACTTGCAAAAACACCACAGTGGGCTATCTCTGATTCTTATGCGTGTGTAAGAGAGTGTGTATATATGATCGGTGATGATGATGGTGATGATGAAGATGATGATCAGTGGTGATGCAGATTTATGCAGATAACACAGGATGGCCTCTCATTTCTCCCACAGCCCCTCCAGGAGGCACTGATTATGGTACAGCACTGCGAACCCATCGCTGCTGGTAAATGTCTTAAAAGCACTGTAGACACAGCTTCTCCTATGTCACCCACCAGTGTGACCATGGGCAGGACTGAATGAAGAACAGAGGCAAATGGAGGAAATCGTGAGATCTCTCTGCATGTGTGGGCATTCTTACATAGTACAAGAAGAAATACATCATGTCTTAGCATGCCCGTGTCACACAGGAGCACAGTCCCAAGTGTTAAGTGTGTAGCTCTCCAAACAACTCCTTGGTGGATGTGGAACCCATTGTGCCCCCATTTTACAGACAAAAGCACTGAGGCTCAGAGAGAGAGCTTCATTTACTTGTTCATAGTGAAGCCAAGACTTGTATCAATCGATACTATCCTGTCTCAAGGGTAGTAATAGCTACCATTCACAAACTGCTTCCCACCTAGCAGACAGACTAGAGCTAAATGCTTTAATCCTCATAATATCCCTATTGTTACAGAAAAAGACAGACAGACAGATATCCACACTTTACAGACACAGAACACAAAGCACAGAAGTGAGTAACTGCCCTCCGTAACTTCCTTCTTTCTCACTTAACGTGGGTATGGATGCTATGTTTCAGTTTTTTCACAACCTTATTTTAAAAAAAAAAAGTTGTTTTATCTCACATGTACGAAAAATCATGGGGATTACTGATGTGTCAGTTCTGGGTCTTGAACTCAGGGAGGACTGCGTTTGTGACTGTGGCTTTCTCTCTCAAGGCTGGTGCTCTCCCATTTGATCTATCCCTCCACTATGGCTTTGTGCTGATAAACTGGAAATCAGAGTCTTTCAGATTTTTCTCCTCAATCCTCAAATCCTCAGCCTCCTGAGCAGCTAGGATTACAGGCATGAGCCACTGGAGCCCAGCGTTGATCAATTCTTTTTAACAGTTCATCAAATCAGTGGCATCAATTTAATATAGCTGGGGATTCAGGTGCTGATAAAAGGCAAATCTGCACAACTAGTTTCCAGTTTGAAAGTTCCCCACCCCATTCCCATGGCCTGGTCTGTGATTAGACACCCTCGTGTTGAAGACTGAGGCTGTGTGCAGATGACCTCCCCACTGGGTTCTAATCTCAGGACAGGCAGGCACTCCCCCTCTCTCCCAGGCCTCCCTTTCTCCAGGAGGAAGTTGGTGGCAAGGTATTTTAGGAAGCAGACAAGAACTTTGAATAGCACTTCCCCATTGTAACGATAAGAAACCTCCACAGTTAACAAGCTTGGCTGTCTGGCTTCCTAGCGAGTTCACTCGCTTGGCCTCCACCTTCTGCAGACTGAAGGGTCCCGCAAGAACTACACAGAGATCTTTTTCTCTGCTTTCCTGTGTGGGGAGAAGTTCATCACCTGTGAGACTTCAAAGCCTACACAGCAGAGAGCACACCTAGATTCTGCCCTTTCTTCTCAACCCTGCCAGCTTGTCACTCCAGGCAAGCCAATTCTCTCTCTTCGTGGCTCATTATCATGGTTATTCATAGTGACAATGGCCTAACAAACCCACTTTGGTATTTCTGATACAGTGCTCTGCATCCCATAATTCTGAGATGGAAGAGTAATTATATCCTTAATGATCCCATAAAAATGAAAGCCGCAGCAAGCAACTGAGGCAGAGCATCTAGAACAACACGTAGTTTGCAGTGTTTGGCTGGGATGCTTCTGGTAGCTAGTGTTAAGTCAATAGTATTGGCTTGGCCTAGATTGAACTTCAGTGGCTGGTTCTGCAGAACAGCAGAATAAACCAGTCTCCACCCTCCTCCTGCAGAAGTTCCCTTCCTCCCCAATCATGCCTGGAGCCTCCTGAGAGTCAGAAGCTGGTCTTGCTGGCCCACACAGGCAGCTTCTCCTGTGCCCACTGTCCCCATGCCAGACTCTGCTGCCTGCACACAGGATTCCTTCCAGCCTCCTTCACCCAACAGAGCAGCCCTACCCTTGGGTGCACACATCACTGGCTGCATTTCCCAGGGTACAGAGTTTTCTAGAAAGACATGGTAGGAGCCAGCCTTTGCTCACCATATCATACCATATGGTGTCTCCTCATACCAGGAAACACAAAGACAAAGCCCTCTAGGAGATTGTGGCCACGGCCCACAGCTGTCGGGGAAAAGCATTAACAAAGGAGCAGCTGGACAATACCCTATCACATCTAGGCCTGAACACAGGATCTCAGTAATGAGTGTGTCCTTGCCTACTGATTTGACGTCCAGTGCCAAGGATTTGGCTACAGGCCAGTTCCCAGTTAAAGTAACTCCACATCCACTTTCTGTCTCTCCCTGCCATCCATGCTCTTGAGTTCAGGCTCTCGCTGTGTGCCAGGTCACGCTGGACTCCAAAAAAGAACACAGGATGGTGGGGATTGATGGTTGGAAATGTGGTTCCAAGCTACTCAGGTATTTGGACCCCATAGATTGCAGTGTCCATCCAACCAACTCAGCCAACCCTACTGGGGAGAAGAAGACAGATGGGTAGGGATGGGGTGAGGAGGCATGGCTAACAGAGACATTACCAGATCTTCCCAGAAGCTTTATGGTGGCAAAAGCCAAGTCCTAGGACTCCACACACGGCCTTACATGACCTCTTGCTGCCTTTGCTATTGACCAACGGTCCCAGCCCTTGGGCACACTGACAAGAATTCCATCTTATCTACCAAGATAGCTTCCTTCCCAATATAAACCTGGCCCTCACATTTGCTCCATGAAGTGAGACCATATATGGTTCAAAAGTTCGCACTCTATTTTCCCCTTCCTTCTCCCCAGACCCTGTCACACAAGCAACAGCCGCAAGAAGAGAAACAGAGTGTCCTTCATTCTTCTGGCATCGTGAATACATCTCTCCTTTCATACAGACGTGCAGGGTAGGGAAGGCCTGGTCCTTTCTGCTGAGTGTGAGGCCTGCTCGCTCTCACTTAGAATGCTCAAGCTCAGTGTCAAGAACAGCTACAGCCCTGTCTCCCAGCAGGACATCCTCTGGGCTGAGGGTCAGCTCTGTAGGCTAGGAAGCCTGGATATTAGGATTTCTAGTAAGGGAAGTAGCAAACAGGACATGGGGTCAAGAACACAGCTCCCTAAGAGGTAGAGCCAGGAGCCAGCATTCAGAGAAAGGCCAATCACTGGCAAATAGGACCTTGCAGAATTAGCTCTCGGGTTCTCTCATGCACTTTCCTGAGTGGCCTCATCCACACATAAGCTACCTCCCTACATCCAGCAGCTACACATACACCAAACAGGCTACTCTTGTTTTAAGCCACTCCTTCAAGTCCTCTACCACACCTAGACACCTGTGGCAAGGATATGAGGCCCTGCCCTCATTTAGAACCTCATTCCTGAGAACAGCTTCAAGAAACATCTACTGCTGTGATCTGACATGTGGTCTACTTGGAGATGATGCTGAAACTTCATTGGCCCCAGAGATACCACCCCTAAAAGTATCTCCGCAAAATATCAGTAGAAAGAGGACAATCAAGACAGATCACGAATTAGTCTAAGAACAATTTCCTCGAATAAAGTGAGAAATGCTTCACATTTTTTGAGGCCTGAACTTGCTCTGTAATTCAAAGAAGACCACATAGAAAGAAACAGGAAGTGGCTTCTCAGCCATCTCTTTGGCACTATGACAGTGAATCAAGGGGAAAATTCAGTTTAATCTGAAAGACACTGCTGCCGTGAGCAGGAAACAAGACAAGACATGACTGCCAAGAAAGTCAGACACAAATTGTACCATGGCATCTTGCCTCGAGCTTCATTTTTAGAAGCAATTCCAAGCCTGAGGGCTCCAGGAGGCCCTTAGCACCCTTGTAGAAAGTGGAGGTTGAGGGGAGCCGGGAGGCCCGTGCTACCCAGACCAGCAAGAAGAGCTGGCGGCCAGCATCTTTTTTTGTTTGTTTTTTGTTTTTTGTCAGGCTTGAACTCTGGGCCTGGGCGCTGTCCCTCAGCTCTTCAGCTCAAGGCTAGCGCTCTACCACTTGAGCTACAGCGCCACTTCTGCTTTTCTGAGTGTTTATTGGAGAAAAGAGTTTCACGGACTTTCCTGCCCGAGCTGGCTTTGAACGGCAATCCTCAGATCTCAGCCTCCTGAGCAGCTAGGATTACAGGCGTGAGCCACCGGCCACCGGCACCCGGCTGCAGCCAACATCTTATAGGCTGTACCCTCCTGCCCCACACTCTCTCCATGAGGCTAACTGTGTCCCTCCTGCTCACCCTAATCATGAGAACCCAATCCTCCTAAAACTCAAGCAAGCATCATAAAAGGGGGAAAGAATGCAAAACCATGTCGGCCCATTGTGCTAAATACTCCCAGCAGAGTTCTGAATTCTTCTTTAGTACAGTAAATTGTGACAGGTGTGACACATTTTGAGATCCTGTTACCAGAAGAAAATCGCAGAATGGCTTGACGAATGGGATGGTGCTTTGAAACAGCCCAGGTAGATACACCTGCAGTTCCAACTTCATGTATCATTAGGTGGACAAGGCCTTAGAGAATAGAACGTAGCAGTATATAATAAACACCATATAAAGGGGTTGCTGTTGTTAGTGCTGTTTTAGTGTTTATTATTTGGTCAATGAGGATTTAATAACTCTACAGCACCATAAACACTGCTCAAGCCAACTGAGAGTGTATTTCAAATAGAATAAGAATGAGACAGTAACATTCTTGACAAATGATCCTTCAGGGACTCATACTTCTTTAAAACATATTGACTGACCACTAAATATGTCAGGATTCTGAGAGGACCATTACATTAATTAAACAAAGTTGTTATCCTCAAGGAGCTTACTTACAGTGGAATTGCAAAGATCAGATGCACGGACACAAGAAATCACACTGTAAGGCAGCATATAGAAAGTACTAGATAGATGATGCTGAAGCATTTCTTTTTAATTGATTTACAAATACTAAAAGTATGGTAGTTACTTTGACTTAATCACTCATATATATATATATATATATATATATACACACACACACATATATATATATCAAAGCATCACACTGCAAATATATTTAATCTTCATTTGTCAATTAGACTTTAATAAAGCTAGGTGAGTGTGAGAATTGCTGCATACACACATTTGTTTCAGCCTAAAATAAAGCTACATGGAGATGAGTTGTGAGATAGGGCTCCAGAGGATGAACAAGATCCCGAGAGAAAGAATCCCCTCTGAGATTCTGGGGAGGAAAGGGGAGATCCTGGGAATGGTATGAGTGAGCTCCTCATGGGAGTCTTGAATTTGAGCTAAGAAACTGGTGTGCATAAGACCTTAAGGTCTGCAGCACCATACTGCTCAGCCTCCCACCCACAGATGGATGGTGGCGGAGAGGCCATATAATCCTCTCTGTGCCTCAGTTCTCTGGTGACTGTGAGACTGAGACAAAGCCTCAATGCGCATACAGGAAGAATTGTGCCAGGCACTGGTGGCTCACGCCTGTAATCCTAGCTTCTCCGGAGTCTAAGATCTGAGGATCTCCTACGAAGCCAGCCCAAGCAGAAAAAATCTATGAAACTTTTTTTTCTGCTGGTCCTGGGGCTTGAACTGTGGGCCTGGGTGCTGGGCCTGTGCTTCTTTGCACAAGGCAAGTGCTCTACCACTTGAGCCATGGTACCACTTCAGGCTTTTGGGGGGAGTTATTTTATTAGAGGGGGGAGGTAGTTTATTGGAGATAAGAGTTTCATGGACTTTCCTTCCCAGGCTTGCTTTGAACCACAATCCTCAGATCTCAGCTTCCCGAGTAGCTAGGATTACAGGCATGAGCCACTGGCACTGGCTCTCTCTAGCAAAATAGCCAGAAGTGGAGCTGTAGTTCAAGTGCTAGAATGCCAACCTTGAGTGGAAAAAGCTAAGAGTCAATGCCTAGCCCAGTTACCAGCACACAGAGAAAAAGATAGATAGATAGATACACAGACAGACAGACAGACAGTCAGACAGACAGACAGACAGACAGACAGACAGATTTCAGTTCCCTGCATAAAAGCTTTTGTGCTGAGAAGGCAAACTTCAAGATCCTTAGCATAAGCCAAACCCATAAGGAAAGGAGTTGTTTCTTTTGTTTACTTCTGGATCACAGGTGCTTTAAATGGTTATCTAGCATGTGACAGAGAAAGCAACACTTCTACAGAACCAAAGCATTTCAGATAACCAACGCTTAAACGACGTGCAAATCAGTGTGGCCTGGCCCCCTCGAGCGCCCGCCCGTGCAGTGGAGATGGCAACAGTGCAGTATTTCCTTTACGCAAGTCACCACTATGGAATATCCCACGCACAGCACGGCCACACCCTCTAGGCCGCTGCTATGCCTGGATCTGGATCATTTTGCCTCATAGGCAACGGCTCCATTCTTCTGAGCTTTTTATAGCTCCATCTCCTCACTGTCAGGCTGTCAGCTGTCACTTCTAGATGCCCCCCCCCCCCACCCTTTACATCTAGCAGCCTCCCTAACTGCTTCCAAATCAAAGGGAAAGAAGCCAGAAAAGCAAACTCGTTAAGAGCCACTCCCTCCAATAAAGGACAGGATTTCCTCAAACCTACTCTTTGCTCTCTTCAAATCTCCACGTGTTTCATAGGATTGAAACTACAGAATTTGTGGTTATGTTTCCCTAAAAAATATAAAATAAACAATTCAACTTGTGGGGGTGGGGGATGGGAGGGAAAATCTGGGAGAGTGCGAGAGACGGGGTGACATTGTCCAAAGAGAAATGTACTCTTACCTGATTTATATAACCGTAACCCCTCTGTGTACATCACCTTTATAATAATAAAAAATTAAACTCAAAAACTAAAGACACTGGAGATGATATCAAAGTAAATATGAAAGAGAATCAATGATCTGTCATATAAGCCATCATCAGTAAATCTAGAGGCCTCCATCCCTTAGCAATCTATTTCTATTTCCTTTTCTTGAAGTGGATCGGCTTCCTGGCTGCCTTTTCCAGTGTCTGCAAAAGGTTCTGGAGCAGCTGAAACTGGCAAGCAGACATAGGCAGAGGTGGACAAGAGGGGCGGATGGAGGCAGGTCCACTTCCAACAGTCAAGGCTTGGTGGCTGAACCAGCTAGCATACCTGCTACTCCCTGCCACGCCTCCTTCACATCACCCAAAGGAAGCAGGAGCAGAGAGGCCCCGGTTAAGAGAACTGGCAGCAGGAACAGCCCCCAAGGTTCTTTTGATCTCCAGTGGATGAGCGAATTCCAGGAGGAACAGCAGCTTGACGACTGAAGCCCTGGAACCTCTTGGCAATGTCATCTGATGAGCTGCCTCGGATGGGCCCAGCCCAAGTCCCCACTGATCCCTAGAAACCCATTTCTCTACGTCCCTGGACCCAGTCTCTGGTCTGGCACTAAATTGTGAAAATGAGAAGTCTATGAATACAATACTTAAGTGTTCACTGAATCCACTGTATAAAATCCTATCTTTTCTAAAATTTCTTTTGGAGGCTTTATTGGTTGTAGAATACTCTGAGAGTAGCATAAAAGCTCTAATTTGTAGTTAGCTGCCTGTTTACCCAGAATCTCATTCTCTCTCTCTCTCTCTCCTACACATACACACACACACACATACACACACACACACACAATTTTTAAATAACTATAACAAAACAAAGCTATCCCAGAAATAAAAGAAAATGCCCCAAATTCCCTTCCTTATACTGAGTGCTTAACTTACGAAGAAAGGAACAACAAATGTTCAAAAACTAAAAATAGAAATTCTGGAAGGAGTCCCATTATTTCAGTCCTATTTGATGCCTGGCACATAGTTTGCCCATAAGTTATATTCATCAGCTAACTGGCTGAACGGTTGGGTGGCTTTGTCAGGCAGGTAGTCTAAAGTCAACTGGCCTTGCTCAAGACTTTGACCACTGAAGAAATAAAAGTAGTCTAGTAAAATCTTCTCCAGAATAAAATCTCAGTACCTTTTCTTTGAGTTTAAGTCCTTCCGACAAAGAATTTGTATACTAGAAGTGGCTTCAGGCCCATCTATCAATCAGGTGATATTTGTTGACCACTGAACAGTGCCTGGGCATTGTGCCATAGAGGAACGAGCAAATCAGCAAGCGCCCTCCCAGCATTTAACCCCACCTACTAGAATCTATCTAGATTCACACATACCTGATTCCCTGTCTTGGTCAGTTTGGGATACTGGAACAGAATATCACAGTCCAGGTGGCTTAAACAAAAAAAATTTATTCTTTAGCACTTTAGAGACTGAGGAGTCCACATCCAAGGTACTAGCAGATTCTATGTCTTCCTAGTTCTTAGAGACCACCTTCTTTTTTTTTTTTTCTTTTTTTTTTCTTTTTTTTGTGGGTCGTGGGGCTTGAACTCCGGGCCTGGGCGCTGTCCCTCAGCTCTTCAGCTCAAGGCGAGCGCTCTACCATTTGAGCTATAGCGCCACTTCCGGTTTTCTGGTGGTTTATTGGAGATAGGAGTCTCACAGTCTTTCCTGCCCGGGCTGGCTTTGAACCGCGATCCTCAGATTTCAGCCTCCTGAGTAGCTAGGATTACAGGCGTGAGCCACCAGCGCCCGGCGAGACCACCTTCTTAGACCCTCCCGTGGTAAGAAGAGAGAGGGAGAGGGCTCTCTCATGCCTTATGAGAGAGCTCCACCCTCATGGCTTACTCATCTCGCAAAGTTACCATCAGCTAGAACCATCCTGTTGAGAGTCAGGATGCCAGCCTACTAATGGAGAGCACAACCTTCACTCCCACCCAATTCCTAAGCATTTTAGCGTCCTTTGATGTGGAGCACAGTACACTGACTGCAGAGTGTGATCTTTTCAACGAATAATGCTGGGTCAGCTCAATATCAAAGTGGGGAAGAAACAGAACCTTAGCCCTCCATCCCACCAAGCACAAGACCATTGCAGCTGGATTACAGATCCAAATTTAGAAGGTAAGACAACACAGGAGAAATCCTCATGACTTCGGAACAGAGGATTTCTTAAAGCAGTATGCAACTACAAAGAAAAAAATGGACAAATTGAAAAACAGAAAGATGAATTTCTGTTCATCAAAACACACCATTAAGAGAGTTTATTAAAAAAAAAAAAAAAAAAGGCAACTTGCAGCCTGTCACTGGTGGCTCACATCTGTAATCCATTCTAACAACTCAGGAAACTGAGATCTAGCCCGGCCAGACAAATCTATGAGCCATCTATCCCCAGTTAACTAGCAAAACGCTGGAGGTAGAGGCACACACACATGGCAACTCACAAAGAGGGAGAAAATGCAGCACATATTTCTCACAAAAGATCCATTCCTGGGATGTATTTTTTTTAATCAATCCAGAACACATAAGACAAATAATCAAAGCCAAAGTTGGGTTTTTCTACTTTTCAACTGGGCACTTCACAGAGATGGTGTTCTAAAGACCGGCAAATACATGACAAGCAGTGAACCTGCTAAGATGCAAGAGAAGAAAGCCCTGAGCAGGTGGATGGGGCTGGGGCTGCCTCATGGAGGTCAAGGGTGATCTGATCTCCTTTTTAACTTTCTTTCCCTCCTGTGAATCACATACCATCCTCACCACCCTCCAAAATGGAGATATCATCTTTTCTAACATGTTATAACTATTTATTCTGAAAATATTAAGCATCTATTGTGAACCAATAGGCTAGCTTATTTTTTTGCCTTGCTATTTATAATTAAGCATTTCTTAACACTTGTCTTCCTCAAAAAGAAAAGATGGCAAAACACCATCTGAGCTGTTGTAGGCATTGTAAAGCTCTGTGGCAGGAGGAAACCTGTGCTCATCTATGAGTCAATGTCCTTCCACAGCTCTCGCTAAGTTAACTGCCACCGGAGCAGCATTATGATGACAGATTCTTAGAGATGAGGTCATGGGGACTGGTGCTAGATACTGTCATGACTGGATTTATGCCAGTACTGCAGAACTATGAGTTAGTCATCTAAGGAACTACCCCGAGTCAATTTTCTATTAAAAAAGCAAAAGAAAAGAAAGAAGAGGGCCATGGCTCACATCCATAATCCTATCTGCTCAGAAAACTAAGATCCAGAAGAGCACTGTTGGAAGCCAGCCAATCCAGAAAAGTTCAGGACTTATCTCCAATTAGCCAGCAAAGTGTGAGACTGGGCATGGCTCAATGGTAGAGCACCAGCCATGAGTGAGCAAGCGAGGTAAGGATGAGGCCCTGTCCACCTTCGGCCCACCTTACTTCCCTCTGTCTGTTCTGCACATGCTCACTTGCCCTTCTACTGTGTCATGGTGCCACATGAAGGCTTTGCTCAGGTTCTAGCACCAGCACCATGAACTTCTCAGCCTCTAGAAGCACAAAGCAAATTGCCCAGGCTTTAGTAGTCAGTCTGACGGCAAAAAAAGACTTAAAACATGCCCTTTTCTTACCTGTCACTACAAAAAGTGTAGGATACACATGCCTACCCCTTTTTAAAAATAGGCTTAGAATTCTTCTCTTACAAAATAGATAGCTATTTATTTCACACAATACATTTTTAATTATCTACGACACCAAAAAAGCACAATTATGTTCATTGTGTATTGCTCTAGCATCTTCTCTATACACACAAAGAAGACATACCCCATTCTAAGTTATCGAACAACACAAATATGATACACCTCGTGTTGAAGAAAGGTAATTCTCTTCCAGCAAAGTGGTAATACTTTTCATTTTGAAGCACTGATTATTCTGCATTCCTAAAACCTTATGGGAAATCCAAAAAAATTAAATTAAAAAAAAAACCTATGCCTCTACCCTTTTTGTCATCTAAAAACCCTTTAGCTGGGTGCCAGTGGCTCATACCTTTAATCCTAGCTACTCAGGAGGCTGGTATCTGAAGATTACATTGTAGTTCTAAGCCAGCCTGAACAGGCTCTCTAAGACAGACTCTTGACTCCAATTAACCACCAAAAAGCCAATGGTGGTAGAGCACCAGACTTGAACTTTTAAAAAAGCTAAGGAACACTGCCCAGATCCTGAGTTCAAGCCCCAGTACCAGCGCACACACACACACATATACGCGCGCACACACACACACCTTTAATTGAACAAGGCATAATTATTACAGCAAAAGGACAGTAGATGCTACTAATGATGCCTTCATAAATATCCTGATCTTTTCTTGGTATGATTTTTAATATTATTAATCATCCTCAAAGCATCCTTGATAGGACTAGATTATTTCAAGGAAGAAATCAAAATCAACCAAGAATAGTGACTGAAGACCAGCTCAGAAGCTGGAAATAAATGTTGATAGGAGTGGCTGCCTCTCTTCCGGTGGGGGGGGGGGGGGAGGAGGGAGGTCACTCCCTCCCCAAGGAGATGGGAGGACTAATTTTCAAAAACAACACCTTCTCATTTCGCATAAAGCATCGGGATGGCCAGTAGGGATTTGTGAAATGGAGCCAAATGGAGAAACATCCTAGTGGCTATTTTTGTAAAGTAGGACCAGTGGGAAGAAGATAGCTCACAAGCCTGGGTTCCTGGAGAGGAAGGCTGAGGCCCACACCCTGCGCATGTCCTGTGTACACCATACTGTCTTGTGCTCCAACTGCACTCTGGTTGGAGGTAGATCCATGCCATGGCATAATTCCATTCTTCTAAACATCTTAAGCATTATGGGTATCTCATTCTTTGCCTCTTCCACCATGTAGAGTAGGATGTCAGTGATAAACTAGCTCTTCATTTCATTCACCTTCAAAGTGTTGAGTTAACTCAAACCTGGGATAGGTCACTCAGTGGACATGATCTGGTTAGATTAACCAGTCGCTAAGTGCTTTCAGACACTTAGGGTATACTGGGTGACAGCCCAGTTATCTAAATGCAATCAGATTTTCATTAGCTAAACATCTGCCCATATAAACTGCTTCAGGCATAAGATTACTAAATGCTGAACCTCCTGGGGTTTGGTGAAGAAATGGAATATTTTAGCCTAACAAAAGGCACTTGTCTAGCAGAGACAGTACGTGTTGTTTTTTGTTTTCTTTTAGTGTAATATTTGGAGGGTGTTTGCATTACAGCAAGTATAATCATGTTTTAGCACCAAATCAATGACTCATTTTCTTTTGACTTGTCAGAGAGCTGCTATACCCCGTTGCAAACATAAGACACCAGTTAACTAGTTAGAATTGTAGAGTATTAGCTCACAGGGACAAAGCAGGAAAAGCCATCTTTACCAAGCTGAAACTTCAGTACTTACCTCCTTGGCTTGAAAGATTTTATTCCATTAATAGTAACAAATATAAATGAAGTTCATGACTGATAACAGATCACTGGCCACAGAGGCTAAGGATCTAAGCAAAAAATATCTATTAGCATAAACAAGACAAGTTAAGAAGGAGGGGGGTTCACATATTATTTAGAAGCAAAGGCTTTACTTCTATCATGTGAAAGGTAATAGCTGCTCATTTCAAATACAAAGGACAGAATACATACTGTATGGTTAAGTCCTAGGGCTTGGCACAGCAGTTCATGCCGGTGATCCCAACTATGGAGGAAGTATAGGTAAAAGGATAAAAGTCTAAGGTCAGTCCAAAACATAAGACCCTATCTGAAAAATAACTAAATGAAAAGGAGCCAGAAGTGTGGCTCAAGTGGTAGAGTACCTGCCTACCAAGCATGAGGCCCTGACTTCAAACTCTAGTAGTGTCGCGACCGCCTCGACCCGCAAGGATGACGCGAGGTTTATTCAGGACCTTGTTTACAGCTTCTTTTCTCCTACTTCCCTCCTGCCCGCTTCTTCCTGCTTCTTCCTACTTCTCCTTCCCATCCGCCCCTGCGCTACGGTTATAAGCCTCCTGGATGGCCAATCCTGAAGCGCCACATGGCATATACTGATAGGGCTGCAAAAACAGAAGCAAACTAGGAGCCAAGTCATAGCCATATAAGGAGTTGTTTTTTACAGAGAGCACTCGTCACCGGGAAGACGGAAGGCGGGAGCCGGCGCCATCTTAGGTCGGAGCCGCTCCACGCGGCCCCACCATTTTAGCTACAATGTTGCTTTTGCGGCCCTCTTTGGTTGGGGCTCCCGCAGCTCTCCACATAGTAGTACCAAATATAAATAAAAATAGCTTCTAGAGGACTAGGGATGTAGCTCAGTGGTTGAGTACATGCTTAACAAATGCAAGGGCCCAGCTTTGATCCCAGCACTGCACAAAGATAAGAAAAGTGAGTGTTTAACTTTAAATTTCCAAAGCAATTGCATGTTCACTCAATGCCATGTAAGGGGTTAGATAAGTAATGAAAAAGGATACATTGCAACCTTCTTCCTTTTTCCCCTTATACAGTTTAGAAGGATGAAGCCTTCTGATTCACCTTTCTCTCCCTATGTAAATATCTGCTGAGTGAACAAATGGGTGAGTGAAATTGCAGAATGAAGGGAATAATAAGTGAGTGAAGGAATTAGTGGAAAGCAAATAAGTGAATGAATGAGATGATGAAAGTAAATAAATGAATTAATGGATACATGAATGAATGAGTAGATGGGTAGATAAATGGATGCATGAATAAATGAGTAGATGGATGGATGATAAATGGATGCATGAATGAATGAGAAAATTGATGGGCAAATGGATATATGAATGAATGAGTAAATAAATAGAATAAGTGGGTGGATGGATGATGGATGGACGGATGGATGGATGGATGGATAAATTACTATCCCTACCATCCACTGCTCATTCCACATTTCTCCCTAAGGAGTGTCTGAAAATGCCCTACTTTGATCACTTTCAATGATGCTTGTGAGACTCACCTACACTCTGGTCTCTTTCTTAAGATTTTCCTTGGTGGAACAGATTTTCAAAATGCCAGTGCTGACTAAGAAAAACCTGGTAAGAATTCATTGGCCGGAACTTCACAGCCAACATAGGAACCAGGGCTTTTAATACCTGTTCTATCAAGACTTGTGTGAGCCTGCCACTGGAGATCTTATCTGCAGTTGAAAAAAACACTCACCACCTCTTAGCACAAGCAAGCATTTCCACTCCCAAAGAAATGAACAATTATGGTGTCAGATGACAGATTCCTCATACACCCTGGAAACTTCAGATCACAGACGAGCGGCGGTGACCTGTGATTGCTTCCTTTGAAGACTTCCCTCACCCAGGCATTGACGCCTGATTTCATGACAACTTCCCTTCAGTTTGCAGGTTCAAAGGACTGCACAGTTATAATTCATAGCCATGAAAAAGAAACTGTAACTTCCAGTTGACAGTGGAAGAGCAAGTGTCAACACAGGCTGACCCAAATTCACTCATGCAGCTCATTTCTGGAATGCACATCACTGAGCCCACGGATGCAAGAAAGACCTTCCACCATCATTGGATACAGGACAGTCTTGGTCTGTTCTGGATGCTATGACAGAAGTGCACAGAGCAGGTTTAATGACAAATATTTATTTCTCATGATACTAGAAACTAGAAAACCAAGGTCAGGGTGTTGCATGCACCCTAGGAAAGGCTCTCTTGTGGGCTGCATATGGCCATCTTGCTATGTCCTCCCATGTCAGGGAGATAGGTCCCTTTATACCTGTATAAGGATCCATTCTCAGGGCTTCACTTAACACTAATCACTCTCAAAAGCCTCATCCCCAAACACCATCACTTAAGAGAGATGAGTTACAGAGAGACACTCAGTTCATATCAGGGTCATCTAAAATCAATAGGGAAGACTGACTGAGTTGCTGGGGCTGCAAAATGACACCCTCATAAAAGTGTGGCAAAAGCGTAAGACATTGCAGGGAGCTGGAGACAGGGATGCCTGTCTTCTTGTCTGCTGGGAAAATGGAGCAAGGCCTTCCTGAAGGAGTCTCCACCCAATGCCAGCCTGGAAGCCAGATGACAGGCAGACAGGTAAGGAGGCTGGAGTGGGGAAAGATGACTTGTAGAGGAGTTCTTGCTGACGTGCCTCGGGGGCCGCAGCTGAGGACTGAAAATGCAAGGCTGAGGGGAAGGGGGAGGGGACAGATGACTCTTGAGAAGTGGTCCGATCAGATCAGATCCCTGAGCTTGCTAAGGTGCTCATGCTCTATCCTCAAGATGGAGGGGGAGGGGCAGGACACCTTGTTGGGATGACCAGAAATAACCCATGAAGTGACATGTTGAGATGGCTTTCCGGCACTATGACGTGAGGAAGCTGGAGATATCGCCAGAAGAGGTCCTACACCAAAAATGAGGACGTGTGACCTCTAACCAGCTCCTACAGCTTAAGCTTTCTGTACCCAGTTTGTTTGTCTACTCTGGGGAGCTGCTGAAAGGGCTGAAGAAGCAAGAGAAAGGGATACCGCATAATAGTTTCCTGGAACAACTGAGCAGCAAGACTTGCCACCACACGCAGGGGGAGGAAGAGGAGGAGACTTGAAGAACAAGGTAAGACACTGGCAGAAAACAAATCAGGGGCTGGGCCTGATGGTATACACCTGTAATTCCAGTAGTTAGCACTTGGGATTGAGATGGGAGGATTGAGAGCTCAAGGCCAGTCTGAGCCACACGGCAAGACGCTGTCTCAAAAAAACCAACACAAGAAAAATAAAGAAAACAAATCATGGCTAACATTACAGAATCTGATGTCACCAACAGAGAGACATCAGCTGAAGGCATGGGAATATATCTGTGTCACCCAGAAACAGCACATGGGAATAAAAGAAATGGAGAAGACAGGTGAACAGGAGCCCAAAGCCCCAGAAAGAACAGCATTGAAGAGGCAACAGAGACAACCCCAGAAAGGAAGCTGGGACTGAAATATAATGTAAACAGAGGGTAAGAACCGGGAGATAGGTCTGTCACCAAGGGACCAGAGCTTCAAAAGGCATTGGTGAGCTGTCTAATGTTTAGAAGGTCAGGTCAAAGACAGACCCACCAAACAAAGCCACTGGATTGATAACTAAGGTTGGTCCTCAGGCCAGCTATGGTGAGAGCTGACATCACATTATTGTAGGTAAAGGAGACATGTAAGATAGGTGGAGAAAGAGCTTTTGGAAAAGTAGATAGTGAAGGAAGGGAAAAGACACATAATAGACAGTGGGAAACTATGTTGGTAGTGGTGTTGGGCAGAAGAGAAAGACTCCAACTTACATGTAGTTTGAATGGAAAGCTCAAATGGAAAGGAAGGCTAGCCACACAGCTAAGACGTAGCATCAATAGAAGGAATTGCCTAGGAGAAGCTGACAGGACCCAGCGAAGAGGAAGGAAGGCAGCAACAAAGTACCTTCAGAAGACAGAACAAGGGCTGAAATAGCCAAGCACAGGGAACAAGAGAGAAGAAAATAAGCTACAAAATTAAATCATGCCAACAAATAACAGATCACCTGCAAAACAAAACAATTCAGACTTTGTTCCTCTCATCATCTAGAAAGAGAAGACTGTTGGGAGAGAGCTGGGGACTAGACAGGCTTATGTGCTGTTGGGAAGGAAGACACCAGAAGCAATCATGCACCAGAGATGAGCTTGCCAGACAAACACGGTATGGCAGACTCACGTTAGAACAAAGGAAGACCGAGAGAGAAGCAGGGAAACTTCAGTAAAGGTAAAATTTCCACAAGTATTCTTTCAATCTAAGCTTACAAACCAATTACCTACCAATCACCATTACATTCCTATCTGCAACGAGTAAGTCAATGAAATTAGATATATTTTGCAACAACGCTGAAATGAAACTGTAATGATGGAAGGGCATTAGAGAGACTCTAAGAACATAACCATACAACAGTTTTTCCTAGCCACAAATATGAAACATGAACCATCACCAGATAATCTATAGGTTACTAAAACCCGAATGAGTTGCAAGGCTGATCCATTTTTTTCATTCATTCAAACAAATCCTAAAAGGCTGAAGAACTAAGTGCACTCTACTAGGGCCATCTATAATAAAAAATTAAGATGGCTCCTGCCTTCAAACTGGTAAATCCACCAATGATGAGGAAGACTCTAGGAAAGAAAGAATTTAGAGATTCCAGTATACCCACACATGCTCCTGCAAAATTCAACGCCTAAGAGATATGAGGACAGATCCTTTCCCCCTAATTCCCTTTCTCTGTCTCACAGAGAACAGTTACAGTCCCAACAGTACCAGCAACCACACACCAACTTGGTGTCTCCTTGGTCTTACTATCTGGTCTATCCTCACTATGAGGACAAACACTTTTAGCATAGGAAGGAAGGTGGGCTCTCAGAAGTTAAGGAAATTGCCTGATGCCATACACCAGCTGGATGAGCAGACACAACGTCCGATGAATCCCAGTCACACACCACACTTCCCTAACCATGGCTCTAAGAGAATTAAGTGTAGTTTTGTTTTTTCTTTTCTTTTCTCCCTCCCTCTTCCTACCTGGGCAATTTTGACTTCTTTTATCACAGGCTTTTTTGTTTTCTTTTCTATGGACTAGTGATTCGATTTATGACCTTGCACTTGCTAAGCAAGTGCTCTACCATTTGAACCACACTTTTAGAGCTTTAGTTTATTTTTCAGTTAGGGTCTTGTGCTTTTCCCCAGGCCAGCCACAGACCATGATTCTCCTATACCTCCGCTTTCTGAGTGGCTGGGATTATTCTGTTTAATCCATGGGTTCTTAATGTATTTAATTTAATCCTTAGGACAGTTAGGCTGAATTTACAGAGATTTAAGGGGGGGTGGTGAAATCTGTCCCTAAATACCTAAACAAATGGGAGTTCTCTAAATACTTCACAAGCTGAGCTCCCACAAGTTTCGGCCTGTCTGCAGAGACACAAAGCAGCAAAACTAGCTTGATGCTACATGTAAGGTAGAAAGCTACATTCAAAACAAGAACAAACTCACAGTGTGGGCCCTGCAGGGCATCTGGGCACAAGAACAAAACCCACGCGTGTAAGGAAAGGTCACAATAAGCCCCATTCATTGCCAGGCACTGGTGGCTCACACCTGTCATCCTAGCTACTCAGGAGGCTGAGATCTGAGGATCTAGGTTCAAAGCCAGCCCCAGCAGGAAAGTCTCCATGAGACTCTTATCTCCAATTAACTGCTCAAAAACTGGAAGTGGCACTGTGGCTCAAAGTGGCAGAGTGCTAGCCTTGAGCAAAAGAGCTCAGGGACAGCACCCAGCAACAACAGCAAAAGTGAAAAACATTCATTGGTACAATGAATATGTTAACAATTACAATAATAAATTGTTTAACTTGTAAAAAATAGTATGGTACTGGCAGAAGAATAATCATATGGCCAATCAATTAATACAGAACACCAAAGCTCAATCTCTGTATGCGTGAGCACGCAAAAGAAAAAGGAGGAAAAGCAGAAGTGGGATGAAAAGAGGAGGGGAAGAGCAGTCACCCTGGAAGAAGCAAATTAGACGGGTACAACAGAGGTATCAACTCTGTCCCTGCACGTCTCTTCCAGGCCACAGCCCTCTTCTGCCACATCCTATCTGAGGTCCCCTGCCCCCCCCCAGGCCACTTCTTGACCTCTTTTGCCTCAGTTTCCACATGCATAAAATACTAGTATCAGAGGTAATTACTAGGCTTATATAAACTTTGCCTACATATCAAAAATATCAAATCTATGGCCGGTTGGCAGTGGCTCATGCCTGATCCTAGCTACTCAGGAGGCTGAGATCTAAGGATCGAGGTTCAAAGCCAGCCTGGACAGGAAAAATCCGTGAGACTCTTTTCTCCAATGAACCACCAGAAAACCGGAAGTGGCACTGTGGCTCAACTGGTAGAGCTCTTGCCTTGAGCTAAAGAGCTGAGGGACAGAGCTCAGGCCCAGAGTTCAAGCCCCATGAATGACCAAAAAAAAAAAAAAAAAGTATCAATCTATGGCAATCTATAATTGTATTTCATATGTTTAGATTTTTCCTTTCTGAGGCATTTTTTTTAATTGAAGATCCAAGCCCATAAATGTGTTCAGAAATCCACTTAACAGGTCACAACCAGTATTTTTACAAAATAGAATAGAAAGTTGTATTTGAACATTAATTAGGTTATATTTTTAGATGGAATGTTTTTCTTGGGCATACACAGTAACACTCAGTGGTGCTTTGTGAATCTCGCTATTTCCATCCACCCCCACGTCTATCCATGTCTCAGGCGGCAATCTAAAGGCTATTTCTTTCAGTGTTACCGTCAAAAAACAGTTTTCTAGGATGAGGATGATAAGGAACTAGGCAAGACAGAAAATGGAGGATTGAACTCAGGGCCTCATACTTGCTAGACAAGTGTTCAACCATCTGATTCATGACCTCAATCCTTTTTGCTTTTTAGCTTGTTTTTCAGAGTCTTCTACCTTTGCCTAGACTAGCCTCAAACCACCATCTGCCTACCTCTGACTCCCAAGTAGCTAGGATTATAGGCATGTGTCATCAATCACACCCAGTCAGAAAATCCTTTTCAAAAGGCAGACACCCAAAGCAAAGCAAGACCCCCAAATGGAATCATGAAAACATAGCTTAGTTAACCTTCAGCACACAAGATGTTCATAGCTAAGCTGATCCTAGCATTCAATTAATTTGAGCTTAGCAATATCCCTTAATTTCCAAAGTAAACTACACTGTAAAACGAAGTACAGATGTTATCTTGACGCTGGGAAAGACTGAAAAAAATTGACATATCTTACCCAGTAAATCGTCTTGCAATACTTGTGAGAGTAGACATTATGTCAGATTTCAAATGCTCTTAAAAACAGTCAGGGTTTGGAAGAGAGATGAAAATGCCTCTTCCTAAAACAGAAATCCTTACATATGGATGCAGATTTAACTAAACAAGTCCCAACAACCAAATCCCAAGCTAACAATCTAATTTCTGTATATGCTTTCCTATCAGATAAAATGAAAAGGAACTATAAAACATGTAAATAATCATTTTAGGATTTAATGAAAACATTTATCTATGTATCCAAAAGTCTTGGTGATATGATGTTAAGACAGAGAGAGAGGGAGAGAGAAAGAAAGAGAGAAAGAGAGAGAGAAGAGAGAGCTGGGCACCCGTGTCTCATGCCTGTAATCCTAGCTACGCAGGAGGCTGAGATCTGAGGATCACAGTTCAAAGCCAGCCCAGGCAGGAAAGTCTGTGAGAATCTTATCTCCAATTAACCAACAGAAATCCAGCATTGTGGCTCAAGTGGCAGAACACTCACCTTAAGCAGAACAACTCAGAGGCAGCACCCAGGTCCAGAGTTCAAGCTCCACAACCAACAACAACAACATAAGAATGACACCATCGTCTGAGGCTCTAGTCTGCCTTCTGGAAGGCTGTCTAGGACCAAGGAGACCCAACTATCTGGAGCCAGTATCCCCCCAACTGTTTTTAG
This sequence comes from Dipodomys spectabilis, assembly GCF_019054845.1. Taxonomy (NCBI): domain Eukaryota; kingdom Metazoa; phylum Chordata; class Mammalia; order Rodentia; family Heteromyidae; genus Dipodomys; species Dipodomys spectabilis. Next base: position 32,149,414 of record NW_024870678.1, on the reverse strand, counting down.
CCAAACCCCTTATCAATAACCAATAGCTTCTGGGGCAGGCTCCTCTCAGACATGGTATGAGCCAGCAGCATGGTCAAGGGTGGCTGAAAAAATGTGTACAGACTAGTCATGCAGATGCACTTAATACCCTTCTCAAGTTGGTTTTGTTCCAGGAATGGGAACCAAAAGTGACACCTGGGCCAGGGGCAGATTTTCTTAACTGCATTCCAGCTCTGAGCTCTGGGAAATGGAGAATTCAAAATTCAAACCCAGCCTTTTGGGTCATTATAAAGACACTGTTGTCAAAGTAGGTAGATAGAACAAATTTATATACATGCCTGTTGGCTTATTTCATTGAAAGGTGTATATAGCTATTGCATTATTGTGATCCTCTGCTAGGACTACCCTAGACATATACTAATTATTACAAATAAGGGAAACCACGGAACCTATGTTTCTTTGGATCTGGCTTACTTCACTTAATATGATTTTTCCAAGTCTTTCCATAAAACGATGTGAATCAAAATGAACTCCAAGATAGGGAAACTGAGGTTTTTTGTTTTGCTTTGTTTCAGTGTACTGTTTGCATTTGTTTCTTTCTTCTTCCCCCCCCCCCTTTAGTTTATTCCCTGTTGTCACTGTTTTATATTTCAGTACCTCTGTCTTGGATATAAGTTTATCTGATTAGGGAAAGGGAAGCGGAATCACAGAAATGGAATCACAGGAATGGTGGGACAAAGGCTGAACCAATGCAACAGCAATACTTACTGGACACTATGTTAGAAGTGAACTTTACAACTTGGAGGGAAGAGGAGTTGGGGGAGGGAAAGTGGGAGAAAACAGGGAGGGGTAACAATGTTCAAAAAGAATTGTACTATATTTTTTATTTATGTACTGAAACCCCTCTGTACATCACCTCTATAATAAAAGAAAATAAAAATAAAATAGAAACATATGCTCTGCAGGCCCTCCTTTTCTCTCTGCAAAACTAACAGACTTGCAATTCTATAGGGGCCTCAGAGTTACATTTGCCTGGTTCAGAACCCAAACCCTATCCTACACCCCTCCCCAGCTAGATGAGCTTGGGATAGTCTCTTCACGTTCCTGATGTTTCCTCGCTTTTAAAGCAAGGATACTTAAGGCTACCCTCATCACAGACTCATAAATCAGCGTACAGCAGGCTCCTAGAGCAGCGCCTGGCACGTACGCCCTCCCCAGATGCTGTCTGTCTAATTACTCTCCACATAAGACTGATTAGCCACTGCAAGCTCCTGGGTAAAAACCACAGCCAGGTCTGTGGATATTTCTTTTCTTCCCTGCTAACTTTAAGCTACTCTGAAAGAAAATGATTCTCTATTCTGAAAACGACAAGTCATCTAACTACTGTCCAGTACAAGTTCTTCTGCAATTAAATGAGTGTTCACAATTGTGGCTTATGCCTGTAATCATAGCTCCTCAGGAGGCTGAGATCTGAGGACTGCAGTTCAAGGACAGTCCAGGCAGGAAAGTCCATGAATCTCATTACCAATTAACCACCAGAAAAACAGAAGTGGTATTGTGACTCAACATGGTAGAGTGGTAGCCCATTGGAAAAAGCCCAGGGACAGCACTCAAGCCCTGAGTTCAAGCCTGCCCCAAAACCAACAAAAAACAAACAACTAAATAATAGGTGTTCACCTTCTATCTCACTCAGCAGGGTACTCAGGCCTTTGTCTAGTGGGAACTTGAGTCTGACAAGTTGAGTTTTTGTGCCAATTTCATGAAATAGGTATTGGGGGGAAATATCATCAATTTAATGTAAAAAGGATACTTGCTTATCTTCGTATTTATGAGGTTGGAAACTATAACTTAAGGATCTTCTCAGTTTGCAAACCAGAGGCTAAAATACTAAAGTACTAAAATAATCAAGGATAGACAACCAGAGGAGAAAAACTAATGCTAAAAATAGTCCTGCCAGGGAATAAATAAAAAGAGCCCCCCACCCACCTTACTTAACTCCTTATTAGGCTGCATTCTGTCGGTGTATATGCCAGTATTGAGGCTTGGACTCATGGCCTGGATATGCAGTCTTTTAGCTTTTTCACTCAAGTCTAGGTTCTACCACTTGAGCCACATCTCTACTTCTGGCTTTTTGCTGGTTAATTGGAGATGAGTGTTTTTTGTTTGGTTTGGTTTTGTCAGTCCAGGGGCTTGAACTCAGGGCCGGGGCACTGTAGCTGAGCTTTTGCTTAAGGCTAGCACTCTACCACTTGAGCCACTTCTGGCTTTTTCTGTGTATGTGGTGCTGGGAAATCGAACCCAAGGCTTCATGAATGCTAGGTGAGCACTCTTACCACTGAGCCATATTCCCAGCCCGAGATGAGAGTTTTATGGAATTTCCTGAACAGGCTGGCTTAGAACTATTATGCTCAGATCTCAGCTTCCTGTGTAGCTAGGATTATAGGCATGAACCACAGGCACCCAGTTCTACATATTCCTTTATGACTAAGTGAAAGTATAAGTCAGTATAGTAATTGCAAATTGCCAGTAATCTTCTCAATGATCTCTATTTGTTCAGCTTAGTCACTGGACAAATTGAAGAGAAATGATTACACATTCTAATGAAATGTACATAGACAATCTTAGATTATCTCAACATCAAATTGTTTGCTATAAGTCTTATCTAAAAACCACAAAAGAAAAAAAGTACAAGAAAAAGACTCAAGGTCATATTTACCCTTTAAAATATGCGCCTACCTACACAATCAATAGTGAACATTGGAACTTCCATTTTCCCCAATTATTCTGGGGAGAAAAAAAAAACAATAACACTTTTTGGGGGGAGGACAGGAGGGTTGCCTATCTTGGGTCTTGAACTCAGAACCTGGGCTCTGTCCCTGAGCTTTTGTGCTTAAGTTTAGTGCTCTATTGTTTAAGCCACAGTGCCATTTCTGGCTTTTTTTGAGGGAAGGGAGGTAATTAGGGATAAGAGTCTCACAGGCATTATCCTGCCCAGGCTGGTTTTGAACCTCAACCCACAGATCTCAGCCTCCTGAGTAGCTAGGATTACAGGAATGAGCCACCAGCTTCTATTACCGCCCAGTGAAGAATTTCTAAAATATAAAATTTATCAGCTACTGAGAATTCTAGCTTCCCAAGCTACACCCAATGAAACATTGTTAACTTCAACAATAGTGTTTCTATCAGTTCAAATTTCCTCCAAACCCAAAATGGAATACTAAGGCCAGTAGATATAAATTAAAATGTATAGGGAGAAAGGAGATTAAACACATCCATTCACCCAACTAGAATTCCAGCTAAGTCAAATATATTGTTTTTCTAAAGACCTTCACAACCTTCCTATTAAAAAAAAAATCATGGGAACACTTCTTCTTGTTGCCAGGATTTTTTTATATTATTATTATTATTAATGCAATTAAATTGTTTTTTTCTAAAAGCTAGGCCGGAAAAGCAATATATTTTTACAAGCTTATTACACAGCCAAGCTTCATTATGTCATAATCAATCAGTCATCAGTTGTGAGCAATGGGAATGCTGGTTCCTCGTCCAATGAAAATGTTGGAGAAAAACAATGTGTTCACAATAGACCATAAAATGTGTGAAATACAAAATGCCTCCCAAACCAGCCAGGAAGCCATGAAGTTCAATGTGTCTCGTTCTTGCTGAAAAGCGTACCAGTTAACAAGCTCACAAATCTAGCTTCCACTGAGAAGCCGTACCCTTCATGCTCATCTCTCCTTGCTTTTCGCCCTGTCCCAACTCCGGTAAGCAGGGCACTTCATTCAGTCTGGATTCCTGAACACTCTCACGGGAGATCATTTTTCTCGGGTTTCTTGCTGCTTATTTTAAATCCATCTCCCTACATCGAAGATATCTGTGTCATCAGACCGGAGCAAAAACCTTAGCCCCCTGAACTGTGGTCAATCAGGGTGAGGTTCACAGAGCTGCTGCCTCCCCTGCCCACCCTGCCCCTCCCATCCTGCTCTCCACCCCTCCAGGGGGCCCCCAGCCCTCAGGCTGCGCCCACTCCTGGAAGTAAACGCGTGTGCTTAGAAAGCCCAAAAGAAAGCTGACGCCCCCACCTCCCCCCAACCCCGCCACCAACGAAGCCCGACGTGTGCAGTTTGGGGAAGGCAGGGATGAATGAATGAATGGTGGGGGTTGGCGTTGGGGGCGGGGGTGTGGAAGGCTGGAAAAGGGAAGCATTGATGTGGAAATGGAGGGACCAAGAGGTTCTGAGATTCCCAGAACCTCTCTCCTCCTTCTCCCCCCCCCCCCCCCGCCTCCCTCTCCATCCAAAAACAAATCAGGCCTGGCAGGGGGCTGCTGCTGTCGGGGACTCTCATTCCCCAACCGCGGATGGCTCTGGCACAACCGGGGGAGGGGGGAGGGAGAGTGTCCATCTCCCCCTCCACCCCCACCCCAACCTTGGACTGAAGGCAAAGCTGCCAGGAGCTCCAGACCAGCAACGCACTTCTTGCAAGGATCGATTGCATCCTCCGCCCTGCTCCCGGCACGGGCACCGGGCGGCGGTGGCGCCCCAGTGCGGCGCCGCGCGGGGCGTCCCGGCGATGGAGAGCGCGGCGCCCGCGTCCGGCGCGCGGGTCCCGGGGAGCCAGAGCCGCAGAGGCTCCCCGTGAGGGGCGCAGAAGGGCAAAAGGGGGTTCCTCCCCGCCCGGCCAGGTGCCCAGGTACCTCGCAGCCGTACAGCTGTCCCAGCTGCTCCACGATCCACTCCTCCAACACCAGGCGCTTCCGAAGCTCCTTGCGATCGTATTTCACCGTCACTTTTCCCTGCTGGTGACGCCGCTGCTGCTGCTGCTGCTGCTGTTGCTGCTGCTGCTGAACCTGCCCGGCGGCGGCGGCGGCGGCAGCGGCGGCGGCGGCCGTGGCCACGGTGGCCGAGCCCTCCCGGGAGGGGCCCGGGCTCCCGCAGGGGCTCTGGAAGAACACGCGCCCGCCGCCGCCCCCAGCCCCGCCGGCTGCCTCGCTGCTGCCGCCCGTCACCACCGACATCTCCCCCGCCTGCGCGTCCGCCGTGCCCGAGTGCTGCCCGGAGGAGGGGCGGGCGGAGCGCCCCGCGCCGCGCCGCTACCACCGTCCGCCCGGCAGCCGCATGCGAAGGGCTGGCGGGCACCTGCTCCGCGCGCGCGCGCACCCCGGCCCGGCTCGTGCGCCCCGCCGCGGGCGCCTCTGGGTGGGCGGAGCGAGGAGGGCGGAGGGGAGGGCGGAGGGGGGGAGGGCGGGGATCACAGCCTGAAAGACGCCGCCCGCGCCCTTTCTGAAGGCCGGGTGTGGAGAAAGGGCGGGGAGGCGCCGATCCCGGCGCGTAGACAGTGGAGGGCCCTGGCGTAGGGCTGGGCGGGAACGGCCCTCGACGCCAGGGCCACCGTCACCTGTCCCGGAGACCGGGGAGTGAGCCCGGATTCCCAGGTCTTCCCCCAACGCTGTCCCGGGACGGGGGACCACTGAGAAAACGATCGTGACGAGGAAGGGCCGTGCGGAAGGTTTTCCTTGTCCCCCTCTCTCCGGGGTCCCTGTCCCACAGCCCCCCACACCGACCCCACCCCGCAGCTCCCAACACATTCCTATTCACTCCACGACGCCTTTCCTCGTGGATTGTAAGGGAAATGGATGAGGCGATGTTTGTGCATTCAGGCAATTCACCGCGCCGGAGAAATCATTTCTTTCCTTACCAATCATTCTAAGATCGCTCAATCTAAGGGTAGGAGCCTGTGGGGTTAGGGACGTCCAGAGCATCGGCGACTCTCCCAACAGTGAAGTAAGGATTGGTAGGCTTAGAAATCTGGTAGTGTTGCGAGTCGCTGGTGGCTCTTGCTTGTAATCCTAGCTACTCAGGAGGCTGAGATCTAAGGACCATTGTTTTGAAGCCATCCAGGGTGGATAAATCTCAGTCTTGTCTCCAATTAACCACCACAAAGGTGGAATACAGAGGTGTGGCTCAACTGGTAGAGGGCCAGTCTTGAGTGACAATGCAGATGGCCGTGCAAGGCCCTGAGTTCAAGCCACACTAACACACACAGAAGGGGTGGGGGGAGAAGGAAGGAGAGAAAGGGGGGGAGAAAGAAAGAAAGAAAGACAAGGAAAGAAAGAAAGAAAGAAAGAAAGAAAGAAAGAAAGAAAGAAAGAAAGAAAGAAAGAAAGAAAGAAAGAAAGAAAGAAAGAAAGAAAGAAAGAAAGAAAGGAAAAGAGAGAGAAAGCTGAGAAAGGCTACTTGCAACTACTCAGAGAAGTTTCTTATAGGCTAAGGCAACCAAATCAATTTCCTCTGCACTCTTCCTGTGTTGGAGAGGACTCTGAGTGGACTCCTAGGCTGGTAGCTGTAGACACATGGAAGATAAAGATGTGACCAGCCATCATCTGCTGGCAGGGCTGATTGCCTTTATTCCCTCAATTTGGGATTTTCCAGCAAGAGCCCAAGTAGGAGTTGTCCCGGCGCTCTATGTGCCTGCAAGCTCATTATTAGTTCATTATGAGGTCAGACCTTGCAGAACAAAATGTATGAAATGAAGTGGCTAGGGCTGGCCTTGAACTCCTGTACTAATCAGAAGAGAGTCAAAGGCTAAAGGATACGATCTCTGCCCCAAAGAAGATACCAGTTACGATTCCAAAGGCAAGTTTTCTCCATAAAATCTGACTGTCCTAAAGAGTGATGACTCCGCCATTTCGTCCCACCCAATCTGTCTTATATAAGATAGATCATCTTAAACTCTGAACCCATAGCCAAGAGGGTGAGTGCCTTCACTAAATGCAACTCTGTCCCAAAGGAGGAAGTGGAAAGAGAGCAACAATCAGCCAGTGTCCCTACACAAAATAAGCCTGTCTTGCTCTAGACAGCTGGCACCTTACCAAGTTGGCTAGCACCAGCTTCAACCAACTGTACAAACCAAGAGACTTCAAATCAAAACAAAATAGCTAGAATGTTCGTTATGAAGGAGAAATGATATTAAACCTCTGCCATGTTCTGATGCTGAGACCCAGTCATACCAACTATTTTGAAAAGTATACCCATGATACCGCTGAATGGCAGAGAGTGGGAAATTCCAGTTCCTCACTCCGTGGCTTTGAACAATGAAGTCAGTCATTCCAGAAGAGCTCAAAGAAATTATGAAAACGCATAAGTTCTTTCTGAGGAATTCCTAGGTCCATTTTTTTTCTCATTGCATCGCATGACTTTTCCTTTGTGCTTAAAGCTCAGCTTTCACTAACAGCTTTGAAAAATGACAGGTTTCAAAAGACATAGATTTAGCCATCTGAACTTGCAGAAAATGGTCAATGATAAATCATGTCTCCTACAATGTAGACTCTGACCACATGCCCCAATGAATCTGCCTTCACACACAAGTAAGAGCTGAACTACTAACATCAAGTTCCTTTTCTTTTTTTTCTCCAAATATTTCTTTTTTTTTTTTTTTTTTTTTGTCAGTTGTGGGGCTTGAACTCTGGGCCTGGGCGCTGTCCCTCAGCTCTTCAGCTCAAGGCGAGCGCTCTACCACTTGAGCTACAGCGCCACTTCTGGTTTTCTGGTGGTTTATTGGAGATAGGAGTCTCACGGTCTCTCCTGCCCGGGCTGGCTTTGAACCGCGATCCTCAGATCTCAGCCTCCTGAGTAGCTAGGATTACAGGCGTGAGCCACCAGCGCCCGGCCAAATATTTCTTTATTGAGATTAAGTGATCACATAAATTTCACAGTACTGTGGCATAATAGACACCTTTTAACCTTCATAGTGATAATCATCCTAATCTACAAAGCTTAGGAACTCTACAAATTTTAACAATAGAACTATTTCTACTAAATAGGGTGGTGTTATGTACATTTACTTAGCTTAGCGTCAGCTGTTCCCTCTTTCTCTCTCCCTCCCTCCCTCCCATCACCACCCTAGAGTTGCTTAGTTCACTTTCATCAATGTCCAGTGCAGCTAATGGGTACCTCTGCTGTATTTGTTTCTTTACACCTGCTTGCTGCTGTATTTGTTTCTTTACACCTGCTTCTCCACCCAGGATGTAAATGATACTGGAAGTGAACACCAAGGTTCTGTCCTCCAAACATACATACATACATGCTTCATTCATAAAAGTAAACCTTAATGCTCAAATTATGACAGACATTAGAAGTTCTGCTCTTCCAGAATTGTCTAAACAAAGGAAAAAAATATTTGAGAATGAAGGCATTATTCCCAGGAGGACTCTGTGCATGTTCATGCATGCGTGTGTGTGTGTGTGTGTGTGTGTGTGTGTGTGTGTGTGTGTGTGTGTGTGTGTGTGTATGTGTGTGTGTCTTGGTACTGGGGTTTGGATTCAGGGCTTTGTTTTTCCTCTCATAGCTGTCACTCACTTGAGCCACACCTCCTCTTCTAGCTTTTTGATGGTTAAATTGGAGATAAAGTTCTCAAGGATTTGTCTACTTGGCCTGGATTCAAACCATGGTTCTCAGATTTCAGCTTCCTGAGTAAGCTAGGAGGATAGGTGTGAGTCACTGGTACCCAACCTAGGCGAGGATTTAAGTTTGGCAGAGCTGAGGTAGACCTCACAGGCAGAGCACTAGCTTGGTAAATAGGAGGCCTGGGCTCCATCTCCAGCACCACAAGAAAATAAAAGTAATAGAGAATTCTGCAAAACAATATTTCTCATCTACATCTACATACATTTATTGAAAGCAAGTGCTTTGTAAATTCTGATTAATCAAAATGGTTTGGCTGACATAATAACAAAGATAGCATGGTACTGGCACAAAAACAGACCCAAAGACCAATGGAATAGAATAGAAGACCCAGAAATAAAACCACACACCTACAGTCAGCTGATTTTTGACAAAGAAGCCAAAGACATACAGTGGAAGAAACACAGCCTCTTCAACCACTGGTGCTGGGAAAACTGGGCAGCCACATGCAGAAAACTAAAAGTGGACCCCAGCCTATCACCATGCACCAACATCAAAATGGATTAAAGACTTGAACATCAAACCTGAATCTCTGAAACTACTGCAGGACAGAGTAGGAGAGACACTTGAACTTATAGGCACAGGCAGGAACTTCCAGAACAGAGTCCCACGGTCACAACAAATTGGAGACAGACTCACCAAATGGGACTACCTTAAAATAAAAAGTTTCTGCACAGCTAAAGCTATCGCAACCAAGCTAGAAAGACAACCAACGAATTGGGAAAAAATATTTACCAGCAGTATATTAGACAAGGGGTTAATAGCCAGTATGTACTGGAAACTCAAGAAACTAATCCCTCCCAAACCTAACAAACCAATTACTAAATGGGCAAGGGAACTAAAGAGAGACTTCTCAGAAGAAGAGATAAAAATGGCAAAGAAACACATGAGGAAATGTTCACCATCCCTGGTTGTGAAGGAAATGCAAATAAAGACAACCCTGAAATACCACCTTACCCCAGTCAGAATGGCCCACATCCTAAAGTCAGCCACAAATGCTGGAGCAGATGCGGAGAAAGAGGAACCCTATTACACTGCTGGTGGGAATGTACACTTATACAACCACTTTGGAAAGCAGTCTGGAGGGTCCTCAGAAAGCTAAATATTGACCTCCCTTATGACCCAGTCATGACCACTTCTAGGCATCTATTCTGAACAACAGGAACCAGTATACAAGGACACTTGCACCTCCATGTTTATTGCAGCAATGTTCACAATAACCAGGATAAGGAAACAACCCAGATGTCCCACCACAGATGAATGGATCCAAAAATTGTGGTATCTATACACAATGGAATATTATGCAGCCATTAGAAAGGACAAAATAATGGCATTTGCAGGGAAATGGATGGAGTTAGAAGAAATCATGTTGAGTGAGGTAAGCCAAGTGCAAAGAGACAAACAACACATGGTCTCCCTGATAAGTGGATGTTAAATCCAAAATGTTAGGTGATATGACAACATTAACAGGACTTAAGAAAGGACTTCCACTCATCTGGTGGAATCACTACTAAATAACCCCATGCTGCTGATCACATGTATGGTATATATGTGCACACCGGAGGGAAACCAGGAGGATGACACAGAACTACAGGGAATCAGGGAAAAACATACACCAGCGGGACCCATCAGTTGCACTGGACATTGACCAAAATGAACTAAGCAACTCAATGGCAGCGATGGGAGGGAGGGGACAAGTGGGAAAGAGGGAATAGCTGATGCTATGCAAAACAAAAGAAATGTACATATCACCCAATGTGGAAGAAATAACTGTATCGCAATGCTCATAGAACTCATAAATGGTATAGACCATGATAGACAATTTGCTCCATGAAAGTTATAATGTGTTTGTGACGTTAACTAAGCATCACTATCCCACAATACTGTGAAATCCGGGAAATTATGTAATCACTTAATCACAATAAAGAATTTGAAAAAAAATGATTTGGCTGAGCACTAGTGGATCATGCCTGTAATCCTAGCTACTTGTGAGACTAAGACCTGGAGGATCATAGTTCAAAGCCAGCCAAGGGGGCTGGGAAGGTGGCTCAGTGGTAGAGTGCTTGCCTTGCATGCATGAGACCCTGGGTTCGATTCTTCAGCACCGCATAAGCAAAAAGAAAAAAGCCGGAAGTGGTGCTGTGGCTCAAGTGGTAGAATGCTAGCCTTGAGCTGAAGAGCTGAGGGACAGTGCCCAGGCCCAGAGTTCAGGCCTCACGACCAGACCCCCCCACACACACAAAAAAAAAAACAGCCAAGGCTGAAAAGTCTGAGAAACTCTGTCCACACTTAACCAGCAAAAATGTGGCTCAAGTAGTAGAGTGAGAGCACAAGACCCTGAGTTCAAGTCCTAATATTAGCACACACACACACACACACACACACACACACACACACACACACACACACACACTAATCATTTTCTTCATGAATGGAACAGTCTGGGAACTTTCTAAAATACAAGGGATGAGATTTTTCCCTTAAGGAATTACTCCTTCTGAGACAGCAGCCTAAGGAAATGTCATCGATCCTCTTTCCACCTAGCTTTGTATTGGGGGGGGGGGCGGGCATTCTCCTCCTCTGGCCCCCACCTTTCTTGATGTGAGGAAAAATCTTTTTGTATTTTTTGAATTATGTAGGTCGTCTGTCTCTGAATATGATCTTCACTTCCAAAGGTTGTTAGATAAGATTATTTTAATCTGAGTTTCCAGAGTTTTCTTCAGTCCCTAGGGAAACAATTAAATACTATACAAATATTTATATTCAGGTGCAAATTATCTTAAAGATTGAATGTAACCATAATTGTGCAACATTTGGTACTCTATCTTGAGAATGCTATAGTTAAAGCCCAAGGCCACATTAGAATGTAACAATCTTAAGTAATGCCAGGAATAAGAGGATAAAACAAAAAATAATATATAGTGTTAAATCTGTGGGGGGTGTACACATGTGTGTAGATATTGAGGCTTGAACTAGGGCCTGGGCACTGTCCCTGTATTTTATTGTTCAAGGCTAGAGCTCTACCACTTGAGCCACAGCTTCACTTCTTGCTTTTTGCTAGTTAATTGGAAATAAGTATCTTTTGGACTTTTGTTCCCAGGCTGGCTTCAAACTATGATCCTCAGATCTCAGCCTCCTGAGTAGCTAGGATTGCAGGTGTGAGCCAACACACAACACTTCAGGTGTGGGAGGCTGTGGGAAACCTCTACCTAGAAACCCTACTCCAGCTACCTCCCCCTTCCTTCCACCGACAATTGCCAAACGTGCATCTGTATAACTCACTCCATTGTCACCTCCACCTGGACATCTTCACACTACCTCAGAATTAAAACTACTTAAACTGATGTCACCATTGGGATGGTCTGGATTTTGTTATCTCCCAAATTTCACACGTTGACACTTAACTTTCTGGTTCTTGCATCTACTTGGAAATTACATAAATGTTTTTCCATTGCCTCGCTGTCATTTCCAGAATGTAAGGACAGGAACTTTGGTGTTTGTGTTGGTAGAGCCATGTGAGGCCAACAGTAGTCTCAGTTTGTTGGTGTGACTGTCCTCCTCATTAGATTGCAAATTCATGAAGACAAGGACTCGCTGGTTGTTGTATGCCCCCTCAGGACAAAGACTATCACATAGGTCCTAGAAGGTGGGCCAGGCTAATGAGTGAGCCTGTTTCCATTTTCTACTGCACACATTTGCTGTTCTTGATTCTCCTTTATTCAAAAGTTAGGCCATTTTCATCTCTCCCCCATAAGCCCAGTCAATGGTTAGTGGTTTTAAAACACAGGAAGTGACATTCCTCCTTCTACAGAGATATCCCATGAGTCTTATGTTTCTTTAATGAACAAAGAAACAACTGTTCTCCCAACCAACCAGTTCTCCCATGAGTGGAATCCCTAACCCCCTTTCCCTTGGCTTTCCAGTAATTTGTTGACTCAAGCCACTGTTACAAGAGAGTCACTAGCCAGGTGCTGTAGGAGGCTTAGGTCTGAGGGTCACAGTTCAAAGCCAGCCTGGGAAGGAAAGTCCATGAGCCTCCTATCTCCAATAAACTACTCAGAAAAAGCTGGAAATGGCACCGTGGCTCAAGTGGTAGAGCATTAGCCTTGAGCACAAAGAGGCTCAGGGACAGTGCCTGGCCTTCAGTTAAGCCTGGCACTGAGTTTGTAATTATGAATAACATAAACTTTAATAACTATAATAACAGCAGGCATAATTGGGCTCTTCCCTCCACCTTCAGAAAATGCACTGGTTTGAATTTTGCCTTCTGGGAAGGTTTTATATAAAGAGAGCTGATCCTCGTGACCCTGACCTAAAAAGATGCAAACCTTCCTACAGACACCACATGGCCTTCACCTTGGTTCCTGTCCCGTACTGTGGAGGAGCCCTGAGCAACCTGACCTTAGAAATCTGCCTTCCTGCAGGGCACCAGTGGCTCACACCTGTAATTCTAGCTACTCAGGAGGCTGAGATCTGAGGATCACAGTTCAAAGTTCTGGGCAGGAAAGTCTGTAAGACCTTTATCTCCAATTAACTACCAAAATGCCAAAAATAGAGCTGTGGCTCAAAGTGGTAAAGCACTTGTCTTGAGCATAGAAGTTCAGGGACCAGTGTTTTAGGCCCTGAACTCAAGCCCAGAACCAGAATTTTAAAAAAAATCAGTACCTCTGTTCTATGCAGATCTTTTAAGGCTGCTGAGATAATTGCATGCTCCAGAGGGCTACCACAGAGTCCCCAAATAGACAAGGAGCTGGGTATGTGTCAGTGGTCTGATCTTCCCAGTGTCAATTCTCTGGAGAGCTCAGAAGTCTTTCTAGAAACCAGAGCAGCAAAGGTGTTGCTGATGGGGAGTGGGGGAGGGGAGCCATTTTCCTGTGGCCTTGGTATTAGACTCCAGGGAGATTTCTATGCTTGAGCATATCCACCTTGGGAAATAGAGCAATATGGTGACCTGGTAGGCCCTGAGCTCATCTTGTCTACAAGAAAATTATCTGCAGTAATCTGGGTCTAATAATATCAAAAGCCACCTCCTTACTGATGCTTGTTGAGTTTCAAGTGTTCGATTATAAATTTTATCAAATTTTTCTGCAATGTAATTGTCTTAGGCTGTTTTCCATTACTGTGACAAAATACTTAAGACTGGATAATTATTTACAAAAAAAAAAAAATAACAGACGTTTGTATGGCTCTGGTTCCAGAGGCTGGGAAGTCCGATAGTACAGCAGGAGGCTTCATGTAGGGTGACAGATCAAGCTTCTAGAAAGATCTCACTTCATAATGAAGCCACTCTTTCAATACCCCATTAATTCATTCATGAAGATGGAGCTCCTATGATCCTGTCACCTTCCACAGGTCCCACCTCTTATCACTGCTGTAGTGAGAACCAGGTTTTCAGATCTTGAATGTTACGGAGACACATTCAAACTATCCTAATAATCACCTGCAAGGTTCACTCATTGTTATATTTATTGGAGAGATCAGGAAACCAAGTTAGTAGAAGCTAAGTGATCCTTTGTCTCCCACCTAATAATTTCCAGGTAGCAAAACTAGAATCTTGTTTTTTTATCAATTGGCTTATTAACCTCCCATCTTAATATTCTAGCCCCCTTAGTTCTGACACAGGGTCTGTGAGTTTAGGGTAGGGTTTGGGGGTATCTACATGCAGTACCCCCTTTCCCTCCCACTGTAACTTGGCTTGGTGTGTGTTGGGGTCTTCATAAAAGAGTTTTGGGGAATAGTCAGTCTCAGAGGAACATTCACCCATTGCTCACAAAGATTTCCATCCAAGTTCCAAGTTTGCAGTATCCACATTTTGTTTTTACTATTGAGAGCAGTTTTTCCTTCTTGTCTGCTTTCAAAAATGAAACCCTCTAAAATCAATCAGTAATTATACTTGGCACTTACCAGACACACAGTTTTCTGCTCCCTGACAAGAGGATGAAACTCTAATACCAGCTCAACTCAGAACCATTCAATCGAAGTCTTTGTAGATCCGCCTGGTCTTGTTTAAAAGTTCCCATGGGGACACTGGACCCCAGTAGGTCATGCCTGTAATCCTAGCTACTTGGTAGGCTGAGAAGAGGAAGATTGTGATTCAAGGCCAGCCAGGGAAGCAATGTTCATAAGACTCTTTCTGAACCCATATCTGGGTAGCATGTGCCCGTCATCTCAAGCTGCATACATGAGAGGCTGAGAAATGCAGAGCCACAGTTTCAGGACAGAACATGCTGGAAGACTCTTATCTCAACAGTCAGATGCTGTGGTGTGCACCTGTAATCCCTAAAGTAGGGAGCTAGTAACTCAGGAATACTCCTCGGTAGGAAGTAAGAGGCTATGTCAAAAATAATCATCAATAAAACAGAGCTGGAGGCATGACTCGAATGGTAAAGCACCAACCTAGCAAGTCCGAGGTCCTGAGTTCAAATCCTAGTACCACCAGAAAAGAAATAGCCAGTGTTGAAAAGCAGTGTTTCAGACCATTTAGTGGACAATCTTATGGGTGACAATGGGATTCCCCATGCCCTGTTCTCTCTGCCTGGTTTCCCGCTCCTAACTCCTCTTTCGGGCATGTCTTTGCTCCACTATGACTTCAGAATCATCTTCATCATCTCCCCCATATTTTTGGAGTGTATACACGCCAGTTCCAGACTCAAACTCAGGGCATGGACACTGTCCCTGAGCTTTTTCACCCAAAAAGGGAGCTCTATCTACTGCTTTAGCCACAGCCCCACTTTCAGCTTTTTTGGTGGTCATAGACATTCCTGCCCAGGCTCCCTTTAAACCTGGATTCTCAGATTCAGCCACCTATGTAGCCAGGAATGCAAGTGTGAGCCACCAGCACCTGGCCCCCAAAATTTTTTCTTAAATATGTCCATGTGTGGACACACAAATGAGCTATTTAGTCACCATGTGAATTCTACTGTGTAATTTAAGATTGGAAAAGCAATTTGCCAACCAACAGAAACACCTAGATTATAGAATTATAAAGTATTTCAATATATTAACATAATTGTATAAGTAAGTAAATATATTATACCCCCACAGAAAGCTAGTTACTTAATTTTTTAAAAAAAACTTAAGAGTATGGTTTGGCAGAACCTCGCATAGAGAATTTTTTATCCTAGAAATAGACTGAAAAAGTAAATAATAATATTTCTAGTTTTCATGCTTAAGGTATCAAATATCTATAGCAGTATGTCGCATATATACTATCTGGAAAATAGACCAAATTATAATGTTATATATCTTGATATAGCAATAACATGACAGCCTAGAGAATGAGCCAAACAGTGATCTGCATAATATACTCAATCCACACAGCAAAGCCATAGCTGCAGAATAAGTAATAAATGGCATTAACCTTCTCTGCCCCAACTGCCCAAACCATGGACAGAGAAAATTATATATAATATTCCACAGATGCTCTTTAGCTGCTGAGCTCTTAGGAACTTCGAAAGAAGCTTTGTCCTGAAAAAAAAAAAAAACAGAAATACAGTAGAGCATAATAAATGAAGATAAGCCCCAAGGTTCCAAACACCAGCCCTCCATAGCATAGTAGTACAATGCTAATAGCAGCATTATTTCAAAAATAAAATGTCTAGTCAATTCACAAGCCTAGTGAGCCAAGGAACATGGAGTCTTGCTAGGAAACAGGGTGGTAGCCTTATTTGCCTATTAAGCTATGTCTGTGGTTTTGCATTTTCAAGTTGGGCAAGGCAAAGAATAAGGGGGACATTGCACATGGGTCTTTAGGCTGAACCAGCCACAGCTGTGGGTCCTTCAGTGCAGTCCCAAGTTCGTTCATTGAGCGCTGAGTGAAAGAAACTGTGTCCCTCTCCCCAGCTCTCAGTCCACTTACCTCCTCAGCTTCGTGTCCAGTGCCCTGTCCTCCCCCACTGCCTTTTCTGGAAGCCTCTCCCAGGCCTTGCCTCCTGCATCCTCCCCTTGTGTGCTTCTCCTACCATCAGCTCTTTCTAATCCTCCAGAACCAAAATGGCAGCTACCAATTGAGATGAACCACTATGTAACAAGACAAAAGCAAGGAGCCTGTCCCGGGTTGAACAGTGACATCACCATCCACATCCTTCCTGACCTTAAAGCATGATTTCATTTAGAAACAGAATCGTTGCAGGTATAGTTAGGGTAGGATCACACCAGAGTAGGTCAAGGCCTTAACCCAACATGACCAGTGTCAGTATAAGAAGAGGAGAGACAGAGGGACCAATGCACACAGAGCAAGATAATGTGTAAAGACATTGAGAATACCATGACACAGGCAGAGAGATTGGAATGCTGTATCCACAGCCAAAGAATGTCGAGGACTGTTGGGAACTATCAAAACTAGAAGAGAGGAGGAAAGATACCCATTGAGTCCTCAGTGGGGACCATGGCCCGGCCGTTACCTTGACTTCCCATCTCTAGAACTATAAGAGAATAAACTTGTTTTCTTTTAAGCCACTCTGGTACTTTGTTACCCCAACCTTAAGAGCTAACCCAGAGCCCTTCAAGGTAAATGTGGCCAGACTCAATGGCTCAAACTTGTAATTCTAGTTTCTCGGAAGGTGGATATTATGGGATCATGGTTCAAGG
Organism: Dipodomys spectabilis; assembly: GCF_019054845.1. Lineage (NCBI taxonomy): Eukaryota > Metazoa > Chordata > Mammalia > Rodentia > Heteromyidae > Dipodomys > Dipodomys spectabilis. The sequence continues at coordinate 32,132,385 of NW_024870678.1, read as the reverse complement.
ACAAGCCAGACCAAATCAACTCCATCAGAGCCAATGGTTTGGCAGATGATTTACACCTGTCACCATCTATGATCCCAAGCTACTGTGAAAGAACAAATAGAAGGACCACAGCCCAGGCCAAAAGCAATACCCTATTTCAAAAACAGGACTGATGGAATGGCTAATCAAGCCTAGCTAGTGCAAGGTTCTGAGTTTAAACTTCAATACTGCCCAAGAAAGGGGAGGGGAGGAAATATTCAGAATGGGAAATACGTTGCATCTTCAAAGACAACTCTCATTGCTTCACAGGGCTACTTACCTCTCTGTGTAAGTAAGGGCTCTGAGGCCATGTCCAGATTTAGCAAGGAATCATGTCCTTGGCATTAGTGTTCTCTACCATGGACCCCAAAGAGAAAGCATCAGCTTTGTCTGGTCCTACCCAAGAGCCTCACTTCCCATGTTCTCAGAGGACAGGTCCTACAGCTATCTGCTGTCCTGCAGTTCCAAATGTGACCCATTTTCTTAACTTATTGGGAAAAGAAAGGAATAGACAAAAAAAATACACTTAGAATTAGAGGTAATCTTCTTCAAATGCCATTTATCTAAAAGTCAGTCTTTAAAAAAAAAAGATTATTTCTACACATGCGCTGAACATTATGATTTCTTCATGGGAACTGAACCCAGGACCTAGAAAACAGGCCAAAGAATGTTATAGAAAATTTCATGGCAAGGGGAGGTAGGTCCAGCTTATAAAAGTTCAAAGATTTAAAATTCAAAATTAAAGTTGGCTCAAAAATTGGCAGAGGGGCTGGGAAGGTGGCTCAGTGGTACAGCACTTGCCTTGCATGCATGAGGCCCTGGGTTCAATTCCTCAGCACCACATAAGCAAAAAGAAAAAAAGCCAGAAGTGGCTCTGTGTCTCAAGTGGTAGAGTGCTAGGCTTGAGCCGAAGAGCTGAGGGACAGCACCTAGGCTCAGAGTTTAGGCCCCACAACCAGACCCCCCCAAAAAAACAAAAAAAAAATTGGCAGAATGGGAGAACAATGATTTTTAGTCAGTAGGGTTTAGATGACAAAACCTCAGAATAAAACAGAGAATGAATTTGGCTTATTATATTAGCTTGTACTCTCCCCAGCACCAAATGTAGTACATTGGCAAGCAACAGTTAATGAATAAATTCATAGCCACGTATGCTAATTTTTTAAAAGATATTTAAATGCCAAATGCTATTTGGATAAAAAAAATTAATTTTGATAAAGCTGTAACTTTCTCACTCTTTTTCTACTCCATTTATTTAGCCAGATTGAAGAAAATGGCTTCAATATTCAGAAAGACAGTATTCAAGGGGAATATTTACCACCGCTACAGTGATAACATAAATCTCTCTGAAGCCACTGTCATAAGGGCTTTATTTGTGTCTACTGACAACTCATCACCTGGCAGAGACACAATAAATTCACAGAAAGGCTTAGTCACCGCTCAAATCGTACATGCCCGTTCTAGAAGGACTATTCTTGCGGCAAATGTTTATAAAGAGCCTACTATGTGCCACCACGATGTTTGCTGTCACACTGCGACCCAGAAGTGCTGCAGAGGCGGCTTTTCCTGGCCCCAGGCCACTCACATTCCCCCAAACCCAAGATTCTGATCCACAGTCACCTTCATAAACCTGATTTTCACACGCAGCAAGCTCTCCTCTCATCAAGTCTCTCTCCGGGGAATCAGCCGGGTACAGGCAACCCTTCAAATTCACACTGTGAACAAGGTGTGAATTGTGTTGTAATTGGGAAGAGCCCAGAGTTCAGGCTGGTTTCCTTGAGGGGAAAATAAAGTGCTTGCAAGAAATTCACTGAGCTCATTTAAAAAGCTGAGGTGTTTATCACTTAGCCTTTTGGCTAAGATCAAGTGTAAAAGCTGAGGTGTTTGTTTGTTCCAATGGTTATCTTTTCAGAATGCCCCATTTCCCCCTGGCCAGAATTGAAAGGAAGTGTTGAGCAGACACACAGGAAGACAGCTGGGGCAATTATGTTTCCAGAACTGAGATGGAGTCAATATCCTGAGTTTACATGAGGAATTAGAATGAGATGTAGGGGGAATCACCTACCTTATGTGGTATGATAAATAAGCGCATTGTGTTTATTTATGAACTCTTTAAAATGCCCTTAGGACACCTCCCAAGCTGATCCTTGTTAGCTGATCCTATTGGCACTAAATAATACCTCAGAACTCTTCAGAAAAAAAAACAGGAATCAATGAGCTTATTTTTCCTGGAAAATGAGTAGCAGCATCAGCAGACTGTGCCTGGGTTTTATGAGGCCTCGTGTCTCCATCTGGCCTGGGAGCCGCATGCTCGGCTAATGCACCTGCTGCTGTATCAGTAACGCACGCAGTGTGTGTTTGTTAGAGTAAGCTGACCGTAGTGGCAGACGCTCAAAATAGGTAGGTTCCAGCACTGTGGATGTGCAGGATGTGAACAGCCCTCCCCCATGAAAGCTCTGCCAACTCCCATTTTCCAAGATGAAAAGTCAAGTACTTTCACAGTAATTCTAGATGTTGAGAGAAAGCCTTCAGCAAGAGAATGCCTGGAAAACAGCAGGTGGCACATACTCCTTAGCTTATATTTTACTGGGCCACTCCTATCAACAGTAGGACCTGGACACGCTTCAGCTATGTGCCAAGGAGAAAATGCAAAGCCATGTTTGGTGAGCCCTTAGCAGTTTTTGATCCATAATGGGTTATGAAATTACAAAGAAACTCTGAACCTTATTCCTTATGTTCAATAAGGAAATACTATTCTAAACTATATAGGCTTAGGAGGAACTTTTGGCTATTCTAGTCAAGTGCTGTTTTTAGAGTTTTTCTTAGCAAATAAAAAAGAGAGATACACACTTAACTCATTGGGTAATCTTTATTAGGCCCTGGAATCAGACAGACCTGGATGTGTATATGAGTTACTTTATTGGACAAGGAAAGATATTAAATTCTCCTAGTGTGTGTATTCTCAAATGCAAAAGTCTCCTAAAATGTACAAGAACATCATCTCACCATAGTGCTATAATGATTAAATGAGATTCTGCACATACACTGTATATTTTAGAATGAATAACATGAGCCTGGGGACAGGGAGCAAAGCACACTTCGCTGAGACCACACACAACAACAGATAGGTGCCACATCCTAAAGTAAATCAGAAGACCAGCATGTAAGATTTACAAGTGAGGAAAAATAGGCAACCCTCAGAATCTTCTCTCACATTAACAAATTGAATCAGGACAAGTGGCGAGAGATGGCTACCACTAAGAACCCATCTTCCTTTCCCTTTGGGGATGGGTTGCAGGTGCCTGACTATGAAGCCATATGGGTGTAGTCCACATCAGCATTCAGTGGAGTAGGGTCTGACTTGGGCCTAGAACCACTGCCACTAGTGAGGGTGGCAGATGATGCATATCATGACAGAAGCATTCACCAAGTAGACAGTAAGAGAGACTGGCATCTCACAGCCCTTTCTAAAGATGTATTCCCAAAGAAGTTAAATTGTTCCTATCATTAATAGAGAGAGAGAATCCCAAAGTTTCCACCAAAATCTGTTAGAAATAATCCTGGACTACAGAGAAGTTTCAGGATACAAACTCAACATGCAAAACAGTTGTATTTTATACACTAAGAGTGAACAATATGAGAATGAAATCAAGAAAACAATTCTTTATGATGGAATAAAAAATACTTACAGGAACCCAACGTAATTGACTCAGTAAGCCAGGAAGCCTGTACGATGAATAAAAGAGAAATTAGGACATATCATTCAATAATAACTCTAAGTGTAAATGGTCTTAACTCTCCAATTAAAAGACTAACTGAATTGGTATTTAAAAAAATCAATTGTCTCACAGACAAAAACAATCATGGACTGTGAATGAAAGGATAGAAAATTTTATTATAGGTAAACAGAATCCAAATGCAAGCAGAAATTGCTTTAGTCATATCTGACACAACAGACTTCAAGCCAAAAATAGAAAGAAAAAAATAAAAGAAACAATCAATCAAGAAAATATAAAGATTGGGGCTGGGAAGGTGGCTCAGTGGTAGAGCGCTTGCCTTGCATGCATGAGGCCCTGGGTTCAATTCCTCAGCACCAGATAAGAAAAAAGAAAAAAGCTGGAAGTGGCACTGTGGCTCAAGGGGTAGAGCGCTAGCCTTGAGCTGAAGAGCTGAGGGACAGCGCCCAGGCCCAGAGTTCAGGCCCCATGACCAGACCCCCCCCCCCAAAAAAAAGAAAAGAAAAGAAAATATAAAGATTGTAAATATGTATGGACCAAATGTTAGTGCACATAATTTCATCAAGGGAACACTACTAGAAATTAGGGGACATATGATACAGACACAACAATTAGTGTGTGACTTTAATATCCTACTCTAATCAAGAGATCAATTTTTGTGACTAAAACAAAGAAGCTGGGCACCAGTGGTTCATGCCAGTAATACTAGCTACTTGGGAGGCGGAGATCTGAGGATTGCATTTCAAAGCCAGCCCAGGCAGGAAAATCTGTAAAACTTTTATCTCTAATTAACCATCAGAACACCAAAAGTGGGGCTGTGGATCAGAATGGTACAGTGCTAGCCTTAAGCAGAAGAGCTCAGGGATAGTGCCCAGGCCCTGAGTTCAAGACCCACACTGATAAAAAATTAAAATAAGAAAAAATCTCTCAAACTTAGAAAATAAAAGAATAAGTCAAACCCAAAATTATTAGGAAAAAATGATAAAGAGAAAAAAGTAATGAAATAGTGACAAAAACAACTATAAAAGGGTCAATGAAACAAAACAACACAAAGGATCAATGAAACAAAAACAAGATGGAAAATAGTGAAATTCATCAAAAGTAAGACAGAAAATATCTAAATCAACAAAATGAGATGAAAGTGGGGATATCACAGCAGACAATGAAATCTGGAGATATATCAGAGAGCATTTAAAAATAGATTCCAATAAATTAAAAAACCTGTAAGAAATATATAAATTCCTAGACAATAGTATATGACTTACAAAGACTAAATCAAAAGGATATAAACACTAAAGAGATTTTTAAAAACAATGAGATTAAAAGAGTACTATAAAGTCTACCTAAAAGAGAGACCCAAGACCCCATTAATTTCCTTCTAAATTTTACAAAACATTTTAAGAACTAGCACCAATACTCCTCTGAAACTATTCCATATGATAGAATTCTTCCAAACTTATTCCATGAAGCCAATATTACACTGATATCAAAAGGGGATAAGGACACCCACAAAATAAAGAAGAGAATTTGGTCTATAGACCAAAAACACAGATTAAAAATAGATGTAAAATTCCTCAATAAAATACTTTCAAATTGACTTCAACAACACATTCTGAAGATCCTATACTATGACCCAAGTTGTTTTCTTTCTAGGGCTGCAAGGTTCAACATATGCAAATCAAACAGATAGACGAGCACAACTGATTCAATAGAGTACACAAATAGATGATACAGTATACAAATTACAGTATACAGTAATACAAATCACATGATCATCTCAATAGTTGTACCAAAAAACCTTTGAAAAATCCATCACCTCATGATAAAAGTTTGAAGACACTAGGAACAGAAATACCACACTTCAACAAAATAAAGACTATAAATGACAAACTTACAATGAACATTATACTAAATTGAGAAAAACTGAAAGCATATCCTAAAGTCAAAAATGAGTCAAGGGCCAGGCGCCGGTGGTTCATGCCTGTAATCCTAACTACTCAGGAGGCTGAGATTGAGTATCATGGTTCAAAGCCAGCTGGGCAGGAAAGTATATGAGACTCTTATCTCCAATTAATCACCAGAAAACTGGAAGTGGTGCTGTGATTCAAGTGGTAGAGTGCTAGCCTTGAACTGAAGAGAGCAGGGACAGCACCCAAGCCCAGAGTTCAAGCCCCACAACTGACCAAAAAAAAAAAAAAAAAAAATTGAGGCAAGGGTGTCATGCTCTCCATTTTTATTCAATATAGTGCTAGAGTTCTTTTTTTTTTTTTTTTTGGTCCAGTCGTGGGACTTGAACTCTAGGCCTGGGCGCTGTCCCTCAGCTCTTCAGCTCAAGGCTAGCGCTCTACCCCTTTAGCCACAGCGCCACTTCCAGCTTTTTTTTTCTTTTTTGCTTATGTGGTGCTGAGGAATCGAACCCAGGGCCTCATGCATGCAAGGCAAGCACTCTACCACTGAGCCACCTTCCCAGCCCAGTGCTAGAGTTCTTAGCCAAAGCAATAAGGCAAGAAAAATAAAAGAGATGCAAAGAGCAAAGGAAGAAAATTATCCCCATTTGCCAATATGATTCTATACTTAAAAGACCATAAAGACTCCAAAGAAAATTGATATGATATAATAAGCACTTTCAGCAAAATACCAGGATACAAAATTAACATATATATGTATACTATATACTAATAACAAGTTATTTATACTTCAAAAATTATATATACACACAATATACATATACATATGTGCACATGTATACATTTATACAGATATACATTTACATATACACATATACATGTATGGAGAGAGAAGAGAGTTTTAATCTTCAAAGCATTTGGTTGAATTCTTGATATTAATACTGTATTCATTTAGAAGGGAAGTTGTAGCCATGAGTTGATTTGTCTCCAGAGGTATCCAAAGCATTTGCTAGGACAAGAAGATTGTGAACACTGCTCCACATGTGGTCCTAACTGGCTCACATCTCCTCACTTAACAATCCACAAAAAGCCCTCAGAGCAGAGAAGACATTAACTTCACTGTATGACAGCAGTAACTTCCTGGTCACTTAACAATGAATGGTCAAGTTCTTCCCACCTTCTCCCAGGATCTCTGGCATCCACTGAATGGATTATGCTCTGCTCAGTAGTTCTGCCCAGCTGGCTCCATTATGTGGGAGAGTCTGTGGGAAGCAATCAATAGTTCTAATACAGCATAACAGAGCATTGAACCAAGAGGCCCTTCCAAGCCTGAGTGTCCAGTTACAGCACAGTCCAGGTGCCCTAGAAACAGACCCTGAGCTTCCTCTCCCCAACAAGCACTCAGTTGCCCTTGACCTCTGAGAGACTTCCTAAGCTACAAAGCTCTGAGTTGGTCAGAAGTGTTGACGTGGCTTCATTGTGAAACCATGTTTATTTAAGCTTGAGTTTGTCATTTTCTCTTGATTCCAAGCATGTGAGAATACTAGTCTGGTTCTCTACAATCTTGAGCTAAGCATCAGTTACCTGTGAGCCTGGTGGCTTCTAATTTTCCTACCATGCCTTCACCATCCTATGACCTTTAGACTATGTGGAACACTAACCTTATGCCCCAGGTTTTCAGGATTCTAGGATGATCAAGGTGTGAAATCTCTTAATCTCTTAATGTTGGAAACTAAAAATTTAAGAAGAGAACTATGGGTAAAACAAAAGAGCTCATACCTGTAATCCTAGCCACTCAAGAGACTGAGATCTAAAGATGGAGGTTCAAAACCAGCCTGAGGAGGAAAGTCCATAAGACTCTCATCTCCAATTAACCAGCAAAGAAAACGGAAGTGAAGCTATGGATCAAAGTGGTAGCTAGTCTTGAGCAAAAAACAACTCATGGACAGTGCCTAGGCCCTGAGTTCAAGCCCCATGACCCACAAAAAAGAAAAAAAAAAAAAAGAGGTCTGTTGTCCTATGTGTTGTGAGGGGAAGCTGGTCATAGTTTGTGGTTTGGATGTAGTTTGAGGGCATCCCCACCATGAAATACTAAGAAGGTAAAATTTAACCTGATCATAGTGTTTAGAGGGACAGCCTTTGGAAGGTGATTAAGATTGGATAAGGTCATCAAAGTAAAGCTCTTGTGATTGACTCCTGGTAGATTTTTTTGTTTTGTTTTCAGTGTTTTTGTTTGTTTGTTTTGGTGATTGTGGGGCTTGAACTCTGGGCCTGGACACTGTCTCTGAGCTCTTTTGCTCAAGGCTAGCATTCTACCACTTTAAGTCATAGTGTCATTTCCAGTTTTCTAGTGGTTAATTGGAGATAAGAGTCTCACAGATTTTCCTGCCTGGCCTGGCTTCAAACAGCAATGCTCAGATCTCAGCCTGCTGAGTAGATAGAATTGCAGGTTTGATTACCCTGCTCAGCATAGTAGATTTCTATGACGAAGGACAGAGAGGGAGACCACATACATCTATGTGATGTACTTGTCTGCCTTGGGATCCTGCCAGCAAGAAAGCCAACACAGGTGCAGCCTTTGCTTTGACAGAACTGTGAACCATAAACCACAACCAATAAAATCCCAAATTCTTTTCCTAGTAAAAATCCAGCTTCAGGCATTTCACTATAGTAACAGAAAGCAGATTAAAATACAGTTCTTTCTGCATTACCTACAATGTCTCCAAGTATCATTCCTGTCAGCACACCTGTGGAGACATTCCTCTGTAGAGGAGAGAAACATTTCCTGTACCTCAGAGAGTTTTCATCTGGGCAATTTAACAGGACAAATGGATACATTCTCCACCCAAAGCAGATAGCTCCTTGGGGCTTGATGTAGAATCAGCCAGGCAGCCCCATGGTCTCCGCAAGGCAAGCAGTACCAAGCAGTCCTGACTGGCAGACTCATTAGTTGGCTACCCAGCAAAGTTTGCAGAGTTGGCTATCTTACTGTAAGCTTCTGAGATGAGCAAACACTTGTAGAATTTGCTCAGAGTTCTCATTGTAGGTTTCTGTTTGGTGAATTTCATGTTCCTAGGAAGTACCCTTGGGAGTTTCATAATACAATAGCGCTTGTTGAGGTGAGGCTGTTGGATGGCTTTGCAAAGAACCAGATTGACATCATGAATAAGAAGAGGAGTTGGACACCATTCCTTGCTAGACTTGCACTGTTACCTGGAGCCAGTCTGCACAGGCCAGTCCTGGAGGCTGGGAAGGAGAAGGCACAGCTGGAGGGATACATAGCTAACCCTAGGCGTTGTGCACTATAACATTAGGACAGTGAGACTTGTGCCCACGTGTGCCTGGTGTCAGCTGTTACACTCAGGGAGGCTCCGAAGAACTTCACCCCCCTCCTGGTTATTCAGACTTCAGAAATGAGATAAGTTTCCAGTATTTCTTCCAGCCACCTAAAACTGTCTTTTATCAGTTGTCAGGTTGCAGAGTATGGCTTGTTCAAACATGTTTTGAAATCCCAAGTGACCCTGGGTGTACAGTAGCAGACAACAAGTTGTCTGTCCTTGTAACTTTAATTATTGAAAATAGCCTTTTAAAAATCTACCTGTGCTATAAGGAACAACAGAAACATTTTGTAGCTCTCATACCTTGAGTTTAGGTTGAGGTTTGTTGTTGTTTTACCCAAATATCCAATTCTGTATGGAACACCGAATATATTCATCATGAGCATTTTAACTTTCATTCTTTGTAAGGCATATAGATTCATGACAAATAGTTTCCTCAAATATGACCCCTTTCTTAAACATTGGGCAGGAAAGATGTGTTTGTTTGATTATTTTTTAATTTCTAAAGTAAAAGAATGAATCTTTACAGAGTTTTGACACAATGTTTTGCATATTCTTGCCTATAAAGCAAGGCAAAATTTCCTCAATGAAGGTAGCTCTAAATGCACTCTTTAGAATTACGTAGAGCATTTTTACCAATTATGGATGCTTGTGGCAGTATGTAAGAGTATAGGGATGGGATGGAGGAGGGAGGGCAAGGGAGTAAGGGAGAAGGAAAGCTAGTGTCCCCACAGGAGCGGGTGCAGCACCCTTTCCAAGGCATGAGGGAAACAGCCCATGACCTCATGTGGCTATCAGAAGTATTCCACTGAGTCAGCATCTAAAGCCTGTCTGGTACTAGGTGGCTTGGATGAGTCACCTGCACATTCTAATCCCAGGAATCATTTGTGTCTGCCTTGGGAATGAATGACCACATTGTCTGCTGCAGTAGCATAATGACATCATTGCTCCCTGTCCTTCCAGCCATCAGCTTCAAGATCTTTTAGGAAGATTAGGCCTTTTCCAGGATTTTTCACCAGTTGTTCCTCCAGGGTCTGGTGAAGAAAAGATCTCACCAAGTTCTTCAAAGTCATAGCATAGCATCCATGACCACTCTGACACAGGGGCTAGAAGCTAGGTATAATGGTATCTCTCAATCCTGGTGGTTTTTCTAGTGTGCCTACTGACGGGTGTTGCTGTCCTGGAGCGTGGCTGAGAGGAGGGACAAAAGGAGGCTTGACAAAAAGAATGAAATTGTCCTTTGCAAGTAAATTGATGGAACTGGAGATCATCATGTTAGGTGAAATAAACTGGACCCAGGAAGATAAATATTGCATGTTTCTGTCATGCAAAATCTAAGAACAAATGAACAGAGAAGAATGAACTACAGGGGGACTGCTGGGAAGGGAGCGAGCCTGGGCTGAAGCAAGTGGGGTGTGCATGTCTCCACGCTGTCCTAAACATCCAGGCCCAACTGGAACAGAGAAACCAAGATGATTATGCCCACTTGCTGACCAGATCATGGCGACTTTTACTTCATGTCGTTGACTTTTACATCTTACTCTCCTTATTACCTAAGGTTAAAAAAAAAAAACAAACTAAAACACAGAGTATGGATTTACAAAGAACCAACTAGAGCAAACTAAGTCAGGCTCTGTTGGCTCACACATGGGAGATTCTCCCAACTTGGAGAATGAGAGCAGAAAGACTGTAGTTCAAAGCTAGCTGGCACAAATGTTTTCTCCCATTCCCTGTCTCTTCATTTTGTTAATTGTCTCCTTTGCTGTTCAGATGATTTTAGTTTGATTAAAATCCTGTTTGTCTGTTTTCATGTTTTGTTACCTATATTTTTTAGAGGTTATATCCAAAAAGTATTTTCCAGGATTGCTATCAAGAAGGCAAGCATCAATGGTTCGTACCTGCAATCCTAGCTACTCAGGAGGCTGAGATTTGAGGACTGTGATTCAAAGCCATTATCAAAGAAAAACAATGAACTACATTTTTTTCCTTATGATGCATATATGCTGGGAAGTAATATGAGGAATTCTAGACAGCATGGCAATACTTTTGATCGCTTACCCCATGACTAGCAGTGCGGTCTGGCTGCAGATGGGAAGCTCAGGTAGTGCCATAGCCAGTAACCCAGACTGTGCCATACAGACTCTGACCTCAGTTTTACACATAGGTGTTGATGGCATTGCATAGTAATAATGTGCTGGGTTCTCCCCTTACTGCTCCTCAGATGTATGAGTTTACTTTTTACTGGCGAACAACAGCTAAAAATAAAAGAGCTTTCATCCCAAAGGCCTACCTTGAAAGATCATCCGTTCCAAGAAATCTGCTTCCTCTTCTTCCTCCTTTTGTGTCTTCCATATACATTCTCACTCTTTGACTTTTACCAATAAAAAGCACAAGAACAAACCTAACACTAGTGGCTCACACCTGTAATCCTAGCTACTGTGGAGACTAACATCTGAGGATCACCATTCAAAGCCAGCCCAGGCAGGAAAGTCCATGAGACTCTTATCTCCAATTAACCACTAGAAAACCAGAAGTGGAGATGTGGTTCAAAATGGTAGGGCACAAGGCTTGAGCAAAAGCTCAGCGACAGTGCCCAGGCTCTGGGTTCAAGCCCCACAACCAACAAAAAACATATAGATAGATAGATAGATCATATATAAAACATATATATCACATATAAAACATACATACACACACACACACACACACACAAACAGAAAATTCCAGAGTCCAGATGATGCAATTTTATGAGGACCAGGTCAAGATGTAGTTAATTTTCATGCTAGTTTACAAATGTGTTTAGACTACACCAAGATTCCTAGAAACTGCGATGGGGTCTTATCACTGCTCAGTGAGTGACAAGATCCTTTCTAAGACTCCTAAAAATCCCCAAGCTTTTCTCTCTGTCAGTTCTGACTGACACAACTCAGCCAGTGTCCTTTCCTGACACAGCAACCCCTGCACCTGTCCCCACCCCAAAAGCTACTGTCTCCTCACCCTCCCTAGAATCAATCCAACCATTACCCACTCCTCATTGTCATCTTTTTTGCAATCCAATAAACAAGTATATAGAACTTTCATTTTATGTGTTCACGCACAAGGAACCCAGCATGAATAAAGCAAATACAGAACATTTACAGGGGTTCCAATAGTTCTTATGGTCACAGTTTTTGAAGGACTAGCTAACTTAGCACTCCATTTTCACTGTCTTTGAGTTAAGGGCTCCCATATCTCTTCATGAAAACCAGGAAAATCCTTTCCTCCTCTAAAGTCCCTCTTCCCATGACAATAATAGCACTCTCAACTAAGCAGCAGATCCTTGGTCCATTTCTACCTAAGGGATATATAATTAGAAATGAACTAAAGTAGGGTGCTGTGGGAGATGGAAATCGGATGTGCAAGGCTGGAAACCAGCCCAGACAAGGTAGTGAAACTGCACAATGGCAGTTTGAGGATGCATAAATAGGAGAATCACAATCCAAGCTGGACCCGGCATAATGTGAGACCCTAGGTCAAAAGTAGCCAATGTAAAAAGGGCTAGTGGAGTGGCTGAAGGGTAGAGCTTCTGCCTGGAAAGGAACAAACCCCAGGTTCAAGCCCCAGTGCTCACACACACACACACACACACACACACACACACACACACACACACACACACACAAAGTGAACTCAAGATGGTCAGGCATGGAATTTGAATTAGCTACTACAAATAATCACCCAACTGTTCCATACCGGTTATAGAAACTAAGACATCTCTGACTCTAGGCAGTTTTCTAAGCCTGTAAAGTTTCATCTTTCTGGAATAGTTAGACCTATCTTCCCTAAGCCAGGGAAATAAATGGACCATTCACTTAAAGTCCTCCATTCCCACATCACCCACCACTCATGGTGATGATGTTCATTTCAGTACCCATTCTTTCTATCACTAATCTTTCACTCTCTTTCTATCACTAATTTGTCATACCATGTATCAAAGAAATTGGGAACATCCCAACAGAAATACCACTAGGAAACCACAACCCACAAAGGAACCAGCTCAAGGAATGTCTGTTTCTGAAGAAACCATTTCTACTTCAAGGCTCCAAGAATGGGAGGAGCTTCCTCAACACTGAAATGTGGACTAAACATTCAACTGCCTGCTAGGTTCTAAGAAGAGAGGAGCCTTGTGCCTAGAAAAAGCAATCTTCTCCAAAGTAAGCAAATGGTTGGGTGCCCTAAAGATGCTAATTGCAGCTGGGCACAGTGGCTTACACCAGCAGATTCTAGCTACTTGGGAGGGAGAGACAGGTAGAACTGACCAGCCTGGTGAAAAAGGTAACAAGATCCCATCTTAACCAATAGCTGAGTATAGTGGCATCTATCTGACATTCTAGCTACCTGGGAAGCATAAACAGGAAGATCATGGTCCAGGCATAAATGAAAGACCTTACCTTAAAAATAACCAAACTAAAAAGGGCTGGGGCTATGACTAAGGCTATAGAATGCATGCCTAGCAAGCATAGACCTAAAGTTAAAACCACCAGTACAGAGAGAAAAAGAGAGAGAGACAGAGAGACAGAGACAGACAGATAGACAGACAGACAGACAGACAGACAGACAGACAGAGCATGGTTAGTTGGTACTACAAATGAATAGTAACGAATCATTTTTTTGTTGGCACTGGTTGTAGAGCTTGAACTCAGGGCCTGGGTGCTGTCCCTGAACTTCTTTGGGCTCAAGGATAGCGTTCTACTACTTGAGCCACTTCTGGCTTTTTTTCCATTGGTGATTAACTGAAGATAAGAGTCTCACACACTTTCCTCCCTGGGCTGGCTTTGATCCACAGCCCTCAGATCTCAGCCTCCAGAGTAGCTAGGATTATAGGTGCGAGCCACTGGCACCCAGCTTATTAAAAAAATAAACAACAACCCTAACTAAAGTAAATATAGACATAAGGAAGACCAACAGTAAAACACCAATAATGTGCGGGTATCTCCCTCCCCATTGCCAGACCTAAGGGAGCCGGCGAGTCCCAGATGCCTGATGTCTTTGTGGGGGGCCTTTTTTACTTTCCACATCATTTTCAACAAGTTAACCAGGAAGAACATGGGTAAATGGAAATGGAGACCCGAAACTGGTTGGCTTCTAAGAAAATTACCATTAACTGAAAACCCGAATATAGCCATTCATTCTTTAGACTGGAGTATGAATGAATTATTCATTAAAGCTTCCCCCAACCGCAATGAAAGGAGCTGTCTCAGACGGGATAGCAACAAGAAAACCCATCCTAACCAGGAACCACTGCCAAGATATTGGTTCCCAGTGCCAGCCCAGCTTCAGGAACATGGTAGGAGATCCAGAAATGAGGAAAGAATAGATGAACACAAGACTGTGACCAGAAAATTTAGGCCTAAGTTCCATTCCTCTACATCCAGGCCACAGAGTCTAGGAAAATCCTTTTCAAATTCCAGATGTCTACCTCTGAAAAGTAGACTAAGGTATTAACATACACCATAACACACCATTGTGGGCCATCCCTGCATAGAACATGCATCTCAATGTCAAGAGCCTCGCAATAACGCAAACCAACTAAGGAATTATATCACAGCAGAAATGCAAGCTTTGTACAGTGTCTGTCTGTCTGTCTGTCTGTCTGTCTCTCATACTAGGATTTACTGTGGTAGGCAGATGCTCTATCACTTGAGCCATACCATCAGCTCTGTTACTTGTCTTTCTTTTAATTTAGATTTCTTAGGCATTGTGACAAGTAAAAATAATGGGTCAAATGAGCTGTTGACTAACAGTTCATCTGAAAATAGACAAGCAAAAAAATATGTCAGCCACACACAGGACTTTCTAGAAAGATCTGTATGCCTTCTTGTTTAACTTACTGTTCCCTCCTTACTTCATTCCCTTTTAGGAGGTGGTAAGACAATATGCCAACAAATAAGACTCTTTAAGTTATTGAAGAAATACAAACCATCTGAGAAAGGACCCATCTACTAGCTTTGTCATGAGGACTGAGCTAGATAATCTGCTAAAGTAAGAATAATCATCCATTTGCTGAGTGCTTCCCATGAACCACTGGGCTAGACTTCTTACAGGTACTATTCGGAGTTTCTATGACATAGAGATTACTATCTCTGTTCAACAGCAAGATCGCCAAGGTCATTAAATAATAGGCCAAGAACTGAAATCACATCTGTGTGACACCATAACAAGTATACTTTACTAATATTTTATTTCCGTAGTCTACCTGCTGTGTTTTCAATGCTCCCCAAATTGAAGTGTTGAAACATATTGTGATGATATTAAGACAGAGTCCTTCCAGGAAATGATTAAGTTATGAAGGTTTCATTCATCTTCCCAAGAATGGATGACAGCCTCATTACACCTGAAGGAAAATGCTTAGCAGCCCCTTTTTTGCCTTGCTGCCATATAAAGACATAGTAGGAAACCCCTTACTGAACATTGAATATCTGGGCCTTGGCTCAGAGGACTTCCTGTCCTCCAGACCTGTGAGGAATTTCCATTGTTTCTAAATTACCGAGTGGTATTTTGTCCTAGCAGCACAAATAAACTAGAATACTACCCATTACCTCCTACACTTACACGCATTAGTCACCTCAGCTGTAATTCTCTGAAAATACCAGCAATATGAAGAACAACCAATTCCTTTAGTGACAACTTGCTGAGCAATGGATTTAGACATAGATAATTTAGACAGAAATAAATAATACAGATAGAAAGACATAGATAGAAGACAGCCAAATGGTAGATAGATGATAGATAAACGATTGATAGATAGCATATATGACTATTGAATCATTGATCTTTTATAAATCAAATTCCCATAAAATCTGCAACTGAACTGGAGTTGACAGTCACTTGGGTCCTGGTAATTTTGGGGGTGGGGTTTGCTGGTGAATAATTATCTAAACGATCCCATATGAATCCTAATTCAGTCCCTTGCTGGATGTATCCATGGGATTTTCAGTTACAAACAAAGGAAGGTATCTCTAAAAAGCAGAGAAATAATCTAGTGACAAGTAGCCTATTGGGTGGCTTGTACTGAGTCCCTCTCTCACCCTTTCTGCCTCTTTCCCACTGATGACTGTAGCTCCTTTGTTCTGCAGGACTCCCACACACAGCCTAGCCATGCCCAGCCGCCAAGTAGCTCAAGCTGATCAAAAGAATTTTCTCCCCCAACCATAGTGACTACTTGCTTCCTTGTGGACACAGGACCTAGGCTTGTCATCCAATCCCTGAATGATTTGAAACTACCAGTTACAAACCATGTGTCTAGCAGCAGGGTCCCAGTTTAATCATGGAAAAAGAGCAAAGCCATGCAGGAAATATTCTGAGAATTTTGTTCAGAAGTCATAGGCATAGTAGAGTGAGTACTTTTGGTGTGATCTCAAGTGATCTAGATTCAAATCCAGCCTCGGGTACAAAGTAGTGTGACCTTGAATGCAGCAGTTCACTTTCCCCTGTCTGCTTTCTTATAAGGAGTAAAACAAAGTTTCCTGAGCAACCTGCAACACAAGTCAAGTCAAGTGGTTCCTATGGAAAGAGTCGCACAAACTAGAACTCTGGCTTGGAGAGGACAAAGGGATGGCTGAGCCCCCTAGGAACAGGAACTTGGGAGGTGTCTGAGCTTCCACATACCTCTTCTCTGCCTAGACCAAAGGCAGCTCTGATGTAGGTTCATAGACCAAGGCCCTGAAAGCCAGTCTTTACAGGCCTGTCCTCCCTATACACACAGTGATGCCCTGGAAGAGTCCCTCTGCCCAGATCCACAGTCCTTGTCTCACTCAGCCTTCAACCTTCCACTGCAGCACCTTTTAAGAACTGATACCCTGCCAGGCACCAGTGGTTCATGCCTGTAATCCTAGCTACTGAAGAGGTTGAGATCTGAAGATCACAGTTCAAAGCCAGCCCAGCAGGGAAGTCCATGAGACTCTTATCTCCAATCAGCATCAGAAAACCAGTGACTCAGAGTGGTAGAGCTCTAGGCTTGAGTTCAGGGACAGCACCCAAGCCCTGATTTCAAGTCCCACAACTAACCAACACACACACACACACACACACACACACACACACACACACACACACACACACACAAAATCACCCTTTGCTGGGTGCTGATGGTTCATGCCTGTAAGCCTATCTACTCAGGAGTCTGAGATCTGAGAATGATGGTTTGAAGCAAGCCCAGAAGGAAAGTCCATTGTGACTCTTATCTCCAATAAGCTACCCAGAAAAAGATGGAAGTGGTGCTTTGGCTCAAGTGGTAGAACACTAGCTTTGAGCAAAAAGAAGCTCAGGGACAGAGCTCAGGCCCTGAGTTCAAACCCCAGGAATAGCACCACAAAAAAAAAATTACTTGAGGATGTCTTTTCCTTTTGCTCTGGTTTTATCCTATGCTTACCAGTCTCACTAAGGACCCATTAATGTTGCTAATTAATACTCTGCAAGATTCAGTGCCTGGTGACCACTTTTACATTCCCATCAGTTTCAATCCCATCTGGAGAGATGGTCTCACAGAAAAGTGAATTCATTAAAATTATGTCATTTGCAAGGAAATGGATGGACCATGTTAAGTGAGGTCAGCCAAGCTCTGAGAGACAAGTGGCACACGTTTTCTCTCATATGTAGAAGCTAGATCTAAAACACACCAGGGCATGATCAATTATCCAGGACTCTAGGCATTCACACACAAACAGTCAGGCTAAAGGAGGATACCCTTAGGTGAGGAACTCAAAGGTTCCTCAACATTTAAAATGCTATTTATCAAAATGAATTTCCAGGAAATGGAAACATGGGGGGTTTTGTTTGCTATTGGCAGTGTGGTGGTAGAAGCAGTGTTTGGTTTTGCTTTAACTTTCTTTTTTTCCTTTTTTTTTTTTTTTTTTGCCAGTCCTGGGCCTTGAACTCAGGGCCTGGGGACTGTCCCTGAGCTTCTTTTACCCAAGGCTAGCACTCTACCACTTGAGCCACAGCGCCACTTCCAGCTTTTTCTGTTTATGTGATACTGAGGAATCAAGCCCAAGGCTTCAAGTATGCTAGGCAAGCACTCTACCATGAAGCTACCCTCCCAGCCCTACTTTAACCTTCTTAGGAGGACAAAGTCGGGGGAGGCACAGGAATGGAAGGGGGAAGGGGGAACAAATGCAGTAGCGGTACTCAGTAGCTACCTTGTGGAAAATGAACAGGGCCAGGAGGGGGTAACGGGAAAGGCCAAGGAAGGGGTGGCATTGTCTACAAAGAAGTGTACTCATGACCTGACTCATGAAATGGTAGCCCCTCTGTATAACACCTTCATAATAACAATAAAATTATATTTTAAAAACAAGCAAAAATAAAAATAAATAAAAAATTAAAAAGTGAATTAACCTCCTCCCCTTCTCCAGCTGGGAGTGAGTGAAGTAACCATATGTACCAAAGAAAACTGAGAACTTGGCTTTTTCTTCAATCCCCTGGGTAGCATGCTTGATTTCTTCTGTTGGCTGGAAAGTATTTGATAAAAATGTGTGGTAGCTCAAATTGACATGGGAAAACTACAGGATATATAAGACAGTTATTCCTATCAACTGAGAAAAGTAAAACTATCTCTTCCTTCCCTTTTAAGATACCTAATGCTTCCTTTTTTCAGAAGACCTCACTATTAAATTAAAACAATATCCATCAACCAAGATAGAGTGTTTGTGCTTATATTTCTAAAGTCAAAGGTATAATAAAATCTATCACAGTGCTTGAAATAAAATAACTTTCTAGCAGCATATGCAAAAGGAAAAGGCAAACAAAAACACATACTTGTTACAAAATATCCATTGCTACTCAAGAGAAGTTTTTTTTAAAAAAAAATCTGTACTAGTATTAGTCTTTTCAAAACACCAGCTCCAAAGGTAAACAATGACCTATCTTTGATAACATATATGAAAAAAATAACAGAGTGGACAGTAATTTCAGGACAATAATTCCTCTTTGTAGAGGTTCAGCTATACAACTCTGCTTATACATGGTGACAGACTTCCGAAGTTGGATGAAGTCTTGCTCAGGTCACTTATTTAATATCTATCAAGCTTAATCTGGCAATATCAAGTAACTTGTCTAAGATCACCTAGCAATAATAGCAGTCGCCCGCCCCCTCTGATACTGATGTCCTTCCCCAGTCTGTATGTACACAGTTAGAATTAACTGATCACTCAACTTATTATGGGGAAGATGAGATTCATAAAAGTCACCATAACAGGACAATCAAAAAATCACATAATAAAAAGAGACAAGTCCTAAAACATCTGCCAGGAAGAAAGTCACTTTAGGAGGGGAGAGATTTTTAGTCTAATTTGTTTCATAGTAAAATAAATAAGTAAGTAAATAAGCAAATACATAATTTACCCCTTCTCTCAGTCCAGACTGATCTTTCAAACAAAAGATAGGAATTTGGTTCATTTGGAAGACATGTCTTAGGACCTGGAAGTTGCCTTGTATCAGAAAGGATGCTACAAATGGGAATCAAGTGCCTAGCTAGTTCTTCCTAGGGTTCTAACCCACAACATCCAGAAATTTACTCACCCAGCATTCCACGCTCTTGGAATCTGAAACTCTTCTTTTTCTTGCTCTTCCTTTATTGCTGTGGAGAGCAGGAGGATTGCAATCCTTTCTTCTTCCAAATTCAGTTAAACAAATGCACATAGGTTGGTAGTGTGGCTTTATTAGAAAGTGTGAGGCCCTGAGTTCAAACCCCAACACTGAAAAATAAAAAATAAATAACACACACACACACACAGAGTCTAAAATTTACACTTTCCACTTAACCATGAGCCAATTCTGCAATGGTTGTATGCATTTTTTTTTACTTTGCTATTAGAGCTACTTATAAAGACCTGGAGTAGGGGATTCTCTGTGCTAGCTGGAATGGATGCAAATCTTCTCATACTAATTTTTTTTTTGGTCAGTCTAGGGGCTTGAACACTGGGCCTGGGCGCTGTCCCTCAGTTCTTCAGCTCAAGGCTATCACTCTACCACTTGAGCCACAGTGCCACTTCAGGTTTTCTGAGGGTTCATTGGAGATGAGTCTCACGGACTTTTCTCCCCAGGCTAACTTTGAACCACAATCCTCAGATCTCAGCCACCTGAGTAGCTAGGATTGTAGGCGTGAGCCACCGGTGCTCCTCCTCACTTTTTTTTTTTTTAACTAAATAAATCATCTGTTCACTTGGAGCAGTGCGAGTTTGACAATAGAAAGAGCCCACAGTTCAAAACCATTCAAGTGATTTGTTCTCTCTTGGACTGTTGCTAGCAGCTGAGGTCAGAAGCAAGCTCTGCTCTTCTCTGCTGACCTGGGGCAGTGAGTGAAAAGTCACAGTTGGCCCCTAACTGACCTTGAGTACCAACCTCCACGTGCAAATGTTTCTCAGCCTTTCAGAGGAGGTCTCTTGCCACTCCTAGTTACTTTATCTCATGCAAGGAGAAAACTCTTGAAGAAGGTCAAATCTTCCCCAAGATAAGCACAGCTTGTAGAATATTTGCTGACTTTCTAAAGAGCACTCAGAATTCATTAGTATGCAATTCATTATGGGAGGCTGAAAGCAATTACTAATAAATGAGCTAGCTTTAAACTCATTGATTCCTACTTAAATTGTATGTTTTCCTCCTAAGACACTGATTCACCAAGATGCTTTCCACCCAGGGTTGACTGTGTTAGAGTCAGCAGGATCCATATTCCCCTTTATAAATCTTGTCTTAGTAATGTCCAAGCTCCAACCAGCTGGGTGGAGGCCAAGACTCTTAACAGATGTAGAGGAGTTCTAGGCAATCATAAGCCAGGATGACTTCTTACTGAGGACTTCCCACTCCTAAATGTTTTGCTTCTCTTCCATCACTTAGTTGGTTCTTCATATTTTTTCACATTTCATGTGCAGCCTTCATGGTTGTTCTCAGCCCATCAAGGGAGATAGAGGCACAGACACTGGAGAAAAATATGCAGCCATATCACCAGACACCCAGGAGGGAATTGCTAAGCTGGTGATCCCTGGAGACATGGGACTCAAAGCTGTGTCCTAAACAAGGGTGAGCGTCCAGGAGAGAGGTGAGAAGATCCTGTGGATAGTTAGATGCAAGAGTAAAGCACTTAGCCAGGCACCAGTGGATCACACCTATACTCCTAGCTACTCAGGTGGCTGAGATCTGAGGATTGTGGTTCAAAGCCACCCAGGCTAGGGAAGTCCATGAGACTCTTATCTCCAATGAACCACCAGAAAACCTAAAGTGGCACTGTGACTCAAGTGGTAGAGCGCTTGCCTTGAGCTGAAGAGCTGAAGGACAGCACTCAAGCCCAGAGTTCGAGCCCCACAACCGACAAAAAAAGAAAAAGAGTAAAGCACTTAACTTTGTAAAGCCTCAGTGCCTAGACTACAAGTTGGGAGAAAGTGAAGAAAGACTTCACATTCTTGATGCCATCCCACCGACAATTCTTGAGCAGATTAGGGAGCAAATGATGAGCAGAGCATTGAACACACACAGCACCAAAGGAGACTGCACCAGAGGATTCCGGTTTCCTGACAGTGGTGAATGCACTTAGGCGACGCTTGCCAGCTCTTACCTATCCCCCTTAGCCTGCAACACATATGTCTAGCACTCATGAGCCAGAATGAAGAGGGAGCTTCTAGCTGAAGAATAAAGCAAAGCTTAGCAGAGTTAAGTGGTTTGTTAACTCACCCACCACAGGCCAATTTGGAACAGCCAAAGTCTCTATTCTACTTGTTTAGCTCCCCACCTCTACCTTGCACTCTTTATTCAACTCTAGGCTCTCTTTATCCAGCACTTCAAATTCCTTCCCATGTTATCTGATTTGATCTTCCCAACACCTTGATGAAGGCATGAAGGATAACTGTTCAGATTGCCTGTTTGTTTGCCTGCTTGCTTGTTTGCTTGCTTGTTTCCTTCCTTCCTTCCTTCCTTTACTTCCTTCCTTCCTTGTTCTTGAGTTCAAGGCTTAATGCTCTTCCTTGCTTTTCCACTCAAGGCTGTGCTCTTCCACTTGAGCCACACTTCCACTTCTGGATTTTAGCTGGTTAATTGGGGACAAGAATCTCACAGATTTTTCTGCCTGAGTCTAGCTTTGCACATTGATCCTCAGATCTCAGCCTCCTGAGTAGCTAGAATTATGGACATGAGCCACCAGTCCCTAGCTTTCTCTTTTTAAATGTGTTTCTCTATTGCTGAGAAATTGTGTGAGTCATCAAATTTCTTGCATGAGTCCCAAGTTAGTCAGTCCCAAGCAGAAACTAGAATCATGGACTATTCTAGGGTCATTTAACCACACCTTCTCTGACTTTTCTAATTGGCTAAAAAGACACATCCATGGGTAAATTGAAAAAACAGGTATAGAAAGCCAACTTTGAGTCATAAACAAGGGTTTCTCTTTGGCTTTTGGTTCTTCTGGATATGAGAGTGTTAAGCAAGGATCTGATCTTCAAATATTTCTCCTAAAATAGTATCACTGGTAGAAGGGCATGAGTGAACATTTGTTTTACTCCTGACAACCAAAATATCTAGCCCAAAGCAGTCCTCTGCAAGACAGTAATTTCTCTGAAGCTCTTGGTGCCTGCTAGAAGACAAAATCATAAACAGTTCTGCATTTTGTTCCATAATTTCAATAGTTTACGTGTGTGTGTGTGTGTGTGTGTGTGTGTGTGTGTGTGTGTGTGTGTTACTGGGACTTGAATTCAGAGCTTCTTGCTCTTACTTGGCTTTTTTGCTCAAGGCTAGTGCTCTACCATTTGAGCCATCCCTCCATTTCAGCAGAACGTAGACTTATCCTTTACATATTTATTACTCAAATGGACTGTCTAGGGCAATGCTCTAGGCTACCTTGTGGTTTATTATTCTCTAGCCACTCAGCAACAAATGACAGGTGCATGTAGTGTGAGACACCTAGGAAATCTCCATCCCTCCATCCTAAAGGCCTAAAACATGTATAAAGTCGCACCCAGAAAAAATTTTAATACTGATTTGTACATTTATATGCGCTCCACAATGAAACAGACTTTCCACTTTATTTTCTAGCCTGGCTCAGGACCACCTGCTCCCTGGAAGAGGATCAACCAGGTGAAGAACTGTCCACCGAAAAGCTATCCATCTATAACAGCTTCACAAACACCACACTGTGGCTCTTCAGAGTAATGATGCAAAGCAATGGTGAGGAATTTACTTTACATTGAAACCTCATTCCTTCCATAGCTGGTGCCCACCCAAAAAAAAAAAAATGTGATAAGCCAGGAGCCGGTGGCTTGCACCTGTAATCCTAACTACTCTGGAGGCTGAGATCTGAGGATCTCGGTTGAAAGCCAGCCCAGGCAGGAAAGTCCGTGAGGCTCTTATCTCCAGTAAACAACTCAAAAAAACAGAAGTGGTGCTGTGGCTCAAGTGGTAGAGTGCTAACCTTGAGCTGAAGAGCTCAGAGACAGTGCCCAGGCCCAGAGTTCAAGCCCCACAACCGACCAAAAAAAAAAAAAAATGTGATAGTCCTCACAGTACTTGCTTCTGTGCAAGTAGATAATGCACAATACATAGTTTCTGCTCAGATTTTAAATTTTCATATATCTGAATTGGGATGCCCATGTATCTCAAAGCTCATGTCAGCTACTGTTAAGTCAATAAGATTTCCTAATTCTCTAAAAGTGCAATGTTGAGAGATCAGTAGTCAATGGAAAGCTGTTACCTAGGAGAGGCTTTATTTGTTTAGATTGTCATTATTTCTGAACTAGCAGGTCATTTATTATGTTATAAAATATCATTTGCATAAAGGTATTCATCTGCGCCCCCCCCCCCACCGAAGTTATATAACTGGCAAAGAAAATACATATTCCCAACATTTTATTAAAGTTCCAATGTACATTTCTTTGAGCCCAAATTTTCCTTGGGGTTAGAGTCACTCTGTGTCTACTACCACAAAGTTCATTTATTTCCAGGGTTTGTCTCCCCTAAGTAGCGTGAAAGTTAATACTTTTGACTTTTTCTCATTCACACTAAAATTGTAGATGCACTCGGGATTGCCTACGAATTCATGGCAAAAAAAAAAATGTGGGGACTTTTGGTTACGTCTTTGTGCCAAATGAGGGTGGCACAATCATGCTCAGCAGCAGACTGAACAACATTTTCCAGCCTCATTTCCAGACTGTCCCTCCCTGAATAGTCCATCTTCCTTTCTTTGACTAAAATGCCCCCTGGTGTTTGTTTTGAATTTAGCAACCAGTCATTGGCCTCTTTTCCATTTGAAGGATCTCCTGGTGGTTTTTATCATGTTTCTTTCAGGCAGCATATAGAGGCAAATTAAAATAGTAAGACTTCACTAAAAATAATAGCAATATGGTGTCTTAGATTTCTTTTTTTTTTTTTGGTCGGTCGTGGGACTTGAACTCTGGGCCTGGGCACTGTCCCTCAGCTCTTCAGCTCAAGGCGAGCACTCTACCACTTGAGCTACAGCGCCACTTCTGGTTTTCTGGTAGTTTATTGGAGATAGGAGTCTCACGGTCTCTCCTGCCCGGGCTGGCTTTGAACTGAGATCCTCAGATCTCAGCCTCCTGAGTAGCTAGGATTACAGGCATGAGCCACCAGCGCCCGGCAGTGTCTAATGAAGAATGATGCTACAGTTTGGATTAAGTATCTTGGACTGGTTGTTTTTTTTTTTTTTGGGGGGGGGTCTGGTTGTGGGGCCTGAACTCTGGGCCTGGGCGCTGTTCCTCAGCTCTTCAGCTCAAGGCTAGCGCTCTACCACTTGAGCCACAGCGCCACTTCCGGCTTTTTTCCTTTTGTTTATGTGGTGCTGAGGAATCGAACCCAGGGCCTCAGGCATGCAAGGCACGCGCTCTACCACTGAGCCATCTTCCCAGCCTCTTG